>NC_137234.1:12633867-13008867 GCF_949987685.1 Ammodytes marinus
TGTTGAAAAGTTGTTTGTTTATGGGTAGGCCCCTTTCTCACAAGGAAATAGGCCTAACGGACTTAATTCATTATTAAGAAATAAGTAACTATTGAGATGAGTAATAGATGAGCCTAAGCCATAATAGCCTACACACAAAAAAAGTGTGGGTTGACTAATGTATAGGCTAACACATTTTAACTTCCACTTCCAATAGTTCGGATGGAAATCTTGCACTTTTTGCTTCACTAGCCTACATTTATTTAAAAAGTAAATAGGTGTTAGTCACTTTGATTTGTGTATAGCTTACAAAACATTTTTGCCTGATATATATTATTAATAACAGTTATTGTAGGTTAAATGGCACGGTTACCCACATAGGTGTTTCCAGAATGATTAGAACTATTCAGGTTGGAGGTTGGAGTGCAAAGTTTTACATGCGATCACCAAGTCTCATAATATTAGTCAGGATAAAATTGTAACTTGTCCCACAGTAAAACGAACAGTAAAGGCCTCTAAAGAGCTCTTGAACTATAACAGACCTACTTAGTAAAATGGTAGAAGAGAGAAACTGCTATAAAGTATCCAAAAAATAAGATCTTTTGAAAGTGGTCTCTGTAATGAATGAATGCAAGGATATTTCTACATAGTGTCCCCATAGTGCCTTTCTCCTTTTCAAACCCAGAGCGGCTGTGGGCCCTTCTTCTTCTTCTTCTTATCTGCTGCCAATGTCTTGGGGCTGTCTGCAGGAGGGCGGGACACACACAGCAGTTGGACTGGCCAGGGAGATAAAGCACCCAAACTCCAGCAGCAGCCTCAGTAAGCTCCTCAGCCAGATGCAGCGGAGTAGAATCTCAGGGTAACTCTTATTTCAGGATGAATGAGTCCCGGGGCTTGACAGTCTTTGGACTGTGCAGGCTCACTGGACAGATACCAAGCTGAGAGGGCCCGGAAGCAAGGTGAGCGTGGCACTGCATTGAGTGCCAGCTGCACATAAAGCAGAGATAAAACTCCATATCCTTCAAATGAGAGACATGTTTACAGCAAGATTTTCCCCTGGTGTCTTTGTACAACACAACGGCACAGTGCGAGGGGCTAAGGTGGCTGTCTAGTCTTAGTCTTAATTTATATTAAAAATGACAAACACGTGAACCATAATTTAGGTCAAAAGGGGGGTCTACATCTTCCCTTTCCCTTCCCTTTTGTATTAGACATCGTAGCCAATCCTTGTTGCAATCTCCCCACGTGGTATACTCTGTAGCTTTTGATCATCATGCAGTCTGTATATTCAGCATCATCCAGCAGTTCATTCAATGTATATCACACTCCACATTTCTAACACATTAAATATATATTTTTTTACAACATGATATTTTATGTTCAGTTTGCCATATTTGATGTCTATATAATTTGAATTAAAGTTTAGTGGGTTCGCTTGCACAAAAGTCTTTGTAATAAAAAGTATTTGGGGTTAGAAGAGCTTAATCAAAATGACACATTGCTACCATGATGTCTCAATACCTCTCAAATGTCATGTTGCACAATATAACACAGATCTCAAGAGCAAATTTATGATGAGACGAGAAGCAGGAAAAGGGAAAGTCAGCGCTGATATGACACCCAAGTCATCCGCTACTTCCTGTGGAGTTGACTGAGAAAGCCCAGAGGATGTGCAACTGGCATGCAGAGATGAAGCTTTCCTGGGGGGTTGGTACACACTGCATTCACTTCCTCCCCTACACCCCCTCCAATGCATGATGATGGCATTGGCACACCTCTCATGGCTTTAGATAGGCAGGTCGGTTCCAGATGGTTCAGTCTGATAGTAACAAGGCTTAGAGCGCACCATTAGAACTCTTATATGTGTATTCAGGCTTCCTAAAAGATCACTAGAATTGCATGCTTCATGTCTCAATTCAAATAAATTATTTATCATTATGTTTGGGGCCGCACAGGCAATTTTGTTTTCCAATTTTATTCCAGTCTCAAATAGAATTTGGAGAGCAAACAGTTAATAATGTGGATGACCTTTTGGGAAGTGGTGTCACTCATGTCCAACTTCCTGTTATGCAGTGTTTGGTACTGAGAGCATTTTGGAGTTGAAAGCATTTTGGAATTTGAGGGCAGGTAAAAATAAGTGGTCCTTTCTCTCATCATGTGGAAAAGATCATGTAGATAAAGTAGAAGTTCTTGTAGCCACGGCTGTTGCAGGATATACAACAAATATCCCACCACCTTGCTAAGTCATTAGATATTTCCCGTTTAATGTTTTCCTTATTATTAGCGAAACAACGATAGTAATCCAATATCCATACATCATGAACTATGTGGACACAGGCTTGCAGGCCTGTTTCCTGAAATAAGAGGACTCTGGACCCATTGTTGCCTCTTTGATAGCACACACTCTGGAACAGCAATAGAAAAACCGACCACTTCCTGCCTGTAGTGAAGTGGTAATTGGCATCTGTTTCAAAATCCTCCTCTTAAACTGTTACAGTTCTACAAAGGTATGAATGTTTAATTGTGCACTGTTACCTCATTGGTACAAATTGAAGAACTGTCTGATTCGTTGTTAGTATTAAAATGTAACAGAGTAAGGTGTCAAAGGTCAGACGAGGAACCACCCTGGAATTCTTTTACAGAATGGCTGATGGACTGTGTTCAGTGTTGTTGTTTGATTGAAACACAGCAGGCTGCGGAAATGAGTCACTCGTTGAAAGAGAGCTTCACTTGCCCTCGGGATCCTCCCTTAATCAGTATTATCCCTGAAAGAAAACACTTTCAATGGAACAGTGCAATCAAAACGCTGCGCAGCCATGTTAACTGCTTCCTGTATTTGGCAAAACAAAAGAAAGCTGCTTTCACGTCCATATGGTCAGTTGATTCTTTTATAGAAACAGATATGCTGGTGAGGTGAAGCTGAAATAAAAACAACATGTTAGAAGTCCCAATTTTATTGGAAAAGAAAATCACAGATCTATTAAATTATTGATTCAGTGTCTTTGTGCACATGAGCTGAGTGTGAAATAACCGCTGACCTAATTGTTTTACTTTTGTCAGTCAATGTATTGAACATGAACGTTAGGTTTAAAGGCAAGCAGAGGATACACATAAGCTTAATTTCTCTCCAGCCAGTTTTACTGTATTGCACTGCTAGGTTTTACTGCCACCTACAGTTGTAAGTAGGGAAAACAATTTAGTTGCAGTCATCAGCATTGCCCATTAATTTCTTCTTTTTTTCTGCGTTTTCACAGCTTTAATTGATAATGCATAGAGACAGAGATGAAATGGGGTATATAGGTTAATGACATTCAGTGAACGACCACAGGTTGGATTCAAACCAGGTCTGATGCGAGGAGGACTGGGCCTCGGTGGACCACTACACCACGAGCGCCCCAGCATTGACCATCAATGACATGATCTCTAAAACCAGTTTTAATCTTGCAGGTATCATGACCATCTACTTGTGTTCACACAGCTGATTATATTAATATACAGTATATTTAAAAAAATATATATTGTATGAGAAGTGTACTGAAAAGTGTGTCAACCTTGGTGATACTTCTATATACTGTAAATATGTTTGGAGCTAACTTGTATGTTCTTGAAAATATAATGCTAAATAAATGTTGATTCATAGACATGACTTGATAACTCTGCTTAGGTCTTTAATCCACATGTACACATCTATGTTACTGCAATTACCACAAGTTATGTTAGTGTACAGTACAGCTACTTTATACTGTATATACAATAATTCATAATTGAATTTTTTTTTTTGTAAATATGTGGTACTCGTATTTCCCCTACTGTTGTGGGTATATAAACAAGCAACTCTATTATATTATAGCAATTATAATCTTCAGTGGTCAAACACACATCAATCTTGACTTAAAATAAATTAATGCATTTCTCCAAAAGGGAGAACAGAGTTTTACTATAATAATTCAATTTCTTTAACCTCTCAAAATTACTTTAAAATGCTGGCAATGGATGCCGGGAACCTTTGGGCTTTTACAGCTTTCCAAAAATTCTAACAACGATGAAACATCTTCAAATAATCATATCAAACGGAAAAGTTCAACCTAGACAGATATTTGTTAAATTTCCCTTTTATTTTATTTATGCCATCCAATGTGCCTGCTATTTTAGTATTGGACCTACTCAGAAATCTCAATAACCTGTACCTGTTAAGAGTTGATTATTGTTATTATAATTATTAGTTTCATTGGTTCTTTGCTGACAGCTTCAGCCTTAAATATCCATATGTTGGTTTTGGTAGTGTTCAAATTACTTTTATTTGTCATATGTACATTTAGTTTTAATTTTAATAATATAATGAACTACTTAAGCAGTCCCCGACAATGAAGCCATTGGTATTCAGACTCTAAAAAAAGTTTTACAAAATGTATGATTTCCAGTCTAAGTCTATTTTTCTAAATAAAAAGTGCAACTTTAACTTCACTTTAACTTTTTGAAGCTGTGCTAGTGACAGCCATCTTCATATAATTAAATGCCCCTGTTGAACTTGAACTTTAAAATTCTGTGCCAAAGATGGTACAATCATCTATTGTTGGACTGGTTATGTGGGGAGACAGCTGTAAAACACATGCCAATGCTTACAGCTGCTGCAGAAAAGGGCTGTATGTATGGCATATGGATAGGATAGAGAGAGAGTAGCCTAATCAAAGCTAATGATTGTGCAGATTTTCTGCCAAGAGGCTGTTCACTATTTTGCCTGCCCACAAATAAAAACTTTTACTGTTTAATTATGAAAATATAAAATTGTGCTTAAGCAATTGAATTAACACGTCTGTGTTACATATGGTCAATTTGTTCTTAATGAACTTGTGCTGTGTTAAGATTTGTTTTTGTAGTTGTATGTATTTAGGCAAATCTTCGACAGCTGAAAACGGACCTTCTCCTTTATAAAGAGTTTCTCCGTCTCGCGCACCGTCTCAGTTGTCGGTGAGGCCGGCGGGGCGGATCCCACATTAAAGTGAAACAGAATATAAAGCAACACAACAACAATAACAACAAGACCGCTTTGTATACTTCGCCTACAAGCTCCCCTGTGGATACAAAACATCAAGGTGGGTTAAGTAGGACTCGCGCGGTCAAAGGTAACGCTGCTCCCCGGCCGGCGCCTGGTAAGCACGCGCTGCTGTTGCTACCAGACAAACCTCGCGCTAGCACTGCGTGAAGATGCTAAGTGCAATGGTCTCTGCTAACGGTAGTGCGGCCAGGGCCATTTTACCGAACCTCAAAGATAACACCGGCTAGCGTACCACTGCACTGCCAAGGACCATATAGCTTGAAACCAAAGACGCTGCTTTGTAGGTGAATTGAATGTGTAATTTTTGTTAGGAGAAAAACCGTGTCGCTCCAGTTTACGCACAGTTTGAATCAAAGTTAAACAGTTCCTGCGATGAAATGGTTTGGGATCTTACGGATGTAGTCTGACCAGTACCCTGTTTTGTTACAAAGCTAGTCATACTTCATTTTATACATCGTTAGATTACACTTATGATGCACCACCTGTAGTAGTTATATAGTTATATATGTTTTGCATGTGCTATTTATTACCAGACCCAGAGTTAACATAGTTAATATCTCAGTGACATGTTATTGATGTGATTGTGGCATTCAATCTGACAATTTATCATCTAGAACTTGACACCATTAGTTGAACAATCTACTGGTCGACTGGCAGAAGTAAATGTACCAATAACAATTCTGATTAACAATTAAAATAATTTGTCAATTTTGAAGGAATTCCAGGTTCTCCATTGGAAACTTTGAGTTTGTTTGTCAAACTGATGCCCTTTGGGTTTTAAACTGTTGGTTTGTTAAAACAACAACAAAAACAAGCTGTTTTAATATAGTGCTTTGGGAAATGCTGATGAACATATTTAACTATTTTGTAATGATGCATCGATCCTACCTACTCTCCCCTGATACCAAATTTATCTGTGTACTTCACTTCGTGAAACTCATTGGAATCATTTCTGTAGTTAACACAGGGCCATAGATTTCTTTGGCACTAAAAGCTGAGTCAGGCCTGAATTCATGAAATGCAAAATGACATTTACAAACAATCTGCAGTGATACTGATCCAGAGTATGTGATTGTTGCATTGATATTACTATATGTCAGTCTAGAGACTGGATCATTAATTAAACAGAGAGAATAATTGGCAAATTAATCGATAATGAGAGTAATTGTTGCCCTAATGCCATGACACTGCTTTGCTTTCAATAGTTTATGCAGCAGTTATTGACTTTTTTAATAGTCTGTCCAATGACTGTTTTGACAAGTTTCAAGCGAATAATCCTTCTTTCATAAAGGCATCTTCTTTTTACAGCCAGAAGTTAACTCTTCACACTTTAATTTCCAGATGCCCTCAGTGATGAATTCAAATGGGACAGGGCCGTCGGCCAGCCCAGAAGTGGGATCCGCTCCAGGATCGATGGGCAATTTTGGACTAGGTGGACAGTCCGAAGTGTTGAAGCAAGTGTTGGGTATCATCGACAAGAAGTCCCGCAACATGGAAAAGAAAAAGGTGTGTGCTATTGCCAGCCTTTTTTAAGGGCCTAACTGATAACATGTAGTTTAATTTCTTCTGTATAAAATATAAGCCATGACTGGTTTTCCACCATAGCTGATCAGCTAAAGCATTGGAATAAAATCTTAATTTTTTAATTCAGAACTGTTTTGCCCCATTCTGAATGTTCTATTACAGGGCAAACTGGATGATTATCAAGTCAGGAAGAATAACGGGGAGCGTCTCAATCAGGACCAACTTGTGAGTACCGTGAAGCCCTCATCGTTTCTACTTAGCCACACATAATCCTGTAACTCTTACAAACAGTGTGTAACCCCTTTTCTTCTTTTTAGGAGGCTCTCCTCAAATACCAAGAAATCATGAATAACTTAGAATTTGCAAAAGACTTGCAGAAGACGTTCATCACACTGGGACAAGATGTAAGGACTCTGCTTGTCTGTCAAGTTCCCTCAGAGTGTCCTCCAGCTGGACTTTTAGTAACTGGACTTCATTTCCATATTGTCATTAGATCCAGAAGGTGGTGAAGAAGTCTGCCCGGCGCGAGCAGCTCCAGCGGGAGGAGGCGGAGCAGAGGAGGCTGAAGACGGTTCTGGAGCTGCAGTTCCTCCTGGACCGGCTGGGAGACGAGGTGGTGCGGCAGGACCTGAAGCAGGGAGTCAGCGGCTCACCACTGCTGACAGACGCAGACCTCACAGCTTTTGATGAGTTCTACAAGTTAATGGGGCCAGAACGGGATCAAAACGTCAGGTAGGTCTCAGGCCTGGTGGCAATTTGAGATGCAAAATACTTCTTCTTCTTTCCCTTTCCTTTTTTAAACAAAGGTCTGAACAACTTATGTCTTCACTTGCAGGTTGGTTGACCAGTATGAAGAAGCATCTGTGCACCTCTGGGACCTGCTGGAAGGGAAGGACAAGGCTGTGGTTGGAACAACATGTAAGTCGAATTAATAATGAATGAGTAGTTTGGGAGCATTACTGTAATTAATAGCAAAATTACTTTTTTCATTCATGACAAACTGGCTTCCTTTATATGCCCAGCGGGTGGTGACAATTGTTGACAGGACATTGATTTTAGATGCTGGATGACACAGCGGTCATCAACAAGTGTTTTTCTTGTGTTGAAGCTGGCCATAAATGCTTTGCTTGATACTTTTGAATGATCCCAAGGCACGCTAGATATATTGCAAAAGCTCACAACAAAAACAAGTAACTTCAGGCCATTAATAAGTCTTAATATGCTAATGTTGCGTGTACATTGTATTTTGTTATGCCGCATGTGTGCAGTGCTCTGATGTGAATAATCAGGGTTTGGGGATATGGGTGTACTGCATTCTCAGCGATCTGGCCTCAGGTCTCGCACTGCTGCATTCTGCTTGGGGGCTGAGCAGTGTGGGCTTATCCTGACTCAGCAGTGGGGCAGGGTGCCAGTGGCCCTGTCGCCTGTGGTTCCACTGGTCAGATCTCTGGAGCTACAATAGGATACTGGTGGTGACCCAGTTCACTTTATCAACACCAGCCAACTCTTTTCCCCCTAAGTTAGGACCTCTTGGCCTGAGGCAGTAAACGATATAACATTGTCCTGCTTTGCCTGAAGAAGCGAATGTAGAAATGCTTTAACTTGAGGGCTCTTATATCATAGACAATATAATGTATCTTTATTGTCCACAGTGGTGGAAAAAGGATTGTTTCTACTAGTTGCATATTTCTGAAGTAATTTCTAATCTGGCCTTAAACTTTTTCTTGCAATTAATGTTGATGTTGCCATGGTTTTCAGTTGACCATTGCATTATGGCAATTTGGCATTGAAGGCCCAGAAACATACAGTATTTTCTTAACTGTTGCTCAAATGGGATCCTTGATGAACGCAATTATTTTTTCCTTTTTTTCTTTTCTTTTTTTTTTTCTTCTTCTTTTTGTTACATAAATATTCCAAAGTGCGTTAGTTTTAACAGTTGTAAAAAGGTCTGTGTATAAAACGGTTGCTGGATTGAGTTGACTATTATAGACATAAGACATAACCACATCCACCTTGGTTAGAAATGTAAAGTTTCAAAGCTCACAGAATAATACTAGTTTGATTATTGTGACTATGTGGATGTCTGCTTCCATGGCTTGACCTTCCAATAAATAGTTGACTCTGTTGTTCCTCTGCTAGACAAGGCACTGAAAGACACTTTGGACCAGATTCTGCTGAGCGGATACTTTGACCGGGTTCCACCTCACCAAAACGGAGTGTGTGAGGAGGAAGAGGAAGAAGAGCCCACCTCAGCAGCAGCAGCACTGGCAGCAGCAGCTGAATCGTTAGACACAGAAGAGCAGACTGTTGATCCAGGTCCTGACCAATCTCTTTAAGTTATGCTGCATGAAACTGTCTTTTAAAAAAAAATCTATTGGAATCAAACAATAAAGAAACCAGCACTGCTTTCTCTAAGTTCAGTTTCTTATTGCAGAAACTGAAATCATTGAGGAGTTTGTGGAGCCCATTGCGGTGGAAACAACAGAGGTGAGGTCAATTTTCCCCGACCAGTGAAGTCTTTTAGTTAAATATAAATCGATTTTTTAGCATCGTGTTTACGTTTTGTTTTTTTCCCTCCAGTTTATAAACAGACAGTTCATTCCAGAAGGCGCTTACAGTGAGAAGGAGCAGGGGGATGAGTGGACCACAGAAACAGAGGTATGCCGCAGGGATTTGGCTTTCTGAGATGATCTTTTTCCTATTTTATGCTTCTTAATTTGGCTTTAAATGGCCTCCATTTTGATAGTCTGATTTGATGTTGCTATTTTAGGTATTTCAGTGGAAATGTATACATATCTAACAAGAACAATTTAAAAACGAGTTAAAATCATTTTGTAACTTAAAAAAACTGTGATTCCAAAGATGTCCAAACCCTTTCAAACTATCTGTTTATAGTTTATTGCTTGTAGATTGAGATTCTGCATGCAGTTAAGTTCTGAAGTATGTGAAATATTTTTCATACAGTGGATGCAGCCACAAAATGAATAGCAAAATGTTTCACTCAACAAAAATGACATTGTGAAAAACTCTTGTTTTGATGCACGTTGCCTAAATAAGCAATGTATTGGTGAGAGCTTTGGACTGTTATCACCTGACATCTGCATTCCCTTCGATGTCATGTTCAAACTGGTTATGTTGATGTTCAGATTAGTTATGTCACTGTGTCATATCAGATGTTCATACTTTGTTGTCAATTTTTTTTGTTCACTTATTATTGACAAATATTTGTCAGACATTGGGTCCAATTTTCCACTATTGTTATTACTGACAATCAGTTCAAGTGAGGGTTGTGATAGCTTTTTCTTTATTCAGAAAGGCTTTAGTGAAGTGTTTTATTACTGAGTAAGCAAATAGGTGTAGATGGGAACATTTGTTGCCAGCCCTAACACAATGTATAGTCAAGATTAAATGTCAAGATTTTTCTTTTTATCACAAGCATCTGTATGCATGCTCATGCTGCAGTCAGTTACTATTTCTTTCTTGCTGTGGTCATCGCTGTGTTTTTCTGTTGATTCAAAGTTGTGAAAAAATAAAACATGCAAAGTTTCCTTCAGAGAGTGGTGAATCTTTTTTTTTATAGGCCCTACACAGTATGTACAGGCAGGTGTCTGAGAATAATTTTTAGATGTTGTGATGTCAGTTGATAAGTTTGCAGCATGTCATTTTCTTTGCCTAGTTAAGTTTTTCTTTTGCTGGGTATGTTTCCTCTGTTATACTGGTCTGATTGTTACTGGCTTGCAAGTTTACACTGACAATGACTGAAAACACATAGAACATAAAGTCAATGAAGACATTGCTATACTGGAAAGCACTCAATAGATGTTTTATTATCAGCTGTGATGACTGATGAGCCCGGATGTGAGTATAAACCCACAGGAAGCATCAAATGAGCACTCAACCAGATTCCAGTTATTCCTTGTTCCTTTTCTTATTCTCCTCTTCTGTCTCCTCCACTTACAGGCCGTCAGTGCCATGCAACAGCCTGTGCTGCCTGTGGCTTCCCCCGTTTCCATGGAGACCCACCCTGTGAACCTAGCGTCTCCTGTGCCACCCGCTGACCCTGTAGTCAGGAAGCAGGTGGTTCAGGATTTAATGGCACAGTTGCAGGGAACGTACAACTTTATGCAGGTGAGGACTTTGTGCGGGGAACGACTGTTTACTTCAGCTATGCAGCGTGATGCTCATCTTCCCTCTGTTTTCAGGACTCTATGCTGGAGTTTGACGGACAGCCCATTGACCCAGCCATTGTCTCAGCACAGCCTATGAAACCCGCTCAGAACATGGACTTACCACAGATGGTGTGTTCTCCAGGTACGTTTTATTGAAGAGAAACTTAGTACTGATTTCATGTGTTGTGTAAAAATTATACTTGAAATGGCTTCCCTTGTTCACTAAATCTCAATACTGAAACCTCTCTTAATTCACCCAGATTCCCGGCTATCGCAACCCAAGTCTGTTCCTGTCCAACCTGAGCCCACACAAGTGAGTAATCTTAACTTTAACGGTCAACACTGATTGTGAAAAAGCGACCCTGAAGACATTTTAAACAAAACAAACACTCCATTTTTACACTCCATGTTTTAGGTTCCTATCGTTTCGCCAAGTCCACCCCCCATGTATCAGACCTCACACACGCCCGATCCTCGACCCCCAACAGAAGCAATTGACCCCATCCAGGTAAACCACACTGTTCATTGAGAGACTCCCTGTGTGACTTAAAGGATGTAAATGTTCACATATATAAATTAATGTACCATTGTATCATTAATTGACCAAAAGATTAATTTACTGGTTATGGAAGTAGACAAATTGGTTCCAGGCTGATCCACCGGCAAATGGCAAGAGATGGGTGGTCTGAAATTATAAAAGAGTTTATTTAAAAAGAGAGGCCAGCTTTTTATATTCTCAAAATGATTTAATGTCTTGAATGAATTTCCCAAGATGAAAAGTCCAAATAATATTTCAAAGTCTTAAATGCCAGTAAATAAAATTCTGGTAGAGAAAAAAGTAATAAGTCCTATTTTATACTGCAGATCGAGGCATTTTGAACATTGTACCAGCAGAAATGCTTTTGATGTGTCAAGTAGTATCAGATGCTTGTTCAGATTCTCAGCTTGTTTTCTTCTTTGATCAGATTATTCCTCATTAAGGAAGCTTCTAATTTCAGACTATTTTATTTATTTGGGCAAAAGTGTTCAACAAATGTCGGATTGTGCAATGTGGAAGCACCTTTTCTACTTCCCAAAGCAAGATGTGTTTAAGCGTACTGTATAAACAGAGACCCAGCTCTAGTCCTGTCTTAAGTTTAATTAAAGTGTATCGGAATACATCATATTTAATAAACACCTCCTGTATATTTCTTTACAGAATTGGACATTTAAATTGTGAAACCTTTGCCTAAATAAACTATGAAGCGCTTTTGATAGAAAAAAGTCTTGAAGCCATGTGCCCTGTGTTTTCTCTCTTTGACAGACATCCATGTCCTTGTCGTCGGAGCAGCCTCCACCCTCCACAGCTCTCCCAGCTGCCAGTCAAACACAGGTTTTCCAGCCTGTTTCCAAAGCTCCTCACAGCAGTGGCATCAATGTAAACGCAGCACCATTCCAGTCAATGCAGACAGTAAGGCCCTTGTGATGACACTAGTGTTATACAATGATACCGTATTAAAACCTTATATTCTAGTTAACAATGGCCTGTCATGTAGATACAAAAGCCAAAAAACAGGTATTTCCAAGACTTTTCTGTGCGCCAGGGAGATCAAAATATAAAATACAGTACATTAACTCCATTAGTAAGTGGTTGAAGAGTCCTTAACTGTCCTCATGTTTGCAGTTGTATGAGTTTGTGGTGGAGCGGCTTTGTCCAGGAAATATTGAGTAGTGGACTTTACTTGTAATGAGCGTGTGACCTTTCCTCTGCTTTTGGTTTCACCACAATGTGGCCCTTGTTGGTCCCTCAGGTGTTCAACCTCAATGCCCCAGTCCCACCAGCTAGTGAGACGGAAGCTTTGGACCAGGCCAGCCAATACCAGAACACCTACAACCAAGCCTTCAGCAGCCCGTCACCGCATCCTGTGGAGCAAACAGAGATGCAGTCAGAACAACTGCAGAATGGTAGGCAGATTTGTAGTCTTTTCTTTCCCCACTTTTTAATTTTGCTGTAATTCCTGCGATTTGGTTCCAGTTAAACTAATTTTTTTATTTCATTACTGCTTGGTTAACTTTGACTGGAGATTGACCTGTATTTTTTTTTTTTTTTTTTTTTTTTGTAGTTGGTGCCTTCCATTCCCAAGACCAGCCAGGAGGCCATCAGCAGCCTTCCCAGCAGGGCCCAGGCTTCGGCCGTCAGCCTCAGGCCTTCTACAACAGCAGAGGCATGTCCCGTGGTGGACCTCGCAATGCCAGGGGCATGATCAATGGCTACAGAGGATCATCGAATGGATTCAGAGGTAAACTTATAACTTATAGACACAAGTGAATTAATTATTTTCACTGAAGCCATTTTCAGACAGAAAACAACACTGGCTCCATCGGTCTTTTCAAGTCATATACTGTACAACCAAAGTGACATAGGTGTTACGCTATGGGATTATTCAGACATAATAGGATCTGAGTAGACCTCAATAGGACAGAAATAAGTGGTATGGGTGAGTTGGAAAGTATTTAATATCAAATAAAGTATTCTGTTAGTCAACATATTGGATGTATTTTTTTAAATTAGCATAATGTGTTTAAAAGTTATTTCTAGGCTTAAATAAAAATCATCCTGAGTGTGATACTGTGCATCTGTCTATTATATAATGAATAGTGACGTTTATGTCTGGAAGGGGCTAAAGACTCAGATTATTTTATTAATTTATTCTAGAAGCATTTTAAGTTAAAAGTCTTCCTATTTTCAGGTGGCTATGATGGTTATCGTCCTCCTTTTGCCAACACTCCAAACTCTGGTTATGGACAGACTCAGTTCAACACAACTCGGGATTACTCGAATGGGAATTATCAGCGGGTATGAAGGAAGCATTTAGACTTCACAATGGATTGTATTTATATCGCCCTAGCTGTCTGTTGGAGTTGTTTCTAAAATATCTGTATTATGTTTCTCTGTTGCTGAAGGATGGTTACCAACAGAACTACAAGCGGGGAGCTGGTCAGGGACCCAGAGGAGTATCGAGAGGCAGCACTCAGGCGATAAGATCCTGAAAAAGCCTTTTCATAATGACTGTGACTGATTAACTTGCACCACACTGAAAAATTCAAAATTCATGCATTTGCCCCCAGCTCACTCATGTTCTCTTTTTTTTTTTTTTTTTTTTTTTCCGTCAGTGGTATTTTTCCTGTCTCATAAATCAAAGTAATGCCTGCTTTGATATTTGGAAATAATAAATCCTTTTAAGTCTAGAAACACAAGCTAAGCTGTAAATCCAATCATCGGTTTACACGAGCCATGTTTTACAATATTCCTGTAAACTTGAAAGATTTCATAAGTTATTTTTTGTATAAAAAAATGCACCTACCACTGCTGGTCCAACCCTTGGGAGTTTATTTCCCATTCTCAGTTCTCTTCTGTCATTTTGGTTATTAAAAAAAGATTTTATGTTCAATGAGCTCCCGTTTCCTTGTTTGTAAATTGATGTTGCTTCAAGAGTTTCAATAAAGTTGTGTTGCATACCCGTGCTTCTGCCTTGTTTTTCTGCTGATCAGTCGAGATGTGTGTCAGTGCGAAGGTGCTATTAAATCCTGCAGTTTTTTTGTAATTATTTATTTGTTCTATTGAGGATTGAGTTTTTCTCTTTATACGTTTTATTTGTTTGTAACCTTAGTTTACATTAGTTTGTCACTTAAACACACACAAAAAACTTAAATTTAAGATTTTATGTGTAAATAAGTGATGTGTGCAACATGTACACATGGGTTGTTTTGAAGAGTACCTTAACTTTTACACTAATGTTAGACTTATCTATTGTTTGTTTTTTTGTGCTGACAAAATCTCGACAAACTGCCTTGGGGTACAATCGAAAATAAACTTGAATTTAGTTCATGCTGTGGTTTAAGTGTTTTGCCTCTGATATTTGGGTTATCTTCCCCCTGAGTTCATATTCACAGGCAGAAATGGTGCACATACCGTTGGTTTTAATCCATGGATATATAAAAGGTTTAATCCAGTATCCACTCCAATATGGTTTATATAATATATACTATCTATATAATATATACTATCTATGGGTTTAATCAGCCTCTCACCTGAAACTGTAAAGATTGATCCCAATCTCAGTCACCAAATTCCTTAAAGAAGTTAACATGAAAAAGTGGCTCTCTTTGATGATCCACTCAGTCTGAAACACACAGGTTTCATCATACAGGAATACTAGACATATTCACTTTTTTACAAGTCATAACCAGTTATTTTGTTTACAGTCTTGCTTAAAAGGTGACTGTTTGACTGTCGTCAAACAGTCACCATTTATCAAGTAGTTGCATGTGGATTGGTCATATTTTTCAGCTGTGGAGAAGTCCACCTGTGAGGATGAATTCGGGGCTGAATATTCCCCTGCTTTCTGAAAGCGTCGCGCTCTTCTGACGTCACACCGGGGTCCTCCATGAACGGGTGTCGGTGTCTCCACGTGAGTGTATCAACAGCATGATGGCTGGCATGTAAATACAATTCAGCCGCTCGTCTTTAAGAAGTTTCATGAGATAAACCAACTGGAAGTGTGTCTTTCTTTAGAAAAGGTAACCGGAAACGTTGAATGTTTGAAAATAATGTGTGCCCTTGCTTCCTCGGGCTGGGGCAGATATTTGGTTTCCTGGCGGTTTTTAACTCTGGTTTGTTTTTGGCTGAAACCTTAGTCAATGGTCCCTTCTGAAACCAGTTGACAGCACATTTTGTATTTGTAAATTGCACTGTTTACACTTTGTATCATTTGTTTGTTTGTGTGTGTGTGTGTTTTCTCTCGGTTGCAGTGAAACAATGGCGACAGTACGCAAGAAGATAGACAACCGTATCCGTGTCCAAATAGAGAATGGAGTCGCTCTGCAGCACAGGACCATGTTTGTGGTGGTGGGAGATCGTGGGAGAGATCAGGTTATTCATCTCCTCAAGTCATCATTTTCGGCAGCTGTGTGGGCTTGTTTAATATTTTTCTCTTTTTGCATTTGCCATTTCAAACCACTTAAATCTCTCTCCGATTCAGGTTGTCATTCTGCACCACATGCTGTCTAAAGCCTCCGTCAGAGCACGACCCTCTGTGCTCTGGTGCTATAAAAAGGACCTCGGATTCAGCAGGTGAGTGTAAACTCCTCTCAGAGAGATGAAGTTGTGTTGACATTTTTTTGTTTCAAAAAGAGTAGGGAGATTTGATTTGTCAAACGTGTCCTGAACAGCAACCGGAAGAAGCGCATGAGACATCTCCAGAAAAAGATCAAAACCGGCACGTTGAACCTGAACCAGGACGATCCCTTTGAGCTCTTTATCGCCGCCACAAACATCCGCTACTGTTACTACAACGAGACACACAAGATTCTGGGAAACACTTTTGGCATGTGTGTCCTGCAGGTGAGTCACTCCTCTTTGGGTTCTTTTAGTCCAGTGAGTGCCAAGATGTTACTGCTTCCAAATCCAAACAAAAATGTTGGGAACCGCATAAAAGCAATAAAATCTGTCTCTTAAGAGCATTCTTTTTCTCTGCTTCACAGGATTTTGAAGCCATCACTCCCAATCTCTTGGCAAGAACCATTGAGACGGTAGAAGGAGGTGGCATTGTGGTGTTACTGCTGAGGACCATCAACTCTCTCAAGCAGCTCTACACTATGACTATGGTGAGTATTTTACCTGGTCCAACCTCCACACACGTGTCCGGTTCTGTTTGCCAGCCAGTCAATTTGGTAACGTTTCATATTGGCTTGTTTTTTTCTGCAGGATGTGCACTCTCGATACAGGACCGAGGCTCACCAGGATGTGGTGGGAAGGTTCAATGAGAGGTGGGTGCTCCTCTGTTGCTTTCTGCACTGTGGGATGACACTTTTAACAGTATTGTTCAATATTTTTTTATTGTTTTCCTTTCCTAGGTTCATTCTTTCGCTTTCATCCTGCAATAACTGCGTTGTCATCGACGACCAACTCAACATCCTGCCTCTCTCCAGCCATATGGCAAACATCAAGCCGGTCCCCCCAAAGACACAGGTAACAACGTCAGACCAGAGGCGGTTAGTCTCTCGGTCTATTCGTTGATCAACAGAAAAACCCGTCTGCCATTAGTGTGTGATTATAGATTACTTATTAAAAGTCAGTTTTGAAGAAATAAAGAACATTAGCTGTTTCCAACGTCTCTAATGGTTTAAGGTTTAACGGTGGAGTCTGTATAATGCTTGTTGTCATAATCGCTGAATATTACAGAGCCAAGTCGGTGTGTATTAACACTCAGTTTTTTTCAGTGTACTGTGCACACACAGTACGTATAGGTAGCAGATAATGGAGATATTTACATATTTTGCACAAAAGTGATTTTGACAATAAGCATTCTCTAGAATCGCAGACTCAACTGATTCTAAATGTATTACTCATCATACAAACATCATGTCTTTAGGCCTCTTTTAAAACAGGCCTAATTTCTATGGTCTTATACCCCTTTTACACCAACTGCTCACTTTAATAAAACTTGGTTATTATTGATTTTATAACTTGATATTTTGTGGTTCATACATTTTGTCCTTGTTTTTATTTTGCCTTTTCGGTCTCTTTTATTCTTCTTTGCTCTCTTCTATAAAGGTCTTTGATTACTGTTTTAGAAGTTCTGCGTAAATAGTTTGCTTGCTTCCTCGTTGGCTAAAGACTGCCAGATTTCTGATCACTTTGTCTGGTCCCCTTTCAGGAGGAAGGCTTGTCTCCACGGGAACAGGAGCTGAAAGATCTAAAGGAGTCTCTTAAGGACACTCAGCCCGTGGGTGTGCTGGTAGACTGCTGCAGGACCATGGACCAGGTCAGGACTTCTAGCTAAAGATGCACTATTAAGATTCATGGACATTTGGGATTTCAAGCAAACAAGCTTCATATCAGCCTTTTGAAATGTAGTTTTAAAGGTGTGCACTGTCCTCTAGGCTAAAGGGGTGCTTAAGTTCATTGAGGCGACCTCAGAGAAGACTCTGAGGAGCACCGTGGCTCTCACTGCAGCCCGTGGTCGAGGCAAGTCTGCAGCACTGGGGCTGGCTGTTGCCGGAGCTGTGGCTTTTGGGTACAGATTACCTGTATAATGTCATACAAATATATAATTTTTTTCTATTATAGTGCCCTAAATGTTTGCTCATGACTGCCTGACATTCTCTGCAGCTACTCCAATATCTTTGTAACCTCACCGAGCCCGGACAACCTCCATACCATGTTTGAATTCATCTTCAAGGGCTTTGATTGTCTGCAGTATCAGGTAGGCTGAGAGTCCTCTCTGCATCAGTAATAGTTCATGCTGTAAGCGCACGTCTCCTAACATCTCCCTTTTCTTATTTGCAGGAGCATCTGGACTATGAAATCATCCAGTCTTTGAATCCTGAGTTCAACAAAGCTGTGGTGCGGGTGAACATTTTCAGAGAGCATCGGCAGACGATCCAGGTGAACCAGACCGTACCATACCTTCCCCTGTATCCTGTTATTTCCAACAGTAATTAAACATATCTGACCTTTTATGTTTATGCAATCAACAGTACATCCACCCAGGTGATGCGGTGAAGCTGGGCCAGGCTGAACTGCTGGTCATTGATGAGGCTGCAGCAATCCCTCTTCCCCTGGTGAAGAAGCTGCTGGGGCCATATCTGGTTTTCATGGCCTCCACCATCAACGGGTCAGTCACAGGCTGGATAATGTTTACATGATCAAACAACACATTAATGTAGTCCTTATAACATCACAAAAAGGGAGTCTGAGAACTATGGATTTAATGGCCAGTAAAGTAGAAGCAAAATTAATTAGCTATTTGCAGTGCCGAAAGAAACTATTATTTTCACATTTTCTTTCATTGTCATTCTCAAAAGAGTCTGAAAGATTTTTTTTAAAGTAAAAATGTTTTCTGAAATAAAAGTTAAAAAGCCACGAGAAATATGTTTAAAAATGCATTAATAAGAGTTAATATAATGTAGCTTAATAACATTTCATCATATCAGCTGTAGTTGTTTGCATTTCTGACCAGTCATTTTCTTCACCTCTGTAGGTATGAAGGCACTGGTCGCTCCCTTTCCCTCAAACTGATTCAGCAGTTGAGGACGCAGAGCGCCGACAGTCAGCAGAGCATGTCAGCAGAGAACAGGAACACCAACACAGCAAAGCTGGCAGCAGGTATATTGTGGCTGTGTGTAGGTGTTGGTGTGGTGCAGCTCTATCATCATGTCTGACTGCTGTTCACTTGTCTGCCTACACAGCTCGCTCCCTCGTCGAGGTCACTCTCCATGAGTCCATCCGGTACGCTCCAGGCGACGCTGTGGAAAAGTGGCTGAATGATCTTCTTTGTCTAGACTGTCTGAACATTCCCCGGCTCATTTCTGGCTGCCCACTCCCACAGACATGTGATCTGTATCCTTAATGTGCTTTAAAGGCTACCATTTATTATTATTTTCATTATTGATTAATTACTTTCTGGATAACGGTTTGGTCCAAAAATGCAGATGTTACTTAAGTCCAGTACAAATTCCAGAAGCCTGAGGTCACGTGTTCAGATTGCCTGTTTTTTCAGATAAAAGAGATCCTCACATTTTAGAAGCTGTGACGAGATAATTATTTGCAAATTTGTTTAAAATTTAACTTTGATAATGAATCAATGTGTAATCACATATCGATTCAAATATTACTAAAGATATTATACAATTTTATGAGTGCCCACAAAGCTCTTCTGCCTGTCACATGTACCGTTTGATTAACAGAAACTTAGGAGAATCACACTGTAGGTGAGCGTTTGTTGTTCCTTTTTCCTTAACACACACTGTCCAGATATTATGTGAACAGGGACACCCTGTTCTGTTACCACAAGGCATCAGAGGCCTTCCTGCAGAGGCTGATGGCCCTCTACGTGTCGTCGCACTACAAGGTGATATTAGTTTGTATTCACACAACTTTCTCTTCCTCCACAAGCATCATATCCTAAACACAGTGCTGTGTCATCTTTGTGTTTATTTGCTGACGCAATGTTTTCTTTGGCTTCAGAATTCACCAAACGACCTTCAGATGTTGTCCGACGCTCCGGCCCATCACCTGTTCTGCCTGCTGCCGCCTGTTCCTCCCACTCAGAACTCACTGCCAGAGGTCCTGGCTGTGGTGCAGGTAAGACCAGATGAAACTATGTATTGTTATGGTCACGAGAGGGATGGCCACTCCATACATTTGAAAGTAAAAAGTAAAACTTCCACCAAATCATCCATTCTTTTTATTAATTCAGAGAATAAGCTCCAGGCTTTTCTGTTGTCTTTGTATTTTAATTTTCTGCCCATTATGATTTAAAAGCCAGTTTATTTACCCTATTGTATTTGTTCTCTTAGTATGTACATTTGTTCCTCCTTGGTGCCTCAGGTGTGTCTGGAGGGAGAAATATCTCGACAGTCCATTCTCAACAGTCTATCTAGAGGAAAGAAGGCCTCTGGTGACCTTATCCCCTGGACAGTTTCCGAACAGGTACATATCGGGGGCCTTAAAAGCTTTTTTGACAATCATTATAGCTAACTGTTACCACAGTGTAAACATGAACCGTCTCTGTTCATTCTAGTTCCAAGACCCAGAGTTTGGCGGCCTCTCTGGAGGCAGGGTGGTGAGAATAGCTGTCAATCCAGACTACCAAGGGGTAAGAACTGGCAAAGGCCTCCGTGCACTTGTGCAGCTTTTAATCAATATGGATGCATCATGATCTGTATGTAACTTGTTTCATCCTGTTTGCCAGATGGGCTACGGCTCCAGAGCTCTCCAGCTGCTGCAGATGTACTACGAGGGCAAGTTTCCCACCATGGATGAGAGCACACAGTCCAACCACAATGAGATCACCTCTGTTAGTAGTGAGGTAATGCAATCAAAGGCATAAAATGCTTTCAGCTGTTTTTGAAAGACAATAACTCCTCATGGAAGTGAACTTGAAATTATACACAATGTAGAGATTGGACGAGGAAGGTTAAGCACTTCTGTAACGGTAGCCCTGTTGTTGTCCAGGCTGTCAGTCTGCTGGAAGAGGTGATCACCCCACGGAAGGAGCTCCCTCCTCTGCTGCTCAAGCTGAGTGAGAGGAGAGCAGAGAGACTGGACTATTTAGGGGTTTCCTACGGCCTCACTTCACAGCTGCACAAGTGAGTTACCTTTTGAATATGGGAGAGGGGTTGTAATATTATTGTGGATTTAGAGATTTAAAAAAAAGTTTTTGTAATCTGACAGATTCTGGAAGAAAGCAGGTTACACTCCAGTCTACTTAAGGCAAACCCCTGTAAGTATATAATTATTATAATTTTTTTTAACACTTTGTTTTAGTGTGTTTTGGTACATTGTGCTGTTATATGCTGTAATTGTGTGTGTGTGTGTGTGTGTGTGTGTGTGTGTGTGTGTGTGTGTGTGTGTGTGTGTGTGTGTGTGTGTGTGTGTGTGTGTGTGTGTGTGTGTGTGTGTGTGTGTGTGTGTGTGTGTGTGTGTGTGTGTGTGGTTGTATCTAGAATGACCTGACAGGAGAGCACTCTTGTGTGATGCTCAAGGAGCTGAATACAGATGAAGACCCAGAGCAGAGCCAGTGGCTCTCTGCCTTCTGGAAAGGTGAACCCTCCTCGACCATTGCTGTACTTTGTCCACTTTTTCTTTAAAGCCTGTTAAGAGCCCAACTGAACTTTATTTTTTTCCGTCAGATTTTCGCCGGCGCTTCCTGTCTCTCCTCTCCTACCAGTTCAGCCGCTTCCACCCGTCCATGGCACTAAGCATCCTGCAGAATAAGAAGTCCAAGGAGGAGACGAGCAGTAAGTCTCCTCTAAACTGGTCAGATTTCCCTCTGCGTCTCTCACTCTCTGATCTGACTCGCCTCTGTCCTCCACAGCTCTCAGTAGCGCCGAGCTAGCAGCCAATTTCAGCCCTTACGACCTGAAACGTCTGGAGTTGTACTCGAGAAGCATGGTGGACTACCACCTCATCATGGACCTGATCCCAACAGTGGCACGCATGTTTTTCCTAAAGCAGCTCGGCGATATCTCGCTCTCAGCCGCACAGTGTGTAAGTCCCTCTCACTGGTTATGATCTCGGTTGTTCATTTGTCGTTACATTTAGTTTAATTGTCATCTGTTGATTATCCCCAATGCGTTTCTAGGCTTTACTGCTGGGTGTAGGGTTACAGCACAAATCAGTGGATCAGCTAGAAAAGGAAATTGAGCTCCCGAGCTCGCAGCTCATGGGCCTCTTCAACCGTCTGATCCGGAAATTTGTTCAAGTAAGTCCGTTCTTGGTAGTCGTAACATGATGTAAAGAAGATGCCATACAAACCTAGCTTTAAAACCATTTCAACCTTGTTAATATTTAATTGTTCTGGCCTGTAATATCATAGGTATTCACCAGCATCCAAGAGAAAGCTATTGAGGCACAGATGACGGACACTAAAGAAGTTTCCATGGAGCCAACTGTTGCAAGCCTTAATGATGATCTGGTATGTTGGTAAAGATTTTAAGGTTCAAAAATGCAAAAAAAAATCTGGTTTTAAGCTCCTTCTGAGAAATTGCTGCTTTGACATTGTGAATAAAATACTTTGGAATTTTGAGCTTCAAATTTGTCACAAACATTTTTTATTTTTATTTTTTTTACACAATTGTGACATTATATAGACCTAATTAAAAACATTTCATCCTTTCACATTATGGTTGGCTTTTTCAGACGGGGGGAAAAGTTGTAAATCAATGTTTTTTTTCTCTTCTGCCAGAATGAAGCAGCTAAGGAGTTTGAGGAGAAACACAAGCAGGATGTGGAGAAAGTGAAAGAAATGGACCTGGAGGAGTGAGTAGAGTGAAGTTGGGAGGAGAGGTGGACTCGGTCATTATTTGTGTGAAAATGCACATTGTGATATTTCCTGTATTATTCACAATTCCGTTTGTATTTCCAGGTACAAGATCCGTGGACAGGATGAGGAATGGGACCAGGTGTTGAAGAAAGCAGGGAGCCCGGCTATCGTCAGCATCAAGAGGTGCAGTGACAGACAGGATCTTTGGCCATATGATGAGTTTGTTGTAGAAAAACACGTTTGTGACAATGTCTTTCTTACTCCGCAGTGAAAAGAAGAGGAAGTATGAAGGGGAAAACGCCACAGCGAGCAATGGGGCTCCCCAGCACGGGAAACTTAAAAAGAAGGAGACACAACACGGCAAATTTAAGAACAAGGAAAAACGTGGCAAATTCGGAAAGAAGATGTGATGGTGCTGCATTTATGGGACTGTGTGTGATCACAAAGCGTCATCTGGAGAACTTGGAAACGTGGACAAACTTGCAGATACTGAAGAGCAAAAGACTGGATATCTATTGATTTTCTTTTTTACATTATATCTAATCAATCAGTAGATAATAACACGTTTAAAAAACGTTTAAAATTCCCTTTTTAGTTGTCATGATTTCTACAAATAAAAGTTGTTTTTTTAGATGAAATTTGAGGTATATTATCTGCTTAAGGCTCCACGGAACATGTCACTTGATCCCCTGAGGCTGGGTATCAATCCACTTCTGTCTGAGCTGCTGTTTGACGGTGTCTGGTGCGAAGATGCAGTCTATGGCCCGCTGGGAGAGCTGCCACACGGCCTCACGACTCAGACCAAACGTGAAAGCTGCCAGCTGATATTCCTGAGACAAGTCTGTAGAGAAGACTCCCTTATCGTCAGTCTGTTATGTGACAAAGAATAAAAAAATCATTCATGGACTATTGATTTTCTCACCATTAAGTGTCAAAACACATCGGTGTCATTTCACTTATCACAAGCAGCTTTACTTAGTCTGTGAAAGCAGTAGTTAAGATGTTACTAAAAATACTGTGATATGGCAGTTAACATGCAGGTTCAGTCAGAATAATGACATGTTGAGTTGGATTTTGGGAGTTGTAGTCTCTAGCTCCACTCATACTGAGAATTAAAAGGATATTTGGGCCTCTGTTGAATCAATTACTTTCAAGTTATCCAACCAAATGATAATACAATATTGAACCCACTAGATTGCCCCTAGTTAGGGCTGAATATTTAACCTCAATACTTGTAAGTCCTGTTGGTTTCAAAAACTCTTATAAAGAGCAGTAACTAAATCTTACATTTTTATATTTGATAAAGAGTTGAACAACAGTTTTTGTGATCAACTCAATTGGATGAATGTTAAAGCTTCTCGCTAAAAACATTTCTAATACATATTTTTTAAAAATAAAAATGTACAAAAGAGAAAATAATTTGTGCATCAGCACTTAAACTAGTTATATTGGTATACAAATATGTTCAATGCTTCGCAGCACCTAACAAAATAAAAATAAAAGCTGTACTAGGAAAACATTGCATTTGAGGTACAAGGAGAAAAACTTACACAAATCACAATTGGATGTCCTAACTCGTACCAGTATTTGAAATGATGTTTGGAGTAACATGGAACAGTTCTTCCTTTGACGTTGGATGTCAGACATAGCTCTAAAATAAAAGGACAAGTTGGCAAATCCAAATACCTGGTCATTTTAGTTTGCTCACCACAGGAAAATAATAATGTAATCTCAAACTCACCCAGAGGTATGTTGTGCTTCAGTACTTTGTCAACAAGACTTTGAGATCCACCCACTTCAGGATGCAAGAAGGTTCCGTGACCGATCCGGTCTGGAGGAAGATTCAACAGCAAGTCTGACTCTTCCAGCTGTGACGGCACCTACAACGTGAGTGGTCGCTCTGTCAAAGCACTAACAGATAATGTAACCACAGATCATAAATTACATTACAAATGTTGTCATCATACTTCTGAGAGGTGCAGTGACAACTTCAGCCCACAGTTCTTGGCCCTCTGTAGAGCAGGAAGCAGGTCTTTTCCATCTCCAATCTTAAAATAAAAACTGCATTAATTAACAGGAAGTATTATAACAAAAGCATGCATACCTAACCTATTGAGGTAGAAAAATACTTATTTATAATCTGAATGAATGGAATTCCAACCATATTGCTTTGATGTAAGTCACTCATGAGGATATTCAGGAATTTCCCAGCAACAGAAATTCACTACAATCAACACAAGTGCTATTTAGCTCAATACGCGACACAATCTTAAAGTAGGCTATTTCATCCCATCTCTATTGGAGCCATTAAGCACATATTTTCATGCTTTGGATGATTCGACTAATTCTGAGTATGCTGTGCCCTGTAAGAATGCTTGTCTCATTATTACCAATCTAGTGGGTTTAACTCGAATGAAGCATCATTTTAGGAGTAAACTTTACTACTGACCGTTGGATCTCCGCTGAGGTCAATTCCCACTACCAAACCATCAGACGACAGCATGAACTCTTCGGCCAGCTTCACTGTCTCCATGGCAACATCAGTCCCATTCCTACGGTCAATCGCCACCAGGAACCTTTACCAGAACAAATGGGCACATTCAGACAAATGCGCTAGAGTGGCAAACAATCAAGTTACTGGATCATAGAAGCCAAACATAACGCCATATTTTTTTCACACCTGAAATATATTTCTAGCACTCGTTTCACACTGACATAATCTTTGCTTACCTGACATCAATGTCCACTCCTTCACTCTTACACTGTTGGATGGCTTTGATGACAGTTTCAACATATTTCTTTTTTGTTAACCCTAGGGAAAATATAATACACTTGTTGGCCTAATAATGTGGTAAAAAAAACACTGCAGAGGGTATATGGCTCCATGTTTAACAGTCTCTCACCTGTGTTTTTGTCTTCTCTTGGTGTGCTTCTCAGTTCTAAATATTTGACCCCATCTGCTGCAAACTCCTTGATAACATCTGAAGCCACCTGGCAATAAAGATCAGATCTGTTACTGTTATTCTGGGTCAAAAAGCAAAGGCTTGCTAATTTATCTTTAATTTAACTAATGATAAGCCAGACCTCACCATAAGGATATCCTCCTCCGTGTCCACCAGCTGATGGATGACCTTGAAGACCTGAAAACACCTGTGGACACATATGTCTTGTTGTTTTTAATGCCTTTAACAATTTTACAAAAGACCCTTCCTCCCCATTGTAAGCCTGCTATCACCGGTCAGAACACAGTTGATCTAAACATAGAAAAGATGTACCAGTAATCAGAAAGGAACCAATATGTTTCTACATAACTCACAGATTAAGCAAATAAATGAAATGGAAAATAGATCACCAGGGTTCATTCCTACAGGTCAAGGCAAATGAAATGTAAGACTTTTTAAATTCCACTTATTAAAAAAAAAAAAAAACAGACATTCAATAAGTTTGAGTTTTTTAATTGTACGTCAGAAAAAAAGATTCAATCCTACCATGTAATAAGCATATTTAAGATTTTTTAAATATTGATTGAAGACATAACATTGAAGCATTGTTTCAAGCATTTAAAAAATAAATATAAAAAATGATTTTTGAAGGATCTATACAGGAACCCTGGACATAGTCATACTCACTCATCCAGTGTCCTCCGCTGGCCTTTACCGATAGCTGTCATGTCATGTCCGATGTTGAGATGTGGTTTTCGGCTGATGAGTTTCTCGATGGTTTTGAAGCTGACGGAGCCGTTCAGGTGCGCGTGAAGCTCCTGGTGTCAAGTCAAGCTGACGTTAGCATGTAGCTACCACAAGTGTTAATTTTACATTTACCGGTACCCTACTCTAAGAGTTTCCTCTCTTTTTTTAAAAGTGTATTTCAATACATGTGTTACTCACCACTTTTGGCAGCTCTCGGTAAAAGGCATCAGTCTCATTCTCCATCAGCCTGCCCTGTCTTAGTTTGCGAGACGCTGATTTTGCGGTCTGTTTTTCACGTAACGCCTGACCACTCGCCTTTTGTTTTCAGTGTACATTTCCCTGTAGCACCACCAGGTGCAACACCGAAATAAGTTCCCCTTTTTGGTCCTCAGGGTTCCGCTACTGAGGGCTTTGTAATTTATTCTCTAAATAAATAAATAAACAATTATATTGTTTGGAATTGCTGTCTCTTTAGCTTTTTACCTTAAACTCATTGTCGGCCCACATATAGGCATGCATCTCAATCATGTCTTAAACTCCTAGACTCCGTTTTTCACTCTGCCTTAAGGTTCATTACAGGAGATGCTTATGACACTCACCATTGTCTTTTATATGAAAAGGTTGGGTGGTCCTCTCTTAAAGAGAGACGTGATGCACATTGGCATATTTTTATATATAAAGCCCTGACCGGAAAGCTGCCACTCTATTTGACAACAATGCTGCATATTTCAGATGGGCTTTATCAAACCCGCTCAACTGAAATGCTCATGTTATATGTTCCATACGCCCGGTCTGACCTTGGTAAAACTGCTTTTAGCCACAGTGCCCCTGACTCCTGGAACAGCCTACAACATCAAATTAAAATAAATACACTCATAACTGTTAACCAATTTAAAGTTATCATTTTGAATCAGCCCCACTCCACTTGTAACTGTTTTAATTAGGCTATTGTTCTGTTTTATTCAATTGATCTGAATGTTTTAATTGTTGTTGTCTCTTTGTAAGCTTGTTGTGTATTCTCATTGTATATTGTGTATCTGTCTCGACGTCATTGTAAAAGAGGGTAACCCTCAATTGATCTTTTGAGAATAAATAAAGGAAAATGAAATATTCACTTACAAAACAAAACCATTTTCACTATAAATTAACCTAGATTTTCCCTATTGCTTCCCCTGATTAATTGTATTGTGCCATCACTCAATGAGACTGTTGACTTTGGTGTAATGTTCCTTGGTATGGTAATAAGGTTTTTTAAATGAGTAAATGCAATGTTGAAAGAAAAGTAGCTCATCAAGTAACAACATCTTTTTATATTGCAATTGTTTACTTAATAATTTTTATTTTACAATATTTCAAACAGAATATTTCTTATTTTATTGAACTTTTTAGAATTGAATGGCCTTAATTATGTGGTTAGTTTGCAAAAAGGTATATTACATGGGTGAAAGAAGTAAAACCAGATAATAAAAAATACAGCTTAAACTTCTACTATAAAAGTACAGAAAGTATTATCAGCTAAATATATTCTTCTTAAAGTTTCAAAGGTATAAGAATTAACTATGCAGAATGGCCCATATTAAAATATAAATAATATATATATATATATATATATATATAATGCTACTAGATAATCCACTTCTTTCTACTTGAAAAGTTTACAAACTTTTTTCTGTAAGCAGTGTCACAGCTATTTGTCAATCTTTCTTTTTTTGTCCTTTTTAATGTATTGATATATAAGCAGCCTTTTAATGTTGTGGTAAGTAGTTGCCACAATTGCAAGTAGTTTTGAGTATTTCTACAGCACTGATCGTTTCAAATAATACAACTTGAAAAAAAAGATGTTAAAAACGTTGTTATTCTAAAAGTTATTGCATACTTTTTTTATTGTTGAAAATGGCAACACAGTAAAAATATTTACATTCTCATTTTCTCATCACACAAATCCAGATCATTAAAAAATAAAACACTTATTGATGTCAGAAGGAAATCTTGGCACATGGGTCGTTGTCTGCATGACTGAGCCGAATGGTGTCATTATTATCAGTAGTACAGGTGACCTTCTTTGTACAAACGTGTGCTCCCTTTTTTGTCTTACAGAGGGGCTCAAAAGTTGGGAAATACAGCTGCATTATTAAAGTTTTTAAACTTAGTCCCTTTAAGAAAATAATTCAACATTCATGCAGAACCGTACCTGAAAACTGTCGGAGAAGAAAAACACACAGTGAATAATAACTTATCAAAATTGTTTTCCTACTTATGAAACTTCTTTCCTCCTTAAACGGATACAATGGATTCAGTCAACTTAGTCAAATGATGTAACCGTCTCCCTGTTCACACAATTAAATGAGGCCACAGATAGGACAGAGGATATCAACTTAAAAGGACATGTAAAAATAAACAAACAAATAAAAAAAAACAGGTCAAGGCAATGTGGCTCTGAGGCAGCACTTTGTTAAGACTCGATATGATAGTTAATCATCCACTCTTGATAACTGAGTGCAGAATTACCTGTGACAGTTTGCATTACAGCAGTGTCAATAACTGAGGGATGAGGCTCAGAAACTCACATTTTGAAAGTTGATGGGTATTGTGTAAAAAATTAAATCCAACGTTGTTGTGAACTTTAACAAATAATACAGTTTGAAACCTTTTTTTTCATCCCAGGATATGGTCCAAGTGGTCAAAAGTGAGGGAGAAGGAAAGTCACTTTCTGTGTCTGCTCTCTCAGATCTCTCATTGTTTTTTTCCCTTTCCTTGGCTGATATGTTGTAGCCACTCCTTCAACATCTGAAAGCTTGGTCGAGCAGCAGGATCCAGGTTCCAGCACTGTTTCATGATGTTATAAACCACTTCAGGACAGCCATCTGGACAGTCCATTTTGTATCCCTTCTCTACTCGAGGCACAACATCTTTTAATGGCTAAAGAATTAAAAAAAGGGAAGTCATGGAAACACACGGCCAAAGAATGATTTGAAATGAGAAATGTGACATTAAATAAGGACCGTTGTTCCTAGTCTTTCTTTCTTTTTTTGTTTACCCCATGGCTTTATTTCATGTACAATGGCATGTTATCCAAAAGAAACATTTTGAAAGGTGTAGAGATTTTCCATTGTTATTTTCTACAAAAGTCACAAAACCATACCAAAAGTGCAACCTGAAGAATTGTATGCTCTGGAGCATTACTGTAGTAAGAAAGAGTCTATAATAGCTGTTGATTAATATCTCTCTAAAATCAAAGCCCCAATTACTACTAGTATTGTCCATATTCAACTTTTCAAACGTATATTGATACTTACAATTCTCGGGTAAGGCACTCGGCCAAAAGAGTAAATCTCCCAAAGCAGAATACCGTAGCTCCAAACGTCCGATTTAGTGGAAAATTTCTATGGATTGAGAGAAATTCATACATGTAAGGGTTTATTTTAATCAGTGAATTGGAACAGCCATTGAAAACAACAGTCTACCTTTTCTCTGAGGGCCTCCGGGGAAGTCCACTTCACAGGCAACTTAGCAGTATCCTCAGTGTTGGAGGCCTCCTTGGTGAGACCGAAGTCGCTAACTTTGGCACTGTTGTGTTCTGAGACAAGAACATTGCGTGCTGCTAAGTCTCGGTGGACAAAGTTACTGGCCTCCAGGTATTCCATGGCTTCACAGACGTCTCTGTGAAAGACGATAAGAAAAGAAAGTTCAAAACTTGAAAAACACTGCTCTTTAAACACTCAATCCTAGGATCAAAAACATGCATTGCAAATTTCCTGATGATTTAACAAAACATTGTAAATCTTATTTTTTTCTAGCAAATAATAGTGATTATTACCAACTTCATCAGACATTTTCAAAGCAGATTTTCTTTTTTTCTTTCTATTTTTTCTCTACTGGCAGATTTCTGCTTTTTACAATTCACAAACATCACCACCTGTCAACATGGGCAATTGGATGAAACTGAGAGACATCAAACAACTGTTCTGGTCACTTTCATTTTCGGTAATAATGGTCTGTTTTTGAGGTATGCCTGCTGGCAGGGGTTAATGTACACACACAGCAACTAATGAGTTGTTTCCCTTAAGACATCACATGTCAGGCCAGAGTAATGTTTCACATGCCTTCATGTGTGAATGCTGGTAGAACACAAAATTGAACAATTTGGGGACCCATCTCTGAAAACATTGCTCCAAAGCGCCACTAGTGGTCACCAACTCTATATTCTCCTTTAGTAGATCATTGCGGTCATACGCACAGTGTAAAATTAAGAAGAGCATCTCCATCAAGTACTGTCCGGCCTCTGGAACGTAAGTAGTCGACTAAACAGCCCTGAAGAGAGGATCAAATCAATAAACATGTCAAACATGTAATGTCTTTTTAACAATGGGTATTGTTTTTAGTTCTGTACTCTGGCTCTCTATAAATGCCACCTACCTTGGACATATACTCAGTGACTATATACAGACTCCCGTTCTCCTCCACAATCACTCCAAGCAGCTGCACCAGGTTATCGTGCCTTAGTTGCCTGAGGAAGGAGAGAAGCACAGGAGTTATTTTGAGTTATTTGTTTATGTGTTTTTATCATATTTCCCTTAAGAAAATGTATCTAAATATTGCTTTTTCCTTACGTCATGACAGAAGCCTCTGCAATGAAGGCCTGCGCTGTGGCGTCATTTTTTATGCACTTCACAGCTACTTTAGCTCCTCTGTAGTCTCCCACCATGACATCTGGAACGATCACAAACAATAACAACGATCAGATAATAAGAAGTCAAAATGCATTTATATGAACCTAAGCTGCTCAAAAATTTCGGAATAACACATTAAACTTTGTTAATTTAACAACAACCTTCACTTAATTCAAACAGGACATGGGAATACGTTTCTGGTTAAAAGATATTGACCTCATATTTATTACGGTTGAGCAAACTTTATTACCTTATTTCCTGTTTACATGTTAATAAATATCTGATCTCTGCCACATGTAAGCAATACAATAAAATTAGGTCAATTGTACTATGCAGTGGGAACTTAACTAAAGTTATAAATGTAAAACCTGAAGCTACTTGCCTCCAAACTCTCCTTTTCCAATAACCTGCAGCAGCTTGAGTTCTTTCCTGTTCATCGACCAGCCACCTGTTGGCCATTCAAAGAGTAAACAACATGCAGCTGAGACTTTGCAGGCCCATACATGCTTCTTCTAAACAAAGAATGCTGTTACGAGGTAGTGACATGAACTGCAAAGCGCTGAGAAACTGAGACTTACTCCTGGAAAACTCATCCTGGGCAGCCACCGTCCCTTCCTCCACCTTTGGCTTTAATAGGCTGGTGCACAGGCCATCTGCATCCTTGGTGTAGTGCTACAAACAAAGCAAAACCGGAAAATAACACCTATTTTTCTACATTTTATTCGGATATTATCGGATATTATTTTAGCTTGTAAGCTTTCCACCATGTTAACGGTTTGTCTATGTATTTAAAGTTGTTTTGTACTGGCGGTATACTTAAAAAAAGTTGTCAGTTTCTGAACACAAATAGAGCTTTAATGAAAATACATATGACAAGAAAAAGCAACATTACATTTCAGAGCAATGAAACTCAGCAATGACAGTGCATTAGAATGACCAATAGAGGGCCGTGTAGTCAAATTAGCTATAAAGATATAATGGACGACTGAAAAGTTATTCCCTCAAATAGGCCAGCCTGAACGTACTCTTACTCCTCTAGTTTACTCTGTAGATTATATAGTAAGCGTCTGTTGAAAACAAGCATGTCATACGGGGCAATAAATCATTTTGAGAGTATAAGCCCTGGTGTCTTTTTGAGGTAAGAACTCTGAACATCAGCATGCTGTTCACTCTTCCTCTTTGACACTTCCTGTTCATTATTTGTTCCAGGAACTGTGTGTGGTCTATGTGGTAGCACAGAGACACAGGGACTCTAAAACAGGAAAATAAGAAATGCATTCGGCAGACGAACTCATTTTATGGCACCAGAGAAAGCACTTAAAAAAAAGAACGTGTTATAAATATATATTTTTTTAAACCTAACTTTATGCCTCACCTCGACCAGCTGCATGAGGTTTTCAAAGAAGCCCTCATCATCGATTGTGAGCTTGCCGTTGTTGTAGACTATGCGGTAGTGCTCCACCTTGCCGTCACAGCTCACACACAGGGTGTAGTCGCCGGGGAAGTTGGTGCTCTCTCGCACTAAGAACAGGCCCGTTTCAGGAGGGTTCAGCAACAGCTCCGCCTGATCCCGCGTTATCTTTCCATGAAACCATCTGAGAGAGAGAGAGATAAAGACACCACAACTATGTCACCAAACATGTATCTCATCGCTGTCAATTTAAAAAAAATCCTCAAAATGGTGATAATGTACACATTTTAGAAACAATATGTTTGAAATCTACTTGTCCCTTCTGTCTGCATCGATTACAAAGCATATTAAAGGTACATGTATCTAAAACTAGTGCATTACAATACAGTAGTCCTGTAATTCCTACCTTCAAGAAGGTATATAGGTATTGTATATGTTGAAACTGTTTTTAGAGAGGTGTTGATTGAATTGTATGGTCATTTTAGCAGCTACAGCTTTGTTGATAAGACGTTATTCTGATATTTTTCTACCTCATTCATCAAAACAAACCACTCTATGCATAAAACAATACAATACAATTAGACAATTTATAGAACAAAGAACACTTTTATAGTCATAGATTAATCCAAAACCTTTGATTGATATGATCTTACTTTTTCAAAGGAAATTCTCTGTTGTTGTTTGAAGGGATGACTAACTTTTTAGGAGCTATTCATCAGATCAACCTCAGTGTTTTTACGCAGGGAAGGCCAAATCCGAAATTCCTGACGGTTACTAAGGAAACACTGCCTGGATCCATTTTGGCCATGTGTTTCTGATTATTTGTCATTAGCCTTTCAGAAAGTTTCATATTTCCTTTTGTAATTCACTCCATAATGTTATCAACCTTAAAATGGCCCTTTAAGCATATAAAAAAAACTACAGTTCTGGAGTCCCGGAGGCATAGATTAAAGTAATTTGCATATCTACTGTGACTAGTTTTATTATTGAGATCATTCTTCTTCTTTTTTTAATATAGCCTACAGTATGCATGTAAATTAGGCTATAGAAGCTAAGGTAGGGATGTTATGTCTTCCTAATGGCTATATTCTTCATCACAAGTACGGTAGTTGATCTAGGTCGGTTTGTTCTGAGGTCATTTGAGACATCATTTTGTGATCAAGGGCTCTATAAATAAACCTTTCAGTCAAGCACATGTGCACATGCATGCACACGGAAACTCGTCATGTGGACAAACGGTGAGATTTTTGAGATTACTTCAGTCGGAGATAGAAAAGAAACAACAGGAAACTGTGCAGTGTTCACACAAAGCTGAGCTGGAAACAGACACAGCAGCATTGCAATTACAACACAGCCTGACCCAACTGTGGTCTCCACTCAGATTCATAACTACGGGGTCACTGCCACGAGAAATAGGCCATCTCTCACACAGCCATAGGAAGAGGGCAAAGTCAAGCTATTTTAGCCATTGCTGCAGATAAGAGAGATAGACATGAACCTAAAACAATAGATACAACTAATCTTGTTTCCTTTTAACATTAAATATTACACTGGGTTTCAGAACTAAACAAACCAAAACAATCTTTGTACTCACGGCATAAGACTCAGCTTGCCACCAGATTTGACACCTTCTCTCTTCTGAACATAGTTGGCTGGAATTGTCCCTTCTCGACCTGTAGCATTTTTTGCTTTGTACCAGTTTGGATCCTGAAACACAGGACGTCAGACATTGTTTAAACTAATACATATCAATGTGGAGTAGGTAACCTATTAATGAAGTCATTCAATGTGTTTTTCAATCAACAGGAAAGAAGTGTGATCGTCAAATTCACACACTGCATGAGAACTCAAAATCTGCACATGAAGTTAACAGAAATTTGGCGCATGAAACATTACCTTTGTGACGACTATGATAGTCAACACATCTCCTTTGTTAAACGGCAGGTCCTGTTCTGATGTGCCTTTGAAGTTGTACCTTGCCACACACTCTGTGCCCTGTGGCCATGTAGTCTACGGGAACACACGGGTACTAATCAATAAACAAATTATTCATCAGACATGTCTTTGCTGTGTATCCCAGTTTGTACTGTGGAGGCCTGTGTTACCTGGACCTCTGTCATGGTGACGGCGGTTTGATCCTGTCACAGGTGATATTTTCTAGATGCTACCATTAGAGCTGGTCAACACACACACAAGCAGAACCTGTGAAGAGAAACATAGTTTAGTCAGTGTGACACACCAGGAAAACCAGCAAATGTGTTATTTGGCTGTGCACATTAATTCATAGCGAACAAGTCAGCAAGACACACTGCAGTGGCATCAGATCTGACAGTGTCTGTAAAAATAACTTGCAGAAACAGAAAGCAGAACTAACAAGTCTTCTTTTTATAATCACACTTTCACAACTGGGCCTCAATGTTTCCATGACGCAGGATTTCAGTACATGAAGACAAAGTTCCAGTGTGCTAATGAACCAATAAATGTTAGAAATTTACTATAAAATAAATTGACGTGACAATACAATAATATTCTAGGTGAACACTAAAAGGCATAAAACATGGTCTATTCTGTATTCCATATGGACATTCTAACCAAAAATGGACACACACTGGTTCATACGGCCAAGCTCCAATGACTGGGCCTTGTAGGAATCAAGATAGCTCTCTTAAATGCTGGAATGCAAACTTGTGGTGGGATCTGACCAGGCCCGAGAGACTCATCCAGCCCAGCGTTTCTTTACGTCAATAAAGCAACCACTGCTAAACTAACCTAAGGGCCTGAGTCACCCGGTGGCAGTGTCTCCATGATACACACACAATAAAATCAGAGCAGAGGTTGCAATGATGACCAATGAATTATTAGGTAATGCTCAACCCACCCCTCTTGCTTTCCTAATCCCCCCCAAACCACACTTCCTCCCTTACTGTATCAGTTCCCATGAAAAAAGTGGTGGGGCTCAATGTCAGAAGTCAGGGAAAATGCTGGCTCTAATAGATGTGTCACCTTACATGAGGTCACATCCTCCCACTTGTCCATAACCATGAGGTCGACTTCCTGTACGAGAGCCCACATTTAGAAATCTTCCAATATTAGGGTGGGGTTCTCAGAAACATGAAAGATTCAACGGATACTCTGCTGATATCACTCTCCTAACACACATCTCCATGTCAGGCATTGAAATGAATAACCTGCCCCTCACCAAGTGTGTGAGACTCCAAACCCTCACGTTTCCCAGAGAGGAAGGCCTTCACTCAGTATGATGAGGATGTTGCGGATGTCACGCCGTATGGAGTGTACTGCAGCAGCTGTCCTTCGGTTTCAAGGGACAAAACTATATGGACACATTTCCCACACCCATCAAGCCAGCAAGGAAACCCCTTTTTTCCCCTGCTTACCCCCAGCCCATGTTTTCTACATTACACTTTGACATTTCACATAGTGCACAAGGTCATAACAGGAAATGAAGACTACAGACAGTGTGAGTGGCTCTTTGAGGCTCGGATGCTCATAGTGAAGAAAACCAAACTCATTTCTCCAGTTGAGAGTGATTTTCCCTCCTCAAATTTACTTTCAAAACTAAAAGTATCCAGAAAAAGAGGAATTAATAAGGAACAGTCTAAGAAAATAAATTGTGTAGAACTAAACAAAATAAAATAATTGAATCTCTCCAAATACATTTATCATCTCTGATTTGACAACTGTGCGACAGGACCTTTACTCAAGTACTGTACATTACAATTCAGACAGCTGTCGAGACATTTCACTCCAAATGACATATGTCAACGTGCTGATGGCACTAGAGCTCAAGTCACGGTAACACCAAAATCAGGGGGATTCCTCCTTTATGGACCATGAATGTTCATGCAAAAGTTGTTAGAAATCTATCCAATTGTTTTTGAGATATTTCTATTTGGACCAAAGTAGAGGACCACCCAACATTGCCATCCCTGGAGCCATGCTGCAAGCATGGCCAATAAATCATCTAATATAGGTGATAATCCAATTTTCTAACTGAAATCTCAGTATGAGTTCTATCTTAAAGCAGGAAGTAAGTCAATAGTCAATTGTACACAGGGCACATTGAAATTTGTCTTTTTGCATAATGCATATTCCCTCTCAAGTTTTCAACTTCGAACAGGGTCAGAGCACAGGGTCAGCCATACTACATTGTCTCTGGAGCAGTTTTGGGTTAAGTTACTAGTGGTCCCCTCTTTCCTCAAGGCCATCCTACCAGGAAGTCATGCTCATGATGCTCTGAAACAGACTTAGGTGATTGCAACAGAATAACTCTGATCAAAGTCCTGATAGAGCAAAGTGATCCCACTAGAGGCAAAGGCCAACACACAACAGCACTTTTTAATCTGTCATGGAGACAGTGAATGCATCTCAGCAGCAGGGCACATCAGCTCGCTGAATGGGACAGAACTCATTCTCTCAATGGTGTCACATTGCCATTTCCAGAGAGCTCCACATGGAGCCACAGCTTGCTCTTTTCAGGAAGTGGACAAGGATGTCATTGTGAGTGGGTTGAGTTTCTACTGACCCCTGGGCTTCCACTGACCCCTGTCCGATTTAGAAGTCCATCATCCAAGTCTTGGCTGAAGATCTTCATTTTTTTGTTGTTGTAGTGTTGTAGTGTAAAGCTTGAGTTTTCATGTAAGCTTTTTTGAATTGTGTGATGCATTTAAATGTTGGTCTGCTGGTCTTTTGACCCTTTTATTCTAATGTAAAGTGCTTTGTAACATAGACACAAAATATCCTTACATACCTAATAATGCCATGGCACAGCTATTGTAGAGAGCAGGGGATATATACATCCAATTGAAAGATAGTGTCTGCAACAAGAAAGAGATGCATTACATAAGCTACTTAAAGCAACCATTGACAGACTGAACCTGAATGGAGTCAGGAAAGTGAAACGCTTACTTCAGATTGTACAAGTAAGTAACTTATACATAAAGGTTTCATATCACTTCAAACACCCTTATAGCTTCAGTAGTCAAATTAAGCATATTCCTGGCATCCATAACATTCCTATTATAGTTCAAACAAAACCAGTTGATCAACATTCGACTCTTATCTCATATAAGTCTGTCATAGTCTTAACTGTAGAAATCAGTGGTAGCCCGACTGCACAAAGCAAGACAGGACAGGAATGTAGAAATATCTTCTTTGGCCTCCTATTTAGTCTGCCACTCCCTTGTCTACCTGCAGACAAAATCTGAAGGAGAAAATGCTGATCATACAAAGTGCTGCAGATGCTGCTGTGGAGTGAGGAGGCAAGAAGGTACTGTGGACAGTTTTTACAAATGTGTCACTTAAAAAAAAGGTAACTGGTCTTTGAAACGTTTGCTTAAAGAATAACAAGGCAACCTTCAAATAAATATAGCTTTAGTGGTGAAAAGTTACAGGTACTCAAGTAATGTGCTGTGTACTAAACCTTTCCATTTGAGGCTTCTTTACACCTCTCCTGCTAAATGTTGGAGGAAACTATTGTGCTCATTAGTTAATTACATGTATCTGACTAAAATTAAAACATTTACGCAAGCCTGGAGTACATCAGATAGTTTCATTTGAATAACTCTTGGAGGCACACAAAGGCATTGATCTGCAATATTTCACTAGAAAAATCTAAAGTTAGAGAGAATAATGAATAAGAAAGTTTCTTCTTCAGTATGGCAATAATCATGTCAGGACCGTTAAATGTGTCTTGTGACCTTTTTCCAGGGCCCCGACCCCTAGATTGAGAAACACTGGATTAAACTACCAAACTTTATATAAAATAGTCTCAAAGCTGGTTCCACAATGAGAAGCTACTATAGTGAACTGCTGCTTAAAGGCCTACTTCACCGGTTTGAATATGAAGGTGTATAGAATTCTGAGATCCTATGTAGTATAAATGTGCGAAAAAAATTGAAATCGGTTCATCCTAGCCTCAGAAAAGGCAGAAAGAGTGTTTTTTTAACCATATATTTCTCTTTCTCGTGTTCTCGTGACATCACAGAAAGAGAAATATAGGGTCTTATCTTATAAAAAAAAACTTACTTTGTAAATATTACTGTGATGTCTTTTACTGTGACATCACAGTAATATTTACAAAGTACGTTTTTTTTAACCCTATATTTCTCTTTCTGTGATGTCACGAGAAAGAGAAATATAGGGTTAAAAAAAACACTCTTTCTGCCTTTTCTCAGGCTAGGATGAACCGATTTTAATTTTTTTTGCACATTTATACTACATAGGATCTCAGAATTCAATACACCTTCATATTCAAACCGGTGAAGTAGGCCTTTAAGGATTGATTCATCACTATTAACAATCAGCTATACAAACCAACACACAGGTTGGAGAGAAATAAGAGCTATATAGATGGAGATAGAGTGCATGCCTACAGTTCACCCAGCTGGGTCTGCAGATTATGGAGCTTCAGAGGAGGAAATCACCTCTGGCTCCAGGACAACAGCTGGACTGTGGTGCAGTGGCTTGTGCTCACTGAAACAACTGTCTGTGAGAGCGGAAGTGCGATTGCAGCGGTACACCCTGCAGTACAAGCCGTCATTGTATCACTTTAATGACTGTCAGTTCTGCTTGTGACGATCTGTAATATGAGCCATGAAAGCATATGACAGGGTACACACCTACAGTATCATTAAATTGACCATGAGTAAACACAAAACAAAATCAATTAATGTTACTCAGGGAGGAAATCCCACTTAATTTGGCATCCGGACTTTTCAGCAAACTTTGCATTTTACACCTACCCAAAGTTCAAACAACACAGTGAATGTCTTGACACTTATGACACCGTAAGCCTATGAATAAACCCAGAGCTAGTCAAAACTGCCATGCCTGAGCATGTGGACGGACACTTCCTTGCTGTGGTGCTATGCACATCATGCAGTGCAATGCTGCTCTGCTGATGCATGACATATTGCAGGGTAGCTATGCTTTGCTGTGGTTTTGTGAGCTCTCTTCGTCAAGTTTCACTAGCATAACCCTTCTTCACAGATTTGAAGAAACCTCTCCAGAGCAGACTCGAAGGCCTCCGCCAGGAGCACCAGACTGGCTTCAGCCTGTTCTCAGAAAGTTGCTGACCTTTGAGAAAATGTGTGTCATTACCACGAAACAGACCCAAAGAGGTCCCGAGTTCCTCTCTGTGACAAATACAGCAATCATTGAACTTTTATTTTCTGTTTGCCTCTTGCTATCAGTGCATTTGTAGGCTACTGCTTTTCCAACGTTTTGTTAATTGTATCCTCACAATAACAGACATAGATAAAGAATAATCAAACTGAGAGGCATCACCAATTCATAATAACACTCAAGTCAGACATTTCTGCAAGTGCAGCCAGTGACAGCTTCAGAATAAGACCAGTCCATGATCCCAGGCTCTGTGACACTGCTGATGGATGCTCACCATCTCCAGTCAGCACAATAACACGATCATTATCTCAACTTTTGACTACCAACCTGTGACAGAGCCAATGTGGAGTGCTGCATGATGCAACTGCTGCAACCAAGGAGACAGAGGAAGTGGCAGATGTTTGCAGGGAGGAGGATGTTAATAAGGCCTCGTCTATAAAGGAAATCATCCGTAGCCTAGGCTATTTTTGTTTTAGGCTACTGTAAAACACTTTGAGCTTCGTCTGTCCTAGCCAGGAAGTGAAAAAACGCTTGGTTATTATGTAGGCTATGTTGCCTCCGGACCCCGCAGCTTTCTGATAAGAGAGCTTAACTTCAGACCTGTCAGTCGCCGGACATTCAAATAAAGTGAAATTCACCAGCTGATAGCCCTACAGGTCAGCTGTAGGCTACTTTAGAACTGACATGCCACGACACAACAGCGTCACTGTATCTATGATTATGAACTAAGGCTCCATTTCAAAATAAAACTCTTACCTGTTTGCATGCAAAAAGGCGAGAGATGTGAGGCAATAACAGGTGATTCGGTCACTGCCCGACGTCCGTTTTCATCTGAGCGTGCGACAGCAAACTAATTCCCATTCACGAAATAAAAAAACGACCGTTAAAGTCCTGATGAGGAAGCGAAATGTGTCTCAGGTGACCCGAAACTTCAGCGGTCCAATAGTAGCTCAATGTAGCAATATTGTAGTAGGCGCGTCTCCTGTCAACATCATCTGGAAAAGGAGCTTTTGGGGTAAAAATATAAGCTTTTAAACTTTTCTACAAACGGATCTGCAGTGTTGACGGTCCCTCTGCGTGGAAAAGTAAAGTATGCGAGCTCAACTGGATTATTTTTTGCAGCGATGAAATAAATGCGATCCAGACACCTTTGCGTCAACTTCAGACTAGGCTATTACCCCAGTCTTTTTCCCCGTCAGAAACATTCAAAGTTTTTTTTTTTTTTTTTGCCCCACCTTGATTTTGCAGTGCACATGCGCGTTAATGGTAAACTAGTCAGGCTAAAAATGGCTCACTGGGTCTATTTGAGTCATGTCGGTGAAAGGAATTTGCTAATAGATGGTCACAGAAAATCCCACAAATAAAAAAAACTAAACAAAAATAATGGTAAAATGTTTTTATTGTTTCAATCCGCGGACATCGACAACAGAGGACTGCACAGCTTTAGGCTACACCACACATGAGCTCCTGAAGATGAACTTCGCCCTTAGAAGCAAACAGTCGTCCAGTCTAGACGAATAACCTCCCATAGATTATTTAATACAAAGTTTCTGCAACTTGAAAAACTGATTATCTCCAGTGCAGATCCGAGAATTTAAAACATGTAAACAAATCCTAGAGCAGCATGACCTGCATCTAAACAAATATAATTTCAAACAGGCGTTTCCCCTTTCCCAAGCCAGAACACCACATGGCGTCTTGACTGTTCACATTTCTCGGAGAAATAACACTGTTGTTGGAGGAAATCATAAAGTTGCCATAAGAGCAGGACGAACGAGGAATGACCGCCAAACGTGTGGTTTCATGGCCCCCTGGCGTACATAGGAAGAAATACAAAACTCTTCTTTTTACATTCCGGAGCGCTTGCTGATGTTTACCACGCCAGGCTTGTCTCAACAGATGAGACATTACTCATCAGGCCGGAGGAATGTTGGAGAAAGGACAAACCCCTTTATGCATGACAGTCATTTTCAAATAGTCAGCGTATGAACAGGCTAATGCGCACTGAGAAAAAACCCCAAATATAATCAGTATTCTTTAATCCTCCTGAGCCCTTAACATAATTCTGTGTGGACAGACAATACCACACCATAAACCATATCCCACATGATTTGTAACCTCGGCAACCATGAACTTCTACTACACTGAACTCAAAGAGACAAGATTTAAGGACATGTTGATGTGCACATTCAGTGAACATATACCTAACAACTGCCTCTGATCTGGACACATTTTACATTTCAAATTAAGGAATAGTACAAGCAACAGACTTGACTGTCACAGTCAAACAGATGTGGTTGTACAGTTGCCTACACCCACGCTGCCAAGGCTTCAAGAAGCAAGAAACAAGCATCTTTTCTTGAATTACATTAAAATAAAGGTTAAGCATGAGCGCATGAAAAGAAAACCCGATGATTTCTGATTACAAAGACCAAGTCTAATTCCTTCAAAGAGGGCTCTCGGTGCTGAATGCTGCATCTTGATAATTGTGAGTTTACATAACCCTTAAATGTATTTAAATCCCACATATTACAGCGTATTTAAACTTTGGAAAAGGCTACCTCTTTTGTAAACCAAAACAACTTTGCATCGAAAATCGAAAAACTGTCTAACCTACAAGGTTGCAATTCAGTCCAGTGCTTTGAAACATTACGGACATACCCGTGTTTGTCAGCTAATTTAGAAGAACAAAAAATCACATTTTAAAAACATAAAACAACAATCTGCCAACCATGTTTTATAAATGAAGACCCAGTTTGTTTTCAGGCATCCTCTTAAATCTACTAAGACACTTTATACTTTCATCCATTACAGACAATGTCAAATGCATTCATTTGTCATGGCAATAAATTGCAGACTTTTGAAATCTGGGATTAAACTACACTATCACAAAACAATTATGTAACAGTGACCAAAACTACTGCAAACTTAGTATTTACTGGGTTAGCTAATGGATTTGTGTACCATTATAAATCAGAAACCAATAGAAAAATATATATAAAAAAATCGTAATGTACACTTAAAAAAAGATCAACACAAATATATACATGGTTTGTAGTTAAGGAACTGAAATTTGCCTTAAAAACTCTGGCTTGGTCCTTTTATTGATACAATGGAGCCGAAGTGAACTTCCAGATTCTGTTCCACAAGTAAGAAAACCTTGTTCATAATCTCAGTGACATTTGTAACAATGTTAACTAAAACAACTTTGTTAGAATCACAAAGGTTTCTAATTGTTACAGCAGCTGCTGTAATGGATGATGATTTGTCTTAGAATATGACAGTTTAACTCCCATATAAGTAAAAGAACAGAACAATGCATTGAGATACAGAAACTAGTGGAACAGAAGCTTGCCTGGACTTGATGTCATGATGACTTGGGCTCACTATTGTACTGAAATTTAGTTGCCAAACTTCTCTTTTTCACTAAAAGGTGGGATTTATCAAGGTTAGTTATGCTGTCTCGTTTTATCAAAGCCCAATTTACCATGAACAAACAAAACTGCTGAAATCTGGATTATTTCCAGTAGCTGCCACATTCAACACTGGTTTAGCTTGAAAACATCATTACTCACATAAATGACAAACATTCCACATCTGATAGAATGTCTATCCAAATAAAACATTACACAACAGTAACTGGGTGTTGCAGAGTATGGCAGGCTGTAAGCAAAGCCATTAGAGATGGTAATGCCAATATAAATTGGATTTCTGTTGTCTCATCCAGGTTAATTTAACGACATTTCCTTTGCATGTATTATATGGTGGATCTCTGTGAATTCACCAGATGGTTTTGGAATGAGGTTAGATTACAGTGACATTCAGAACTTCCCCATTAAGTCAGAGATTGTCATATTCAATTTAAAACTGAACATTATCTGGTATTATTTTTGACAAGTCAAATGTATTTTTGAAAACCTTTCTCCCAAATAATCTTGTAATATGTATATAAACAAAATAATCTACGTAATTGCTGAATAGTAAATATATATTTCCTTTCTCAATAAAGCTCTCAGCTTTCCTACCAAGTGTGCAAAAGAGTGGTCCTAAAGTATGAGGGAAAAGTCTTATTCACATGTCGATGGGTTAGATATGTAATGGATGAACTGAAAAAGAGCGGAAGCTCTGGCATATACAGTAGGGCGCCAAAACCCAAAATGGTCATGGAGGGTCTTTCATGTTGACCATTAGTCCCATTATGCAGAGTGCAAGGGGATGACAAATTTGCACCCAAAAGGAGAATGGTACTTAATTCCCACTTCTTGGAACACCTGGCGGGGGATACCTATGTCACACAGGTAAACCCTGCCAGCCCCCTCAGTGAGGGCAAGGGGGAGGCAAAGGGAAAGAGACCACTTGGCCTCGACCGCATGCCCCTGTCCACTACCAGGAGGGTCTAAGCTGAGCACTGGCGCTCGGTTCTGGTTAGCCCAGTCTGCGGCTGCTCGGTACCAAGGCTGATCCATCAGGAATGTGTTCTCATGGCAGTCCAGGCAGTTGATGATTAGGTCAACCGGGGTGTCTGGAAGGTCTGTGTAGTCAGAGAGAAAAACTTCAAAATCTCATGGTATATTGCTTTACCTGACCACCCAGAATGTTAAAAATTAAAAAAGGCATAAATAAACGCAGAAAATGATGCCCACCTTTGATGCTTGACACCTGTTTGCCACCTGTCTTGTTAAAGAGTGTGACCTCGCTGGTGACTGAGTCGAGCATCTTGACAAAGTTAGGCAGAAACAGGATGACCTCCACTTCATGATTGGCCAAGTGACGACCACAGCTGATGCCCTGAGCTCCCTGCACATGAGGGCCACACAGCAGTGCCACTGTGGGACGCTGGTGTAAATTTTTTGGAGTGAATCTGGAAGAAACATGAATTATAAAATGAAGGCATTAACAAATACATAAAAACATGAATAAGCAAAATATAAAATAAATTGTGAAGTTATAAAATATATTTCAAAAATGTATTTCATCCTTTTCTGATGATCTAATAAAGGCATTTTTCTTCAACATCGAACACTTTAAGTCTTATATCTAAGAAAACGACTACATTTAGAATTCTATTAGAGTAATTATTTACCCTTATTAACACTTGGTGAACATTATAATAGCCAGAGAGAAAATATTTTTTAGTCAGCAGACAATAAAATAAAAGTATAACATGACTGACATGACATTTAGCTACAGTAGATTTTCTTTGCTTACAAACCATTAGCGCTGCAACGATTAATCGACGAATCGATTATTAAAATAATCGACAACTATTTTGATAACCGATTAATAGTTTATATTAATATATCAATTAATAGTTTAATAGTTTACATTTTTTAATAAAAAAATTCCAAAATCTCTGATTTCAGCTTCTCAAATGTGAATATTTTCTGATTTCTTTAATCCTATTATGACAGTAAACTGAAATATCTTTGTGTTTTGGACATAACAATACATTTGAGGACGTCAACATGGGCTTTGGAAAATGTATCAACATTTTACGGACCAAAACACTAATCGATTAATCGAGAAAATAATCGACAGATTAATCGATTATCAAAATCATCGTTAGTTGCAGCCCTACAAACCATCACTACATGCTTACCTGTTGGGCCCACCCAGCAATGTAAGTGCCATCTGACTGGCACACACTCCAGTCATCTCAAGTCGTCGCTCCAGTGAGAGACCGTAACGCTCAGCAATTGCCAACAGGCGCTTGTGTAGTTCATAGGATATACTGGGTACAACAAGTCCTGAGTCTGTATGGAAAAAGGACAGGTGTTTGTAACAGTTTACTTCTAATCATTTACAGTCATATGAAAAAGTTTGGGAACCCCTCTCAGCCGGCATTATAATTGACTCTGCTTTCACAAAAAAACATTTAAAAGTGGTATGTCTTTAATTTACCAGGAACAGCTAAGTACTGGGATGTTTTCCAAACAAAGATTTTTTTAAAAGCAGTATTTGGTTGTATGAAATAAAATAAAATGTGAAAAACTGTCCGTGCAAAAATATGGGTACCCTTGTGGTTTTGTTGATTTTAATGCCTGTAACAGCATGTAAAACTGATGACTTTAAACACAAAGTTGGTTGGATTATGTTGTTAAGCCTTGAACCTCATAGAAATGTCTGTTTAATCATGAGAACATTTATTTTAGGTGCCTAAATGCAAGTTGCACTTCTCTTTGACTCTCTGCTGAAGTGAGACATAATGGGATCATCAAAACAGCTCCCAAAAGATCTGAAAAACAAATATTGTTAATTGTCATGGTTTAGGGGAAGGCTACAAGAAGCTTTCCCAAAGGTTTCAATTGTCAATTTCGACTGTAGGGAACGTTGTCAGGAAATGGAAGGACACATGGGCATAGTGGCAGTTAAACCCAGGAATGGCAGACCAAGAAAAAAACAGAAGCGGCATAGGTGGAGGATTGTGAGAATGGTTGCACACAACCCACAGATCACCTCCAAAGACCTGCAAGAACATCTGGCTGCAGATTGTGTATCTGTACATCGTTCAACAATTCAGCGCAATTTGCACCAAAACATCTGCTTTTTATAAAGACCAAATAACTTAATTTTTGTCTCATCAGTCCAAAGCATTTTCTTCCAATATGAAGCTGGCTTGTATAAATTAGCTTTTGCATACTCCATGCAACTGTATCTGTGGCGTGGGCGCAGAAAGGGCTTCCTTCTCATCACCCGGCCATACAGATGTTTTGGTGCAAATTGCACTGAATTGTAGAACCATGTACAGATACACCATCTGCAGCCAGATGTTCTTGCAGGTCTTTGGAGGTGATCTTTGGGTTGTGTGCAACCATTCTCATAATCCGCCGCATATGCCGCTCTTGTACTTTTCTTGGTCTGCTAGACCTGGGTTTAACTGCAACTGTGCCTGTGTCCTTCCATTCCCTGACAACGTTCCTTACAGTAGAAATTGACAATTGAAACCTTTGGGAAAGCTTCTTGTAGCCTTCCCCTAAACCATGACAATGAATAATCTTTGTTTTTAAGATCTTTTGGGAGCTGTTTTGATGATCGCATTCTGTCTCACTTCAGCAGAGAGTCAAAGAGAAGTGGAACTTGCATTTAGGCACCTACAATACCTTTTATCATGATTAAACAGACCTTTATATGAGGTTCAAGGCTTAACAACATAATCCAACCAATTTTGTGTTTAAAGTCATCAGTTTTACATGCTGTTACATGCATTAAAATCAGCAAGACCACATGGGTTCCCATATTTTTGCACAGCCAGTTTTTCACATTTTATTTAATTTCATAAAACTAAATACTGCTTTTCAAAAAATCTTTGTTTGGAAAACATCCCAGTACTTAGCTGTTCCTGGTAAATTAAAGACATACCACTTTTATCTTTTTAGTGTGAAAGCAGAGTCAATTATAATGCCGGCTGAGAGGGGTTCCCAAACTTTTTCATATGACTGTATCCTGACAACCTTTTATTCAATTACACCGTCGTCTTACCAGTGCAGTACTCCTTGGCAGCAGGCTGCGGTACAGTAATCCGTCTGTACACAACAGGTTTGGTCTCCAGGATGTTTTCATCATGACGGTACCTGGTGGGCGTTTGCTCTTGAGGCGTTCCACGTGACCTAGCACCGTTACGGCGCTCGGTTGTGTCGATTTCTGAGAAAACTGCTGCTTTGTCGAAAAGAGCCAAATTTCCTTCAAAATCAAAGTCTGCCTCCAGCCCGTCCTCAACAGCATCCCCAAAACAATCATCATCTCTTTGCTTCTTCTGACCGTTCTTCACCCCGTTCTTCTTCGGTGTCACTTGGTTTGCCCCTCGACTACTAGATGACCCTGATTGTAACAATACAAAGTAAATCAAAACACTGCAACAATCAGAAATATTTTTTCTGTCTGACTGTACTACATTGCACTTACAGGAGTTGTGTCTCTGCCGGAATGCTTTTGGCTGACCAGGTACATCCAGATGATGCTCTCCATAGCTTTTAGAGCAGTGCTGAGGAGAGTTCACTTTCGCCACAGACCTGGGGTCTCCTTTTGGCACTACAACTGAGGCACTGCTTACCTTTGTAGAAGCATTACCATTTGTGATATCTAGAATCTTTAGTTCCTTTATGTCAATGGCACTGCAGAAGAACAAAAAAGAAGGGGAAATACTATATTTAGTACTCTAGAGGAAAGTTAGATTTAAGACGTTCTATAATGCTACTTAAGAGTAAAATTACTACCAATTTTACAAAAACCAAAACTGTAGAGAAATACAACATCAATGAAGTTGGCTTATGTACCATTTTAAAAACATGACTTCTTTGGTCCAGTGGAAAAGTAAGAAGATACAACAAATGTTATACAAATATGTTTTGGTATGGCATTATTCAATTTTAGGTCATTCAAAAAACACACACCTACAGAGCAATAACTAATGAGCAGCATGACCATATTGGATCACGCCATGCTGATAAATTGGGTGTTGATGCGAGATGCATACATTAATTATTTGAAAAAAAGTAAAAAAATAGATGCTACAAATTATTTTGTTTTTGAATTGCAAAGTCAGAAATAAACTGTTGATATTACCCTAATCCCTGGCCCAATTTTCCACTTTAAAGACTTGGAAAGATTGCTTGAAGATACTTTGATGCCACTTATTGCCTTATTTGTAATAATGAATTGTAGGGAATGTGTAGTAACAGGAGGAAACAGACAGTAGTTTTTCTATCATGAAAAAAAGCCTTGGCTTTTAGAGTTTTACCTGAATGTGACCTCGGGGACAGGGCACTTGACTCCATTATGGAAAGGTTTTCTTAAAGAGATGGTTTGGCTGGACTGGTCCACCGACACCACCTCTCCTTGATAGACTCCCAATGTTGGCCCACAGTTAATTGACACCAAACTTCCTAACCAATCCGCAGCCATGACTGCAAAACGACAAAGGACAATAGTTTTAATTTAACGATACTTTGCAGAAAAGCTTTATAGTGACCACATACATTATATTTGATTCATAAGACGACTTTCTGACATTAGGACATCAAAAAAAACTAACTGCTTGCTAATTAACGAATGGTTATGCTTATTGAGTAGCGTTAGCATCGGCCTGTTATATAGCTTAGTTACACTCTAGCGTTATATTCAAGACGCAAACGCTGTATTTGATTAAATACTTGGGTTTAAAGTGTTGTACTCTACCGGAATAAATGCGAAGCACACTCCTTCAAAGAACACAAATGAATTAAGTGCCACTCGTGGTGCTGAAAGAGGAAAATGTTGCTCGCTTAAACTGCTAGCTTTTAGCTCCTTCAATGGCTAAAGCTACTGCTGCTACTGGATGACTACGTCCGGCTTCCGATATAAGGCAATTTTCAAAATAAGAGCTAAACCGAGAAAATCTTAACACAAGTGGCCGAAATGTGATTCCTTTATGATTCATTTGGTTATAGGTATGTTTTGGTTGTGTTTTGTTTAACTTTATATGCTCATAGCCTATAGGGTTTATAATTATTATAGTGTTATTTTGTAAATTAGAACTGTTTTAATGATCTGCATGTATAAATAAAGGTCCAATAGAAAATAAATAAATAAAATTGAACGCTCATAATGATTTAAGCATTAAAGTTGAATTCAGCGTTTTTAGAGAGTGATTGTTGACAAAATCACCTTTTGTCGAAATAAATTGAAAAGCCTATCTCCACACGACCCCCTACGCCTGTATGTGCACTGAAAGAAATCAAGTGTTAATACACAGCCTTGGCTCGATAAACTAATATGTGAACAAAGATATGTAAACAAAGGGGCCAACCATAGCTAGCAACATACTTTATCTATCTATCTTTTAACTTTATCTATTTATTTTTTCAGAGCACACATGGTAGAGAAATAAGAGCTTGACCCATTGTGGATTGTTAGAAGATATTCACTGACTCTGACAAAAAGTGATTTTGACAACAAGCCTTCTCCAGAATTGCTCACTCCACCTTTAATCAGGATGTGCAATATTAATGAAAAATGGTCCGACTGGGCCATGCGAAGAAAGAACCAGTGTTGGGCACAGTTCCTTTAGCTTGTTGTTTAATAGAGGCCTACAATTGAACTTGATATTTTCTGCCAGCCCATTTGTTTGACTGGTTGAGCACTGACCTTAATTTAAATTGGTTCAATGTGAAAAGTACAAATATACATTTTTTAAAGTATTTAAAAATAAAAACTGTAAGCTGTTTTTGCCATGTTGCTGTAGCTTCAATGGAAACTGACTTGTAGCTTAGCTCACAACTCTTTTCAAGTAGCTTGCCCAACTATGGAAACAACTTTGGATTTAGTCAGTGTGCAATATTTCACACTGAGCTGCAGAGTATTATATCCTTGTCATGATAGTTATGATGATACTCTCAGACAATTCGTAATTTTCTTGCTTATCACTGACGCTAAAATACAATCCTTTAAAAAGGACCTTTCAAAGAGCATTGTTATAAAACATGTTTCTCCCTCTCTTCAAAGGTAATCATAATCAATCGTGACACATTCACTATCTTTAATAATGAATCAGTCAAGTCACGTGCGTTATGCTCTCTATTTGGCAGATGGTCTCAACAACTCATATCAACAAACAGCAAGTCAGCAGAGTGACATCACGTGGAGACAATCCCAGAAGTGTTAGCACATGACACACCCACCCCACTGTTCCCTGTGTACATGGGTTACCATGGATACCCAGTGCAGGGGCTGTACATTGAAAAGCTTAAAGTCAAAGCTGCGTGAGGCTTACAGACAGATCAAGTGAGCCTTTGTCAGTGGATAGGAGAGGATTTCTGCAGCAAGGTAGCGTAAGAGAGGTGCCGCTTGGTGCAGACTCCAGCTATTAAATACAAAGATATCTTGTCTTTCTTTTCTTAGAAATCATATTTTTATACATTTGATTAAACATTTGAATAAACATTGTAGGCCTATATAGAAATGGAATAGGGTGTAAGTGACTCCTTTTCAATAAGAGTAAATGATTGCATGGATGCGGATGGATGTAATACCATGCAGTGTTAAAACTAGTTGTTGACCATGAAGCCAGAAGTGGAAATACCAAGACACATGATCCAAGAATTGCCACCCACCTCGAGCTGCCACCTTTGTGCGAAAATCTATCCCTGTGACTTGGGCAGACATGTGGGGAGATGAGGATTGTTGCCTCTCCCATACAAAGGGTAGTGACAGCTTGGATATAGGAATATTCTCTAACATGTTCAGCAGAGGTTCAAGTCCATTTTCTCTCACGGACCTCGACATGTGGGATACCAAATCCCGCTTAACAGCCCAGGTAAGACACAAATATAGGCTATATATATATATTTTTTTTTATGGTAGAGCATGTTGATGAAGTGCATTTGTTATATAATGTGTGTTGCTTTCTTAGACCGCAGCATGGTGTGGTATGGCATCTGTCTCTGGTACAGGGTTTATGTCCAATGTCGGCTCAAGGTACACAGTTACAATAACAGACACAAAATATATATTTTCTTTTAAATCAGGTAATAAATAAATGTAATAAATCCTGGCTGATATAATGTATTCATTCCAGCACATCTGGAAGCACTGGTGGCTTCAGACAGAATGACCCAGGTCTGAGGAAATGGCAGTCATTGTCCCAACTGGTAGCTGGGGGCTCTCCACGACCCTTCCCTCCATCTCCAAGGGCTGAAATAAGGAGCACCCGAGCTGAAAATCGCTTTAGACAACCAGAAGTGGGTCAATGGCTGCAGGATGCTCATGAGCGTTTAGACAATCAGCTGGATCGGCTGAGGAACAGAAATTCACAGCTCAGCTACAGCCTAACGAGTTCACAACTACTTGACATGAAACATAAGGTATGTAAAAAGAAAATTTAAACTGTGACTATTTTTATTTTTTTTACTGGTTTGGTTCTATGCGTTTTTCTGCTTCAGATAGATGTTTTGTATGTGTTACATTCGATTGTCTTGTGCTGATGTGTTTATCAGCAACTGGCTATGAGTGCTCTTGAGCAGCAGAAGGAGGCAGCGGAATTATCCCAATATGAAAACAGCCGGCAACGTGGAGACCTTCATGAAAAGTAAGTGCAGCAAAGGACATTTTTTTTAAAGATTTAAGCGAAGACCAATTCCTCATGTTAAATTCACTTACAAGGGTCCTACAGCTGGAGAAAAACCTGTTGCAAATGAGGTCTACATTGGACAGAGAGAGCAATGAACAACCAATGGAAAGAACTCCTGACTCGCTCAGCGGATCAGCCTCATTGTGTCATGAAGACTTAAACGGGCATGTGCGTAAACTTTTAATTTTGTTAAAAATACATTTGTGATTTAAAAAGTGTATTATTCTGTTGGCCAAACATTGCTTTTACACGTGGCTTTAAATCAGGAGAGGCAAAGTGTTGACACAGAGCTGTATACGCTGAGAGAGGCTCTGAGAGATGCTGAGGCGAGGGCAAAGACACAAGAAGAAGAACGAAACCAGGCACTCCAGGATCTCCAGACTTCTACAGATGTCAGTTTGAAAAAATAATAACAGAATTTACAGCCTTTTTTAAATTTTTTCGAAAGCCACAAACTTACATTGCAATTGTCTATTACACTCCCATGTTCTTTTACCAGCATATTCACACCTTTAAGCTGTGCGCAATTTTGTTTGTACCTAGACCCAAAGGACACTGTGGAATCAAATAGAGGAGATGAACCAGAGGCTTAGCCTGAACAGACAGAATCACTCTGAGGTGCAAGAACAGCTCAGTGAAGCTAACAACAAGATCAGCGAAGGATGTCTGGTCAGTTTTTATTATATCATTATCGAAACAACATCACCTTATTCTGCATTAGAAATGAAACCTTGAAAATTGTCTTAAATTCTTCTCAGGAAAAAGCCATCTTGTCAACTCAAGTTTTTAAACTGGAGGAAAATATAAAAGAACTGAAGGGCAACCTGAGGGGGCCTTTGTCTAACAAGGATCACCTGATAAAGGTATCATATACAACATTTAACTCTAATGTCTGAGGCATCTAAGATCCAAATATTATGTTATGACCAGGCTTGTTTGCACGTGTGCTGTATAGGAGAAGGCAGATCTGTACAAGACAGGCAAACAGAGTTCAGATGGTTGTGACACAGAGTCACACAGCAACAAACAGGAAACTGATCTGATGAATGGAGAATCACAGGCTCTAAAAGAGGTTAAAAGCTACAAGTGGACATCTTTTTTTTTTAGGTTCAACAATTTTCTTAATTCTTAATCCCCCTTGTATCTTTACCTCAGGTAAATGAAAAGCTGACTTGTGAGCTGAAGACGTTAAAGTCTCAGTTACAGGAGAAAACGGCGGAGAGGGACATCGACTCCAAAAAGATCACAGATCTGAAGGCAAAATGCTCTCAGCTGATCATAGAAAAGGAGGAACTGCTGAGTCAAATGAATGAAGTTCCACATGAGGAGGTAACAGAGATGAAAGAAAAGTGCCTCCAGCTCAGGTGAGATGATGATGAAAACGCACCATTCTTGAAATTTGATTACCTTCTCTTTACTGAACCTCTCAAACTATTTTTCCAGGAAATCTGAGGAAGCTTTGGAATTAGAAAATCTGAAACTGCAGGATCGTTGCCTGCGTTTGGAGGCTGAGGTCCTTGAGAAGGAGGAGAGGCTGCAGCTGCAGGAGGAAGAGCATCGCAAACAAGATGCAATGAGAATCCAGAGCAATGAAGGACTAAAAGCCGTGGCCTCCCACTGGACTGAGAAGTGGCAAAAGGTGTCTTTGGTCCTGCGGTCCACACAGGAGGAGCTAGAGGAACTCAAAAAGAACAGCGCCAGAAACAAAGTAAGACTTTATAACTCGCTTAAATGAAATAACTTTATTTCCAAAAAGCAGTGCATTTAGATGTATCTAAATGTCAAAATTAAAAATCTTATTTCAGCTGCGAGTGGAAGCTGCAGATTGTGCAAATGAGATTGAAACACTTAAGAACGAGGCCCGGAAAGACAAGTGAGTCAACATTGCAAATCACCAATATTGTATATCACTTGACACCTTTCTTAATCTTGTTTTGCTCATACATATGTTCTACCTTTAGAGAAGAAATTGAGACTCTGCTGCAGCACAAAGCTAATATGGAGACATTGCTGACCAAAGCCAAGGTAGTGTATAACTGAGAGGCTGGATCTTGAGCCTTTCTGGTAAAATGTAGTAGATAAACATGTGAGCTATTTATGTTTTGCCTTTTTAATAGATAGAATCTGACTCACTGCTAAGGTTTGAGCTTGATACATGCAAACAGGAGCTGGAGCGGGAAAGGAGCAGGAATCAGGCACTGCTTCACAGACATAAAGGTAAAGGTGAATGTACTTCTCAGCAGTCTGATATCTTATAAAGTACAGTACAGTGGAGTATAGTTAAAGTACAAATGACAAAAGTACTGTTTTAAGTACAGCAGCAGCAGCATCAATTCCAGTGTACAAGTTTGATTTCATTCTTTAAACACAAGGGGGCGTTAAACTGCTGTGACATTGTATCTGCAGGTGGGGAAGCTGTGCTAACTCAGGACAAAGAGTGAGCAGATTTTGATGAGATTCTCATTTTCAAAATGCATCATCAGCAAAAGCTTGTAATGAAATCCTGTCACCCTCTTGATTGTGTGCTCTGTCTATCTGTTTATCAGCTTATCAGAATCCTCTTTGTTATGGGAGCCGCCATCACACTCCCACAGCAGCCAAAACGAGTCCCCTCAGGTAACAGCGATCCCCCCCCAAAAAATAAATAAATAAATAAAATAAAAATGTATTTTGAAAATGTGATTACATATGATGTATTTTTATATAAACATGTATTTAGTGTAAATAATAAGGCACTGAGGGAAAAAAAGCTTTTTTTTTAAAGATTACTGAAAGAAAAATGATTAGAAAGGGAGTGAGTATGTCACAAGTTGTCATTGTTACTGGGAAGAATCATTGCAGAGTCTAGAAAAGGCTGAGAGAAAAGACATAAATAAGGGTTCTTTTTAATTAACTTGCATGGGGGCGCCCTTAGCTCAGTTGCTAGGGCGTCCTCCCCATGGGCCTCGGCCAGCAGCAGACCCGGGTTCGGTTCCAGCCCGCGGTCGTTCTCTGCATGTCACTCCCCTCTCTGCCCCATTTCAACTCTGTCTCTACACTATCAATAAAGCATGAAAATACCAACAAAAAAAAAATCTTTAACTTGCACATGGCTTCCTTCCTTAACGTTCATGAAAAAAGGTCCCTAAAGAGTGTCGAGATGATGGAGGCCAAGCAAATGACCCAACCACCGACTTACTAAGGGCCCAGCTAGAAGGTACGAGCCGAGCTGCTTTTGAAAAATAAAAATAAACTACAGAGCATAGTGTGTTTATTTACCTCTTTGACTCAGCTCATAAATGTCTTTCTCCATTTTTTTTCCAGAGAGCAGGAGGAGGACGGACCAGCTGCAGAAGCTTCAAGCGTTGAGGCAGCCTAACCAGGTAAAGTCCAAGAAAACATCTTGGAGATGACCTCTTAAGATGACCTTCAGTGGTGGTGATGATGGATAAACATAACAAATGACAGACTCTTTGTCTGCAGGTCAAAGATGAGAAACCATCTGTTGAAGAGAGGAGGGATGGAACTGTCTGTCCAGTCAATCTAGAGACAGAGCAGCAGAGAAGGATGGTCACTGAGCAGGTGTGGACTGTAAGATGCACAAGATGCAATTTAATTTCCGTTTTTTTCCACACCCGTATATACAGAGGACCTGACAATTTGTAAGGTTGCAGTAACCTTTTACCTTACATATTGTCAGGTTGAGGTAAGATAGTACCCGCATTGTATCTTCTTAGGAGCTTTAGTTTCCATGAAGCATTTCCTATCACCTTTCTGCAATTGTATGCCTCACAGAGCCATATAACTGCCAGGCTGTATTTCAAATGTTATAGCTGTTTTAAATAACAACAAGCCTAACAGGAAAATACTGTATCCGACCGTATTTGCAGTTAAAGAGTCTGTTTAAGGAGCGTGAAGGAAAGGAGGCAGGAATGGTCGACAGCATTTCAGCAGCTGCTCAGACAGGAGCCTCTTTACTACAAGACTGGACACTCCCATCTAAAGTTGTAAGGGTAAGAAGCCTCAGCAAATCAAAATAAATAAAAAAGAGAGGATTACTGTGCAATAAACACAAATAGCAATTCATTGGATTACACCAATGTCAGTGTGTGTCATTTTCATTCAGAATGTAGTGGACAGGAGGAGCTGGCAGCAGGGCTCAGGCTTGATGCCAGTGTTTGAAGAGGATGAGGAGAACAGTGATTGGCCCGGAGAGGAAGCTCACCCTAAGGAAAACATCCAGAACCAAAGCCAACAGGTTGTAAAAGGCTTACATTACACTACACATCAGTTTTATGATCCCCAGGTGATGGCCAATTAATCCATATTTCCTTCTAAATCCTAAACCTGCCTTTAAAAGACCATCTATATACAGAAAGGTCCTGACTGCAATACTGCAGATGCCTCATTAAAAATATGTGTTAGCATCAGCAACTGCAAACTAATAACATTAATGGCATAATCGTGGCGGAGAGATTATAGCATGAAATTAACATAACCACCCGCACATTCATTTACTACATATACACACATATGTGCAAACAGCACTAATCCCTACTGCTTTAATCAAAGAGCATATAGCACACAGGGAGGGGTGTCAGCCTGGCTGCATAACCACTTAAACTCCATGTGAAACATAGTTCAGCCGTAATCTCACATATGACTCTTTCTACTCTGTAAATAATCGGATTTGGCCCTGAGGAGTGAACCGCTCAGCTGGAACCCATCCATCTGACCAATAAGATGATAGGAAAGAGTTACAGTACATCATTGTCTTGTACTGAAGGTCCCTGACTACGGTGGCAAGATCCACACATAATATAATCAAATCTGTCTCAAAGTGTCTCAGTGAATCAGCTGATATATGCAGCGTTTAATTTTGAAATTATAAACCATTTTAAGAAATGGTAAATTCAGTCTTCTAAAAACTGAAGACAGGAGGTGTAAAAAGGTCAAGATCTTAAATGCTCAGCATTAAGTTACATTTCATTATCAAAAATATACATCAAGAAGCATTGATTTAAATAATACAAATACATATGTAATTGAGGCCTGTAGCATCGAATACAAAGATGAAAAGAAAGATTTGAAACCATTGTGTCCTCTGCCAGATGTCACTTGTGGGTGCAGGAATCAGCAATCTGAACGCAGAAAATGAGAATGTGCTGCAAGGTGAAGTTGTGCATGAATCTGTGTATAAATCATTAGTGTAGATGAGTAGTTTTGTGCTGTGATCTGTGCCGTGTTTATAGTTTAAAGTCGTATTGGTATCTGTATGTTAGAGAGGGACATATCCACAAACACTGGACTGGATTAATAATGTGGAGCATAATATTTGATCAAATAACCAGCTGGTGGATAAGTCCCTGGTCTCAATCCGTTTCCCTTTTTCTTGCCCTCAGCCTTCAATCTTCTGTATGTGTAAGAATGCAAAATTAATTTGAAATAATTGGGTAAATATTTCTCTATGTATTTTATTTAGCCACACTAAGGAGCAGGCAGACGATCCAGGAATGTCCCCTGACTGCAGAAAGAAAGACATCAGAAAAGTCTTCTGATGCTGGAGTGTCAATTGTGTCTCACGGTTCAGATGAAATTGACCTGCAGCGGACCAGCAGGCCAATTTTCCTCTTTCCTGATGGAACATTTCTGGCTGAGCTTGTAGATATCTGCAGCCCTGATGAAGATGAAGAGGACAAATGAATAGTTTTTTTTTAAGACTGCTACAATGGGCAAAACTGGCTATATACGGCTCTATGCATACACCTGTCATTACAGGGTGCTGCACCACCCAACTTTGTGCCTTATAGATTATACTGTGTGTTTTTGTTATTCACATGAAATGCAATGATTCATTTACTTTGACAAGTAAAAGACAAGATTTCACTTGGGTCTTACTAAGTGGATGCTATTGAAATTTACGCATAAGGACTGTGATATTTTTGTTAATATATTGGAAAATCACAGAATGGTGGTTAGTAAAATATACAACAGCAACAATTTAAACAGTGAAACTTGAGACACTAGTCTTAATAAAAGTCACAAAGCTACTTTTGGCAAAAGTGGGCTTTATTTCTATGACATGATATGGTTCCTCACATCATTATTAAATTCAGAAAGATTCTTCAGCCAGAGATATTTTAAATGTATCTCAAAAGGAACTGGGAAATTTCAGATGTACACAAGAGTATATAAAGTACATTTGCGTTTATTACATGGTACTCACACATCAAATCAATGACGACATGTTTTATCACAGGGACTGAATACTAGAGTAAAAGGTAAGTATTTATAGATTCAGACCAAATCGCTTAGTCCAATACCTTCAGGCTTTTCCATAGTTTATTGGGAGAGATGCAACATTTTTATAAGAGGGCTTTCCACAAATACATTGTTCTGTCTCACTCTCAAGTCTACAAACTCCTAACTCACATTGTGTTTTTAGAAAATAAATCTTGTGCGCTGACTGTACTAATTTACGCATTAATACATTGCAATAAGGCCATTATAAACATTGTATTGTATATATCCATCCATTTGAACTCACATCATTCAATATACAAAGTGAGACATTACATGTGTGCACTTCATGGCAAAGGTTGCCAATAATAGTTTATCGTGCAGATGCCCATTGAGTTCTTCAGGTACATAAGATCCTCTGCTCATAGAAGAGTTTTTTTTGAACACACAAGTGTCACAGATCTATAGAGGCTGGGGTTGGACTGTGTGCCAGCGAGCCTGCTCCACCTGCAGAGTCCACATGTCCCTCCAGTGGGCACGTCCTGCATCAGCGGCCTCTGCACCGATTAGGACTCGACCAAGAACGTTGTCCTCTGGAAGGACCTGATTGTGTTACATAAGAGAAACATGGAAATCACTGGGAAGATAGCCTTTTATACGAATGCATGTAGTTGTAGTTATATGTGAAATTCGGTTCATTTCGTGATTTAATTGTGCCCCAAGAGTGAACCTTACCTGCATGATTATGAACTCGAGTGCGAGGGGCAGCTGACTTATGTCCCCGGGAGGCAGGTCAAACAGGAAGGAAGTATTCCACACAGAGCACGAGCCTCCTTTAGTTTCTCTGCTGCTGATCACAGCTCCCTCATGATGCAGATTGATCACCACCTGGTATTCTGTACACATGGACATAGACGTCATACAAATAAATCCAATGCAGAATACAATTTAAACTTGATGAGAAGTGGAAGCCTGGAAGGAATGAGCGTTTACAAATAAACAAATTGGAATCTAACTAACTGTTTAATCATAAGACAGGTATCAAATTCAAATGAAGTCCTGACTCGACTTGACAGGAAAGCCAAACATAGGTTTTTTTTATTTTTTTATTTTCTTGTTGTGTTAATAGCTGCAAGCATATGTTTTCCAATCCAGTTAAGTCTAGTCTCTGTATAAGTTCAAAAAAAATTGTCTTGGTTAAAAAATTACATTTAATCATAGTAGATAATATAAATAAAAATGAAAAATGTAACCATGGATTGTTTTTTGCTGTTTGTGTAGGGTATGCTCAAAGGCTTTCAGAATCTGGTATAAAACAAAAAGAGGTTGATCCGAGTCAGATGTATGTGACATATTGTACACAAAACAGATATCATAACATTTAATGGCTCTGTGTACAGGGTTTGCGTGGCTCCAATAAAACAAAAAATACTAGAAAGGTTAATGCAAACAAAGATTACATCTGTCAGATCAGACTTCTAGAGGAGATTGAAATGTTTTCCGGAGGATTGTGAATAGTGAAAGGATTAATCCACAATGTCATTATAAAAAGGGATGATCCCCTGCTACATTCGGGTCCTGGAAGACAACATTTAATCCCCTAAACATTAAAAGCAAACATAGGGAATTATTTTACCTCTTCCCCTGTAAGGCAAAAGTTAGTTCTGCCCACACATGCTTATATAATGCCTCTATGCATGTATTCAAATACAAGTGGCATCAGAAGTTGCTTGTACCTGCTGCTGCCGACGTGTGAACGATGCTGTCAAGGTTATCTGCTCTGAGGACTGTGGCTTTGATGCTGTGGGCCAGAGCCTGATACTGAAGCAAAATGAAGATCTGTGGAGGACAGCTAAGCCCCTTACTCATCAGTGCATTGTGTGAGATCTGACTCTGCAGTCAAAGGGCCAAAGTTCAAAGAGTAAAGAGAGAGAGAGGGAAGGGATACACCTCAATCAGCAAGAAAGGTAGAATAAGGCTTTTGCTTTGCAGTGTACAGGAGTCACATAAAATACCTAAGAAAAAAAAGTTAAAATTGTTCTGACCACAGAGATCAGATCAGATCACATATCCATGTGTAACAGATGGAATTGTTTTATCCTTTTCTTCCCCCTTACGCTTGCTTCAGCTGATAACTAGTAAACTGCATGCTGTTGCCACCTGGACACAGCATGCAATTATCTGCTCCAGTTCCCCCACACCCACAGGGCTAAAAAAAAAAACACATTCATTTATCTGGAGCATTAATGAATTTTCGTTATTGACCTCGGAAAACGAAGTCTGTGGTTTAAACTTGAGCCCTAAAAGTGTGCAAATCGGAGTCAACAGTGGCCCAATAGCAGACTTTTGCACAAAGGCCTCACCTTGAAATAACTCTTGTATGTAGCTCAACAAATAAATACAACACCTGCTCATGGATATGAATTCAATAAACCACTACCTGTTTTAACGTCCATTTGTTTGGGTTAAGCTCCTCCATGAAGTGAAATGGTTGCTCTGGCCTCCAGTCTATTCCCCCACATTCAGCCTCCAGCTCACCCAGCGTGGTGCCTCTCAGACTGGGACGTTCCCGTGTGTACACGGCTATTCTCAACACACACCTCTGGAGCTCCTTCACAGAGCGCACTTTCAAAAGCAGCACAAGGCTGTGGGTGTTGGGGCTGAGGCTGCTCTGGGCAGCAGTGGCTTGTATGGGACAGGGGGACAGAGGCGGCAGGCTGCCCAACACGGACAAGTCCTCCAGTCTGTGGGACGTCCCGGTGAGGCCCAGGACAATGACTGCCAGGGTTTGCTGCTCTGGGGAGAAGGCCATAGTGAAGTGGAGGCAGGGTTTTGGTGATACTGGCTTTTGGCATCCCGCGCTGGCGCCGTAGCACAGTGGACTCAGCGGGATTGATTCTTCAGGCATTGAGGGAGACAGAGCAAGGGGGCTGGTGAGCCTGCTGTGTTCATTGTAGGATATCCTATCCCCAGTCACCGTGCAGCGCCTCTGCATAGCCTTGCAGGTTTTGGTCAACAATCCCAGTTTGGGGAATGTAGGCAGAGAACCGTGAGTGGGATCAATGGGCTTGTAAATGGGTGATGTAAGTGTCGGTGTGCTCAGCCGGCGTAGGGAAAAATAAGACTTTGGTAGCTCCTTTCGTCCCGATTCGGCTCGAGCTGGACTAGTGAATGACAGAGAGGTAAAGTCACCCTGCGAAAAGGCAGGGCTGGTAAAAGTGGAGGGATAGTCCAGCATGTCTCCGTCCAGCTCCTCGTATTGCTGCTCGGACCCTGTCGACGCTGACAGACGGGTCCTGGACGAGAGAGACGGGTCCTGGTCAAAGGTCACCGGTTCAGCAGGAGCCTGTGTCTGAGTCAGAGCATCTTTGTCTTTCAATGGACAAAGCTGACTGTCCCAGCAGCACAGAACACATCCCAGCACCAAACACAGGCAAAAGACTATCAGTCCAACCAACAGAAGAATTTGGAGGTGCACTGTATAAGAAAAAAAAAGAATCAGATGAGTTGTTTAGAAAACTTTTGTACTTTACCCTCATGCAACCCCTAGATTACATAACACGGATCATTTGTCATTGTTCATCCCCGTTTGCCTCAAAGGATAAACTACGCGCTTCATAATAAAGCATTGTGAGAGGATTAGCTCACAAGTTTCAAGTCAGTCTTACAACAACATCCAGATTCAAGAAAATCTTGGTTAATGTAATGGTGTCCATAAAGGCTGTGAGGAGATCCCTTTCTTACATGGTCAAACACAGGACTGTGGAATGATTGCTAATGTAACTATGGGGATGTATGTAAGTTTTATTTGGGCTTGAGAAAAGGAAAACTGGGGAACCAATACTTCAAGACCATACCTTCTAGTTGTTTGGTGAAGAGGACCTGCACCAGAAGCCAGAAGAAGAGAATGACAATGATGCCCTCGATCATACCCTTACAGCAGAAGAGCAGCACAGACTGCCACAGAGGCTGGCCTGGGTACTCCTCATCGTGGTAAGGCATGGTTCCTGGTGTGCTGATGGTGTCTCTGTGCTTATTTCAAATCATTAACAATTAGAAGCCCCCTAGCTCCCAGTCAAGACTGACAATACGACATTCTGGTTTTCAGTCCTGGAGATATTTCCCCACATAATTCTTCTTCAGAGGATCAATCGAAGCCATCATTTTGGAGTGACAAAGTAACAAGCATTAAAAAAACATCCTTATCCCAGTAAAACATCTTGGGTATTTGTAATCAGAAGTTACAGGTTTGAGCATCACAATGAATTAAAAAAATACTTGCGCATTACATGATATCCCGAGATTTGAATAATATTATTTCTCATATAGGATGGACCTTCTTCCAGAAGTTATACTCAAGCAATTGTATACTCCAGTCTGCGTCCCAGGACAGTGATCTCTTCATCTGGAAAGCGACTTGACTATATTATTCCTCCCTAGCGGGCGGGACTATGGGCGGAGATATTCTGCAAATAATACCTCTCATATTGTGTCTGTAACATCTTTCTTCTACAGATGTCAATCCAGCAGTACCATCCCAACAGTAATAAATCCTGCAACCCATCCCCCACCCTCATCCTGTGAATCACAACCTCTTATCTCCCATTAGTCTAGTAGTCCGTCATAGATCTGCTGCAGAGTACAGGAATTAACTGTCAACACAGACTCTTTCCATATACTTCATCTTCAATGTAGTATGTTGATTTAAATTTGATAAATGTAATCTAAAGTAAAACACTAATAAACAATGTTTGAATTCTGTTTGTCACCAATAATAAGGAACATAACTTAATCGAGAATAAATTCCAGGACAAGAATTTAAAAAATATATAAAAATTCTTAATTGAGTAGTTTAGGTTCCTGGTTAAGAATATTAAGAACAGAGATGTCAAAGTGACGATCAACTGGAAATATTGATACATGCGCATGTTTATGGAAGGAGAATATCCCTGAGCTTGAAACGGTGTGTATTCTTGTATGAGGGAGAAAATACTACCCCCGTCTGGCCACTGAATAATTTTCTTTCTGGTATGTACTTTCCTAGTGTGGGCTGGCTGCGCAAGACAAGTGCTTTCCCGTAGTCGAGAAGTTTTTCGGATCCTTTACTTGATGAGTAAAATAGCAAATACTGCAACATTAAAGTCCTCAAAAATAATATTTTAAAAGGGGTGGGGCGCCCTTAGCTCAGTTGGTAGGGCGTCCCCCCCATGGGCCTCGGCCAGCAGCGGACCCGGGTCCGACTCCAACCCGCGGTGGTTCTCTACATGTCACTCCCCTCTCTGCCTCATTTCAACTATGTCTCTACACTATCAAATGCAGAAAAAAAAATACCTTAAAAAAAAAAGGTTTTAAAGGGGATTTTTTTTGTCATACATAGTATACTTTCTTTACGATTTGTTTAGAAACAAATCAACTATAAACAAACTATGATGGCAACTATAAAAAAAAATGATCACTTCATACACACACACACTAGCCTGGTCCAACCAGACCATCATACTTCATTTAATTTGTACATAAGGTCTGGAAGTGCTGTAATTGGAAAACGTTCACTCACTTGGAGGCGGGTGTCTGTTGAAGTTTAAAACTATTGGATCTGCCCATTGCCACTCTGGATTAGCCAACCAATCGCATAATGTTTGGTCGTCACGTGTGTCATGAGCCGGCTTCTGGCGGTGCGTTCCAGTTGGACAGGGAACTCGGAAATTTCCGACTTCATTACATATTGTGGTCTATGGATCTACAGGTACCTGGCAACGGTAACTTGTTAGAGCCTAATGTTTAGTTATTTGGACGAGAAAGGTTGTCGGCGTCCATACTTTCGCGAGCAGATGCACTGCAACACAGACAGGTCGGAACTCGGAACTACCAAGTCGAAAATCTCCTTCTTCCGAGTATAAAGGAACGCAGCATTCAACTGAAACTGGAGCGCGACTTTGACGTCATCGTTCTCAGCCACTCGCTCTGTTCGCTGATTGGACACACATAAATCTGTTCGAGCAGGATCCCACTAATACGCCCCATCACCAGACTGACTACTGAAGGGAAAATGAAATTTGGCCGGATGTAGGTAGGCGGGCGGAGCCAGGCTACACACACACCACAATATGTTAGCTATTGTATCTCTCTTGACTTATCTCCATACAAGCAAAAACACTGAGGGGTTTACAAACATAACACTGACTTCAGAAAAAAAAGTAAATAAATAAATGAAACAAGCAGTCTACAGCACACATGATTGTTTTATTCCTCAATGTCTAATGTCCAAGAAATATGTTAATCCAAAAACCAAAACAGAGTTTAATCTAAACTTTGATTTTTTCCTTTTCAGAAGTCAAGTTCAGTGACATTTATTTGCAATGATATGTCTACTTGATTGTCCACATACAGTATATTCCAGCAGATGGCTACATAAACCAGCTAGCTGCATGAATAATTGCATATTTCTCTAGAAGAGTGAGGTAGCACTGTTTCAGTGTTCACTTGTCAAAGGTTTGAGGTCATTATTTCCATACATTCTCTGTGTTTATACAAATACAACACAGCAATATATTATGAGATTCAGTATAACAGTGATGAGTCCGGAGGACATTTCCTGAGTCCAGAAGAAATTCCAAAACAAAAGTCATTGTATCACTTTCATCCTACATAAACCTCTCACATTTTGCCTTTGATTCACAGCTGACATGAAATAAACGTTTTGTAATTTTTCAAAATGATTAAATAAAAAATAAAATGTAAAATAAAACACAATGGAATACCTTTAAAGAAAATCCAACCAACCTGCATCAAATTTCTTTTAAAATGTATTTGATTCTTAAGGAGACCTTGTATTATCCTCTGATGCACATAATCCCTGAAAGTGTGCCAAAAGTATTATAAACTTACATCAAGTTAAACCAAATGTTTACTAGGCGAGATACAGATAGGCTTCAGCAAAGCAGTTACAGATGGGAGCTATGACACTGAGATAAGGCTTTTTGGTCTTCATCAGCTGCGCATTGGAAACCACACGGTTCTACTATGGAAAAGGGCAGCTACAGCACTGTTTGATATTTGGCTGTAAATGCAATTGACATCCAAAAAGGCTCAGCATTGGTTCTTACGAATGCCACTACATTTAAGCACTTAAACAGGCACTAAGGTAAACCATGATCTAATTCTACATTATAGTATATTATAGGAAGCCTTTGAGGTCAAATATCATTGATCTCTTAAAAAGACTCATTTAAAGCACATCAAACTGTTAAAGTAATAGGAAAACAATGATGGGAAAACAACTGTAACTATGTGTTGCAGCTGATATTCCCTAGGATTCATACAGAACTTGCCTGACATGAGAGAGGTATATTGTGTAATAATATTGCCCAGAGCAGATTCAAGAGCCGGCTAATTTGGTCCCTTTGAGGAGGTGGAAGATGAAGAGGAGGGACTGTGTGACGAGGAGAGGGCACTGAATCCACTTGTTCCTGCCACAGTTACAGCCTGCGACGCCACGGGAGCAGCTGACTTCTGGGCAAACAGCATTCCTGTAATGCAGAGATCAGAGAGAACGGTCAAATAAAAAACAAGTCGACATTAAGAAGCACGTATGGTGGGATTAACTTGTCATATATTTGCAGAAATGGCAAATCTCAGGATCAAGTTCAAGGGAGAGATTTGTCATGTAAGTACATTCAAGTACATTGAATACAGGTCAAAGTGTAATTCATCACCTGAGTAAATAGTGCCATTGACCTCCACAGATACACTGATACTGGCAGCTCCATTAGTGGAGATACTCAGAGACAAATCCTGCTTGCTTTCTATGGAAGAAATAGAAAAAAACCAAGTCTGATTAATGGAATTCCCCTCAAATCATGTTCAGTAATGATAAAGGCATGTGTCACAAAGCAAACAGCAGAGGCAACCGACCGTGTCCATTGTTAGGCTTGAGGTTCACAGGGTTGAATTGAGAGGCGAAGGCCAGGAGGTTCTGCTGGATGGCCTGCTGCATGAGGCGCTGCTGCTCCTCTGCCAGCTGCATCATTTTCTTCTCAGCGCCGTCAGCCGCAGCTCCTCGCTCCAGCCTTTCTCTCAGATGCTCTAAGGTAGCAGCTTGTGCTAGCTGCTGCTGCTGCCCTAGTGTCAGAGCCATGGGCAGCCGGCTGGCTGCTACAGGGGTTGACATCTCATCTGATCAAAAAAAAAAATCAAAAAAGGGAAAATAATATTTAGCACGTCATTAAATCTAAAGAATAGCGCAGAGAAAGCTAAATAAATTGTACATTTCCATTTAAATAAGATAATAATTCATATAATGTCCTACCCATGTTTCTCTTCAGATTAGGGCTAGCAGACGATATCAGGCCGTTGTGTCCAGCCATGGCACTATGTATGGTGGGTGAAGAGTGAAGGGCGTGAGGGCTGGGCGAGGAGTGGCTGAGGTGTGAGCCGCTGCTGCCCCTACCCGAGGGCGAGTAACGGTACAGGCTGTTGGTGTAGCTGGGACGTCGGCCCTCTCTGCGATTACTGTCGATGGCGGTCTGAAGTTCACCCGGAGAACTCAGGCCCTTCTTCTCACACTCAAACAAGTACAGGTACTTCATGTATCTATGGGAGAGAGGGGTTTTATATTAGTCACATGATACCGGTGAAAAAGAGCACAATTTGAAAATAAAGTTGAAAGAAGATAAAGAAATGGTTTCACATAATAGCTTAGCTTTATAGAGGATGAATTAATCTTTTCACAATGTAAAGCAATGTTTGTGTTTCACATCGAGTATGTGACTTTGAATGTCACATCCAGGAAATAATACCTGTATGCCAACTATTACTGGAATGTCCATGTTTTAACTAACACCAAGGCTTAGACTTTGACATTCCATGATAACTTTTACATTTAGATTCCTGAAGACAGTGTTTGTCAACTGAACAACATTTTGAGCTATTTGTTGTTATCGACAAGGGAGACACCTACTGGGTGCGGAGGGTGAAGGCTGCGCTCGTGATGGAAGTGGGGAGGTTGAGACCTTTGGTGATCTCCCTCCATATCTTCTTGTTAATAACCTCCACCAGGCCTCCCTTCTCTGTCACAAGCTTGTAGAGCCTGTACAGGTCCAGCACCTGCTTGGCCATTATGGGAATGCGGTTAACAGGAGTTCCTGAATGAATGAGAAGATAGACATTTAGATGTGTTAATTTTATTTGAATTCTACTCGTTAAAAATACGGAGTGGTCTTGTAAATGCACCAGGGGGAAAAAACATATATCCTGACTGACCAACCTGATGGCCTGACTTTAACGTTAGGTAATGTGGCTTAGCGTGTGGATAGACTTCGCTAATGAAGCTTATTTCAGATGAATGGGGGTGGGGATAATTCCACAGAAGTGGATCTGTTGCTGGATTGATTTGAGCGCAGGGGGAGGGGCGATTTTAGAGCCAGCAGTGCCTGCCAATCACAGGATTGACATTTAACCCCAATCACAATCCTTATTTGGAGCAAAGCCAATTAATGAAAAAGGCTGTAAAGCTGTTGGGACAAACAAGATCACCTGGTCCTTAAGATGAAGGCTACACACACGCACAAACAAGAGATTGCCGACTGCTGAAGTTAATTTTTGGACCAGCGCATTTTGGCTTTGATAAGGGTCAGATCTGTGTTTTACACACTGCTAGAGAACAATAACATTGCAGGTAGACAAAAATAAAATTCTTCTTCTTCACATTCTTCAATAAAGATAAAGATTAAGTAATACATTAAGTACAATGTACATTTTAAGTTAAGTTACTTTATCAGTCAATGGTTACATTGAAATTTGTCTTTTCGCATATCCCCTCTCTAGTTACCAAACTTCGGACGGGGTCAGTGCGCAGGGTCAGCCATAGTACAGCACCCCTGGGAAAGTTTGGGATTTAGTGCCTTGCTCAAGGACACAATGGTAGAGACGGTGGGCACCGTACATGTAATACCAGCCACCACTAGTTTTACAAATAACACCCTCCTGTCCGGGGCCAGGGATTATACCAGCATGGTTGCTGGTCGGTCCCTCTTTCCTCCAGGCCATTTTACCACTAAACTACTTTAAAATATCATAAAACATTTCAAATGTATTTGATTATTAGAACATTCACACATTAAAATCATTCAAAGTATTAACTTATTGGCTCTTCCAAAGATCTGTAAATCTTTGATTAGTTGTTTATTTGATGCTGACAATATAATCCACAAAGACTTGGGATGGTAAAGTACGGTAATAAAGGAACATCTTACTCTCAAAAAGAAATCAAACATTTGTAAAAGCAGAAAGCTCTGGTTCTTACCTCGTTTCTGCATGAAGACAAATAGTTCATCAAGAAACTCCTTCCGTTGTGGGTCGTTATCCAGTTCATAAAGCTGGTTTGGATTAAAAAAATAAAAGACATCAGCAACACTCTACAGTGTAGTCAACTGTTAGACTGAGAATATTTCAGGAATGTTTACATGGACACATGTTAAAGAAAAAAAAAGAAAAAAAATACTGACCTTGGCAAAGTCCCTGGATGGTTCTCCTTTTATTTTTCCTCCGTCATTCTCCTCAGCCCAGATGGCACTTCCTTTCTGTTCATTGACAAACGGGAGAATTAGAAACATCAGAGAACAGTTGGTCATATGAAGCAGACCAAGGACAAGATGGTGGACAAATGTAAAGGAGGAAAAAAAGATGTCAAGATTAAAAATTATTTTTAACTGCTTATTTCATTTAAAAACGTAGGTACAAGTACATTCCGTATAGTGTTACTTTATATACATCTCCCGGCAAACATTAAAAAGAGTATATTCAAATCAAACCAACACCAGGATGTCTACCCATCAATGAGATGCCATTCCAATTTAAAGGCCAGGACACACCGGCCCGATAATCGCCGTCGTAGAGTCGGGAGGGGGCGGGGACACGAATCTGTTTGGTGTGTGCATTGAAATCGGTCGTCGTAGATGTCTTCGGGCTTCTTTTGAGCCGATTGAACAGGCGGCGGGCAGTCTTTCAGTTGGAGCAATTTGATTTGTGGAGGGCTAGCGAATCAGTGAAGCCCGGAAGTGAGGCGGGTAGCACAAACAGCTAACAACAGTTAGCCATCGTTTTAATGTGTTTGTTTGTTTCGTTCAGCGAGTACTCGCATGCATCAACCCTTGTTGACTGCTCGACACCATGCTCGACACTCTCTGCTAAAAATGGTGCTCTTTATGGTCCATAAATATAAATACGTATTTCTATCTATGTTTATGGTCTAGAGAGCCGTCCCATCATTTCCGGCTTCCGTATTTTTTCGGGCCACAATACAGATTAGCGCCGCCTGCTGTTATGGAGACATTACGTCCCGCGCAAGCGCAGAGCGTACGGAAAGTCAGCAGTCGGTTTGGTGTGTTCTTTGCACTTTTTCGGCCGCGACGGGAAGACTGGAGCTCCCTGAATCGGCAGTCTCCATTTTCGGGTAGTCGGACTGGTGTGTCCTGGCCTTAAAAGCTTCTATTTGTCACTTTCCCTCAGGGCTCTTATTGTTCCCTTGTCCAACTCCAGCACTTAAACCACTGTTTACCACGCTGCAGAGTCAGTCGGTAAACAGCTGGTCGCACTAAGCATCTGGCTGTCTGTACTGTTGCATTGTGTATACATTAATGCATCTCTTTTGAAAAAAAAGGAAGTGTCTGTTCAAAGCTAGGCACAATAAAAAGGGAGATTAATGAAACGCCCAAGGCTCATTTGGTAGTTCAATATGACATGGTGCTCTTCCATCTCCTCCCCCTTAACATGACAGTTAAAGGTTAAAAATGTGAGACGAGGGCAGTGTGTGTTCAACTGTGTGGAAAAGCCTGCTGAGAGGTTATTGTCCTACAAACGCGCACAAGCGGCATGGGATGAAAGTGTTAAGAAGGGTCTGTCATCACAATTACATGAAGTGGATGATTTATTCAATTATCTATGCTATCTTTATTAAAAACTGACACTGTAATTAATTCATTTTAGGGGGCACTGTCAGTGTAGTTTCAGCTTGTTGCTGTTTTGTATTCTGTTGGGCTTATGAGGGACACTTGCTTACATGCTTACACTCAGCTCCTGCTCTTGTTTTATGTGAACATGTTTTATATTAAAACATGAGAGTGAATTTTAGACATCATAACATGTTTGTATTTGACGCAATCAAAAGCTTCAAATACCATGCTTGTGGTTCATCAAAATAATGGGCTGTTTATGTCTCGTCTCATCTTACCTCATAAAAACTTTTAGTTGACATTCGAATGTATCATTTTGGATTTTAAAACACATTATCCCACTCTAAATGTTTGGCATTGCAACCTGATCCGACCTGGGGGGCGACAACCACAACATTTCACCCTCTGTGCAATATTATTTATGGGAACCAATAATGTTTTGGGCTTTTAGTCCAACTGTAACCGTCGTGTTTACAGTATAAACACATTTCTAACAGCAAATGCTGACCTACAAACAATTGCATGATATTGTACCAGTGGGACCAACCATTGTTGACAGATGCACCCTGAACAGCACCTGGATAAATTCAAAACGTATAACTGCATTCAAGTGGTTATTTTACTTTATAATATTAAGTACTCAATGTTAAGGATGGTTTGGACAAGTTTCCATGTGTACTATTTATTCTATTAGTGGAAAAGGATGGCGATTTTAACCATTTTGCTTTTAACCTAAACTTTTTTAACCATTATATTAGCTTACTTTTTCCAATTCTTCTAGATTGAATTTAAGCCCTTTCAACAATTTTTCCGTTGTTTCTATTTAGCTGCAACATTCATCCATAGCGTTTATGTGAACCATTTACCAGTTGCATTTAGCAAAAACAATTTTCAACCTTTTATCATTTAGTTTTAATACCTCAACTTCTTATCTATGACTTACAGCTTTTAAAAGTTTTCACATCACATTTGGTTAACTATTTCAACCATTTATCAAAACTATTTGAATGACAGAGGGGATACGCCTGACTCATTATAATGATATACACGAGTACCCCGGTTGAGAATCGCTGTTGTAAAGGACTAAAAATAGTTTATTTGTTAGTTTTCAGTGTATTTTTTACTGTATAATTCCATTTTAAAAACAAAACTATGCCCAAGCGCTGACAGAGCTGTTGACACATGTAATGTCTTCAGCTTGGAATTACTAATAAAAGGACTTCTACTCCCCCGCCAGAAAGCTTATTGATGTGAAGGTAGATAAACATGCCAGTGTTTGCACCATCAAATGGAAATAAAACCCATCCCCCCTTATTGATGAGCAAGTGAGACCTACTGTGGATCTATTAACAAAGAGCTTTCAGTTAATTGCTCACAGAGTTCACACATCCAGCCCTGGGAATCCTGATAGTATTCAGTATGTAGGTCAGGAAGAGGTTTCCTTTGTTTTGAAAAAAAGGCCTGCCTTTATTATGCTTTTAATGATTTTATACATTTAAATTACAACTGATCAGGATTATGCATAGTACTAAACACAAAGTAATTATATTAAACTACATCTGAATCATTACATTTTATTAAAAAGGACATTTCATTTAAAATGCTGCATTAAAATAATGGCCAGCAGTAATCTCTTATAATAAGCTTAATTAAAGTATCTCAGCTGCTCCAGCTGAGCAACAGTGAAAACGTATCCATCTCTAAATTTCAATGTAACTGCAGGGGGGAACACATTTTTAATCCAGACCATAATTTTGGGCCTTTAGTCACCCGAAAAAGTCAAGATCATTTATTTGGCCCCTTGCTGTGCTGTGAGCTGGGCCTGAGAGAGAGCAGGGTTGTTTTTTTAATCCCCCCCCATTCCATGACGTACAGTGAGACCACACGCAAGAAGCGAACAATGGCAGTCCGGCATGGCGTAGGAGCAGCATGTCCACAGCATGTCAACCATAATGAAATTAATAAAAGAAAATGCTAAAGATGGGTTAAAGAAGAGGCCCGATTTTAGCGTCGAAGGGGGGCAACAATAGTAAAACATAACGACCATTTCAGCCAGAAAACTCACAATAAAAGTAACATAATAAAAAAAACGTAAATGTGTCAAAGTGGAAAGCATTTTTAACTTTCTCAATTTAATTACAACTTTGTTTTGCTTAACCTTAACATAAAAGGCCAACATGATGAAATTAAACACCACAAGCAACCCCACCCTGTCTTAGCCATTTAGCACAAGTGCAATTAAGTTCTTTTAACAACAGCCTCTCACAACTTGTTATTGTGGGCTTTGACTGAAACAGAATAATTGTTATTCATCACTCTGAGTGTCACTGGCCCAAGGAAAGGAAATGTGTGCTCACTGCAGTGGCCATATAATGTATTGATTACTTGCCGCTGAATTAGGCTGCCATATAGTGTTGCCAGGCGACAGCTAAATTATGCAAAGCTATCCACTGAGCTGCAGCTACGTCAGCAGTGTGTTTTTTTTCTCAGCCTGTCACAGGAAGCTAATGAACACATACATTGGCTGAAACTTAAATACATGAAGAGAACCAGTAGGATTTCTCCATATGTTAAACTTTTAGCTAGAATTAATTGAGGGGAAAGAAAAGCACAAGAAAATCTCTAAATAATGAACACAGGTGTAAAAGAGTGCTAACAAACATTGGTGCTCCACTGAAACTGGTGTAAGTTACCTTTATGGGAAGCTTGCTGGTATGCTGATAGGCACTGACCCAGCTGTCCCCCTCATACAGGCCTCATTAATCATAACGTATTGTACTGAGGTGAGGCCATTTCAAGGGGAAACATACTCAAAGAAGAATGAATCTAATTGGTCTCCACAAAGAAGAAGAAAAAAATATGTGAGGCGAATCATAGCCAAGCATATTTTGCTGGAAAACCTACTAGTATTTGTATGGAGATCTAGCTGATACAATGAATGAAAATTCCATCCACCCCACCCCCAGGGGTTTTGTACAGTAGTCAAGCACCGAAGGCAAACTTGTGAATAAATACACGCCTGCGGCCATTCCATTAATCCCCCTCTCTAATTCTAACTCCATCTCTGTCAGGCCCCGCTTTGAAGAGTTGGTATTGGACCACGGCCAAGACCAATTAGCTGGCCGGGTGGGGAGACCGATTTTCAAGACTGTGAGACAGGAGGGTGAAGTATAGCAGAAGGAGAGCTCTCTGACCTGGCCAGTAAATAAACACCATTGAGTTTTGGCGCCTTGCCAAGGGAGACACGCTCCTTCCTCCACATGGGAGAAACCGGGAGAGGCAAACCTCTCAGCGGGAAGAAGTGGGCGATAAAAATAAAAGATTAAGAACACTACACCAGCCAAAGAAAAAAAAGTAACACGGGTGCAATGATGAATCATAACACCGGCCACCTCAAACTGGGGTCATATATCCATCCATCAAGAGGGGTATTAAAATAGGATTTAGTGCATCTGTCTGAGAAAAAGTTCAAATATTCACTGGTTTTCAATAACAAAGTGAAGAAACGGTGAGGCAAAACTCTCAGCAGGAAGAAGTGGGTGATTAAAAAAAAAGTAGAAAACAACACACTGGAAAAAAACAACAACATAGGAGTATTGAGGAGAACTTACTTGTTGTTTATATGGCTCTTCGTAGCCCCAGTCAGTGAAGCCGTTGGTGTTGGGTGAGGTGAAGGCTTGCTGTTGGCCTGCAGGAGACAGCAGCTCCTTCTCCTCCTGCTCCTGTTTTATTGACGAGGGCGGAGATTTGGACATTTGCTTCACAGCAGAGGTCTGAGGTGCCGGGTAAGGAGGGAAGGGGAAGCCACTGGTGACCTGCTGCAGTCGAGCCTTCTTGGTCTGGAGATCATGAGGCCCGTCCACTTCCTGCTGGTCTTCCTCCTCTTCTTCCACCTCGTCATTCTCCCCAGTCTCCACCATTTCCTCCTCCTCTTCCTCGCCTGAGTCATCATCATCTTCCTCGTTTGGATCCATCTGACCAAGATGGCTGTTCAAAGCCTGCAGAGCTGCTGGATAAGTCTGTCCATCTGCTTTGCCGTATAACGCGGAAGGGTCCAGCCTGGAGCCCGGGGCCCTGGCTGCTGCATGTTGGGCAAACAGGAGCTGGGCCCGGAGGAGATGTTTCTCCTGCAGGTCCATCTCCAGCTTGGCTTCTTGTTGTCTCTGCAGCTGCTCCATCACCGCCTCCAGCTTCACTCCTGCAGGACTGAACTGTGGGCACCCGGCTGAGCTGCCTTCATCCGATAGGCTCGACTATATACCCCCCCCCACAAAAGAAAACCACCAATCAACTTCATATCTTACTTAACATTTCACAGTTTTTTTTTCAAGTGTTTTTTTGTTTACATTACTGCAGAAAATGACCCAAAATGTGTAGATAATGGTAACTGCATTCAGCAAAGGCAAAATGGTTAACTAAAAGGTGCAAAATACAACTTCAAACAAACTGTTGCTTTAATACAAGGTATATTTGTCTGAAAAAAGTTGCTTTTCTTTTTTTATCCAAAAAAGTACTATAGATTTAAGTTAAAAATGTTTTCAAACAGGCTGTCTGGGCCCGAGGACAAACCTGGTGGATTAAAGTAAAACGAAGCTCGCCGGGCTCGAGACAATTATTAACAGTGAAAATACACGACCCCAGTTAATACATTATAAATTAAATATATTAGTAGCAGGATACAAGTGTTTCTTACTCAGCCTTTTTGTGTCCTAGCTTTGTGAGAGAAAAAAGGCTACTTACAAACATAAGAAGTAGCCTAGAACTTGTTATATAGGCCTATATTAAAAATATAGGCTACTTTATTTAGTATGCTAGTGTTAAATACGAATACAAAGCCTTTACTTATATCCATTGGGGGGAAAAAACACGACATCGGTCAGTAGCCTAACGCAAAGGGAAACGTCGTCGTTAAGGTGGAAACGTGCCTGTTTAAAATGTCCACATTAGTCGTCATTTGCTTTGTTACTGTAACTAGAAAAACAGTCGTCGACACTCACCATTTGCGCCTTCGAGAAATCCATCCTCGCCAACAGGTCTAATCTAATTTTCCCTTCTTTCCTTCGGCAAAAACAAATCACATCGCATGACCAGTTTTTTTCAGTGTTTTCTTCTTCTTTTCTATTCCAAACGGGAGAGATTCTTCTGATCAAATGTGATTTTACAAACCCCTGTAGTGTGGAGGCCGGGGTGATCGAAGCTGGAGGAGGGGTCGTAATGCTCTGCGCTTTACCTCCTTGGTCACTGCGCATGGAAACTCAAACATCTTTGATTGTCTTTGACTGAGTGGCCTACACCCCCAACTTGGATGAATGAAAGGCCCGCCCCGTGCGTAAAGCTCGTAAAGTGGGCTCTATTGCCAACATGTCTGCGGAACTACCCACCCACTTTACAAGGAAAGCCCACCCACTGCCATTATCCTAAACTTTATATAGGCCTAGGCTATATAACATTATATAAATGGCCAGTGCCTGGTCAAAGGTCCACTGTTATCTTTTCCCAAAATACTCCATCCTTAATTCCTGTATTCATTATCGCATTAACAAATAGACATAGGGCAACTACTGATTAACCTTATTTATCAGCTTAAACAGGAGGAAAAAAGGACTCTTCGGACATTGAGATAAAAATGTATTAAAGATGAAAAAAACAAGCTACACAGCTTTTTCACGTCAGTCATGAAAATGCAGATATGGAAATACACAATACAATATTCGGTTGTATCCTCCCATCCCTACTTGCAAAAATACAAACCCCTCTGCTATGACTTCCTCACATTTAGTCCGTCCTATTTGAAGAGAACAGGATGACTTTTTTTATTTAACAAGTAGGCCTATAAGTTACTCCTCTTTGCCTGGTTAACTTGCGGGCTATGGTATGGTGTTATTCCTCACAAGCATGTTAACATATACTGAAAGAGGACACCATAGCTCCAAATCAAATAAAATCAAATTATTTGAATTGTTGAGTCTTTAAGCTCCTCTGCACAATCCTTGATGAATAGCTGAAAATAATTAGCAGGCTAGTGAAATAAAGTGAGAAATAATTTAATCAACTACGGTTACTTTACGTCAGTGTTTTGCCACAAAATACATATTTAGTTGACAAGGAGAAAAAACATTTAAAGATGACCATTTCAAAATGATACAAAAGTAAGTTAGACACTGACTGAGGGCCCATTGGCTTCCCCCTCAAAAGGTTTTTATTTACACACCTTGGATTCATTTTATGCTCACCACAAAAAAGGCAGCGCTCATGGTCATGATAAGCAGTACAGGCCAATCTTCACATCTACCAATATTATTATAAAAGCTATATATTTATATATACAGTAAATTGTAAAGTGAAATTTCCTATGGGGATAATAAGATGTTTGAAAATCCTTTAGTGCATTCTTTAAATAAAAAAGTAGGAATTCATATTTAGTATCCATTCAGGATTTACTTCAGATATGCGTTAATAAAATTTACACCATTTGCCATTTGAACAAGTTTATTTTACCAGCATGTAAATATTCCCTGAAATGAAAACAGATGTAAAATAAATTGATTACAGTAGAATGATTTTTACAATCATGTGAAAATGCTGCTCCCTGGTGGCAAAATGTGACTCACAAAAAATGTCCCTGACACTCAGACAACATGCACCGTAAAATGACGCTCCGATCTCCATTAAAACAACCTGTAATGATGCATTACTTCAAGAAGTACACATTCTATTCAAAATATCCCAAAATATTTGTGACACTCAATTAAGATACATGTTCCTTTATTAAGTTCATTAATATTTTACAAGCAAAAGAACTTAATAAAGGCCAAATTAAATATCACACTTTATATGAGGCAAACATTTAAGTACAAGGGTTCTGTGTCCTGTGGATATCCACCATCGTTTGGTCTGAAACAAACAAACAAACACAAGATCTCTGTTAGATTTACATTTAATGACAGACCTGGTACGGTAATGTGACCCCTCCCCCCATGATTTATAATACTTACTCATCTACAGTTTGTCAATGCCGAGCTCTTCAGGTGTAGAGATGCCCAGCTCATCTAATGTTGGCTTAAGCTCTTGGAGCAGGTATGGGTAGATTTCTTTATGAGGGCCGGATTTGTCCTAAGACAATGAAGGGGGAAAAAACATTCATCATTAACCTATGACTACCAACTGCACTGATGACGGTTGGCAATATTCCCCAAATTATAACCGGGATCAGAAGCAGCCTTTTCCCCTCACCTTCACTGCTTCCAAAATTCGAATAGCGCTGGCCAAGTCGTCTAATCTCCGACAGGCTCTCAGTGCTGCCTCGAGAATCTTTGGCTCAGGTACCAGATCGTAACCAATCAATGTGTTCATCCCTGGAAGAAGGAATTACACTTAATATATGAACATACAGAAATCAACACTTTTACTATAAACATTTATTCCATTTCCTGTTGCTAATATGACAAGGCTTCAATGAACCCATAGAAAAAGAAAACATGGTAAGAGGAAAACATAGTTTTTGTATAATTCTCATTTTTAGAAATAATTAAATATACATCAGTACATTGATTTAAGCGTTGTTGAGTGTCCAGAAAAGCACTATATTCATCCTAGAAATATTATAATTAATTTATTGTATGATAATGCAATAGAAAGCTTACAATTTAACGTATTATGTATAGTATAGCAGGTGTGCACCCAAGAAAGACTAACTGATTGTCATGGCCGCAGCTCATTTTCTAGTATCCTGCTAGACAAGTCATTATCCTGTTCAAAAAAGTTCTCATCTTATTTGCACAAATGTAAGCGAGTTGACCTTGACCAATACAAAATAAGGCTGGCTTTCTCCTTTTTTTTTTACTTATTATTATTGTGAATAAATCCCACTAGACAAAAAACAATATTGAAATGATCCCAATAAAAAGTATTATGTGTGTTATGATGATCCACTGTATCATAGACCTTAATAAATCACAAATACATACTAGTGCATTTGCGTAATAATCCACGACTTAAAATGGTTCCCAATAATTGCATTTACTTGAGTAATGTTTTCTAAAAGCGGCAGTGACCAGCTGTTCTAGGGAATGCTGAGTCTGTTTTAACGATGAGACGAAAGCTGTGTTATGTCTTTAACAGGACCCAGTGGTGTTGGAGCTGAAAACACAGAAGTGCAAACCAACCACATTTGCAACAGTACTTCCTGGCTTCGTACATAAGTTTCAGTTTAATGTTTAACCACAAGAACTACCCTCTGAGCTTCTTACATATTTAGTGGTTTTACAGTTTGTCACATGGTAAAGCGCCTCTCCCCAGTTCCCTTTCTTTCCAGCCACTCAAAACATCTCCTCTATTGTCTTGTATTGGGTGTTAAGACCAAAAACAACAGCCCTGCATTGAAATGTTGTGTGATGCTTCAGGTATAACTGGTATGATTTAATACCATCCAGGAAGTTCAGAGTGAGTATCAGGTTAAAGCGCCCAAACAACAAACAATGGAACCGTTTATAGAACTCTGACAGGATTTTATTACGCTAAAAAAATATATTACAGGGTCAACCATTTTATATTTTGTAGTGACAAAAGTGTGGTAAACAATGTTCATGGTAAAAATATAAATATTTGAAATGCATGTTTGCAACTAAATTGTCAGATGCAGAACTTAGCTGGATGACATTTGGTCGAAGCAAACCTGAGCTTCCTTGTCTAACATTTGTGAAGTTTGGATTATTTTGCTAAATAAAAAAGTGTTCTATAAACAAATAGTGTTCATTCCTCAAACTAAGGTTTGGCACTGCTTCGGTATCTGTACGAAACTCAAGTTATCTCAGGTATCAAATTGGCACCTCAGCCTAGTATTGAATGTTCACGGTTTAGGTGTCACTCCAATTGAATTAAAACAGACCAAAGTTATCATGGCAAAACATTACCAGACAGATCAGTAATGTTGCTCATTCAAAATTAGGTTCTAATTTAAAAAGAAAATATTGGAATAATCAAATGAATAATAATTTTAAAAAGTATAAAGCGGTCATTCTTGCTGCTATGCTTCAAATCTTTAATCAGATTAAATCTTAACTAGCTGACAACTCCATGTAGACTCATGATTAATATTTTATAATCACCAAACCTTAACCTGGACTAGTGAAAGCCTTGTGCTATACTAACAGTTTGACACTGTATTTAATATTTCTAATTTCACAAAGCTAATAACCTTTACTAAGATTTAGTTCCACCGACAACCATGAACGTACCTTTTCTCAGCTCCCATGCATCAATGTCTGGCTTGTTAAAATAGGTGACCCAGCGGGCATCAAACTCCTCATCCGTCTCTTGCTTCCCATGTGAGTAACACCTTAAGGCCAAAAGAGCTGCATAATGAAAACAAGTTTTTTTAACTGGGACAATCTCACACCAAGAAAAGCAATGCAACTCCAGAGTCAAGTGCAACTGCAAAGTATTAAGTCAAACATGGTCAGGGATATCTGCACTGAGTCAAGTGGGGAAAGGACAAATGCTGTGTGGCAATGCAGCTGGATCAGTGCCAGCGTCCTGATGTGACCTACCTAGCACATTACTGCAGATATCAGTTGACATACACACTGATAAAACACAAAGGCACTAAGGTATACTATGGTTCTCATGCTACATTAGAGAAAGCTGTACAATAATTATTTTAAAACCCTTATGCTACTACATATAGGCTAATGTTTTTGTTTTACATTATTTAGGTTCTTGCCTTTGTCATCATTGATTTGTATTGCTCTACGCTTGCTAGATGCGGGTTAAATCATTGTGTGTTAACACTTTACCTGACAGTTAACCCTATAAGGAAATATCCTGGTTAGCATGTTAGCATCAGTAGCATACAGTCTATGACAGAGAGTGGGAGTGGGCCCAGACTGAACCTTCACTGGGTCGGTCATGGCAAGGACAGACACCACCGAACTCAACCACGGGGCATTTTAACAGCAGCACACACCCATGAAGGGTAGGTAATTACAAAAATGAAGGACAGCCTACATAACCTGACTGAAAGATTAACACGTGCAACTGCACGGCGTGTATTTCTATGAGATAGTTACACTGGCTAAGCTAATATCAACTAGCCGGCTAGCCTAGCCGCGCGGGCCCACTTGATTTCCGTAAGTACGCCCTGATTGTTTCATAAGCAACGAAATCAAATATGATTTAAATTTGACGGCAGAATAAAATAAATACCTTGGCATCCAGGTTGTGTTCGGGTTAAACTCCGGACACCGGAGACCGAGAGGCGGACGGCGGCTCTGAACATGATGCGGGACAGCCAACAACACAGACCGGTGAGGTTCTACAACAGGAGGAAGCTCGAGGCGTCACGTACGCGATGCTCTTCTGCGCATGTATCAACTCCATTGATACTTTATTCTGTGTTGTTGAACGACCGGTTCTGACTATAAACACTGTAAAGAGCTGAACCTTTTTATAAATTCTCTGTATGTATTTTAGGACGAGTTGCCACCAATGACAAATTTATGAACATGCTTGTATACATTATAATGTTCACATGAAAGTTCATTTATGTGCAAAATCACTGTTCAATTCCTGTCTTGACTTATCTTCTATTAAACATACTCCAAGTGCAGCTTTAAAATACAATTTAAATGTTTAATTTTTTTTTAGTTAACCTTTATTTAACCAGGAAGTTCATTAGGAACAAATTCTTATTTACAAAGACAGCTTGGCAAAAGACAAAAGCCTTTTGAGGGGAGGGTCAAGTTAAATGTTAAAAGGACAAACAGCACACCCATTTCATCCAGACACTGCGAACACAGTAGTAGACAAACAGCAGCAGACACATTTCAGTAAATCTGCTTCTTTTCTATAATGGTATATATAGTTATATATAAATAAATAAACATATGTACAATCTCCAACATTACATTGTCCACAATGCGCTTCCAAACTAGTTTATTTATATGATGTCACATCTACAAAAATGGTGTGCCACTATAAAAATGAACCATTAACCTAAACATTCTGGTCCTATGTTTCATAATAATGTGCATGTTCTCCAAAAGAACTAAACAAATGAAACACTATTGATGCAAACCCTGACGTTTATATTTACAATGACTGAAAGTGATCTTGTACTTTTACAGAGTTGTGTTGACTCTTTACAACAAAATTAGTAAAAAGACTATTATTACCATTAATGTGACCATTTATATGGCTGACAATATTTTCAATACATATTATGTTTCCTTCCAACATTACTAAGTGTTGCAATATACGGATTAAAATTTCAACATGCACATGCTCGTATTGCTTTACGAATAATCCTCAGTTTTTCTACTACAAGTATCATCACCATTATTAATTCTCAGCTAAGCTCTACACTGAGGCAATAATGGTCATCAAAGGCAGAGGCAATTGTTCACTTAAGTGCTGGAATATCTTACATAAACATTCAAATATATAAGTTTGAATTCAGAAGTAGTTACAGTTTAGACAACCTTAATGCTGCCAAAAACCCATGATAAAACAACCCGCATTTTTCTGATAACTCATGTGATGTGGTCAGACATTTGTGATGAACATACACTCCAGTCATCCAGACAGACTCGCTTGGCTGTGTGCTCTGAGGAGGGACTGTGAGCTCTGTGGCTCTCTGCTTCCTCGTTGGGAACATTCTGGGTTTTGGGGGGTTGGTATCCAGGCTCCTGGGGATCCAGAGGGTCTTTAGAGAGCAGAATACAGATAGCAGGGACTGTCCTCTGCATGGTTACGCCTGGTACTCCCTGTTTTGGACTCTCCCAGACTTCATTCACTGCCTTGTAGTAGAGCTTGGACACCTGGTGGAGCCCTCCCACTTTACGTTTCAGAATCTCCACACAGGTGATGGTCTTGGTGACTCCTCTCCCTGAGCCGGTGAATACTACCTGTCTCAGGGACGTCCCGCTTTGGTCTTTTCCCTCCCCCAGAATGCGAGTTGTTGCAAAACGCAGCAAATTGCGAATCTTGCTTCCCTCTTTCACTTGCATGTGCAGGATGTCTGCTGCCAGGCCGGGAATTGGATAGGGACTGATGTCCTCTGTGCGTCTGACTCTCTTCAAGTTGCTCTGGCCAAGTTTTGGAGAAAAAGATGAAGGTGGGACATCAGGGTTAAATGAAGCAGACTGCCGTTCCATTGCAGTACTGCTTGCAGCATTTGAACTCATCACCTGACCCCTGGGTTCAGTCATTGCTTAGAAAGAATTTAAATAACAGCAGGACGCTGTTTTCTGAGCCTGCAGATTTGGACTATTTGAATATCTCCCTAGAGAACTAAAAAACGTTGCTTCTTGGTTTAGTATGAGAAACTAAAAAGTCCTCAGCTTTGTAATCCAAACTTGGTACTTGATCTTCTTTCTGTCCTTTGTCTATACTGCATTTCCGTCTCGTCTTTTGAATACTCAGATGTTAGACAGCAGCATGAAGAAGAGGGTATTTCTTCCTCTAATCCCATTGACGTGAAGGAAAAGATGTCCTTGCTCTTTTCAGCACAGAGGACAGCTGATGCCAACAAACACATATGAGGCTCAGAGAGAGACATGTAGAGTGGTGGGACATAGTGCTCTTAAAGGCACACGCAACATTTAATAATGTCTGTCACATTCTAGTTTGTTGGTTTTGGAGGGAAGCTTTTGTTAAACCCTTTAGGGCTCGGAGGTTTTATTTATCCATGTGGCTGCTTGCATTATATGGATGAATAGGCATGCGTTACTGAGATTAAACAAGGCATGCAGATGAAACAGTCCTTTAATTTAACTGAATTGGTTTTGATTGTTGATATGCTTATTGTGGCTTTTTGCAGATATTGCACCAAAGTAAAATCTCACCGGGGTAAAGACATTTAATATGATAGTTGTGGCAACATTTATCGTTTGTTTGAAGATAACTTCCCCTCTACAATAACATCAGAGAGCCATATGGTCCTTGAGAAATGTCTTGCTTAAGGCTAATACAGCAACTTCCCAGTTCTCCTCCCTTCAGTCCATTGCATGCTGGGCTGACCCAGAAAATGCTTGCTACATCAGTTATACCTCTTTGACTTTTATGAGGACAACTATACCCTGCAGCTGCTCTTTTTATTTATTTATTTTTTTACCAAACAGGCATAAAACTTGTATCTTCATCCAGATGCAAACAGAGGTGTTTCCCTAGATGCTTCCTTCAGAGGAAGCTGAGCCGAGGGAGGAGGTCAGGAGGCAGCTGTGGGGCTCATATGGAACCAGTATACTGTTATAATGGTGCATTTCTGCCTCACAGGATGGCATGCACCCCATGATATTCACTGACTTGAACAATGAGTGCAAATATATGGTTCTTTGTGTACTTTATGTGTACTTTATAGTTCAGAGCAAATGACAATTGGTTCCCAGGAGAAAATGTGAATTACATGCACATTAACTGCCCTGATTGAATTTTTTTCCATCATAAAAATATTGGTCAAACATTCAAATGACAGACATTTACAAATATAACTGCCGTAATATAACAATAACGGAGTCTTATTGGATCTGTGTTAGCAATACATATCCTTTGGAGTCATCGTCATCGGTAACCATTGTGTGGTGCAACACACGTATTACACAAACAACAAAGAGTCTGTCATAGGAAAACACCTTATCTGTTGAACAAAATGATCTAATATTGTAAACCTTTATTTTTGTTAAAGTGTGTTTATAAAAATGTACAAAATATTGGTTTACAATACATAGTTATTTTCTTTTTGTTTTACAAAGTGTGTGTGTGTGTGTGTGTGTGTGTGTGTGTGTCAGCACAGCTTTGAAGCAATTACTTGTACAATTTCCCTGTGGATACTGGCTCCCTGAGTGTTGATGTGGACATCCCCCACCGCCGTTCTTGTACCTGAGAGATAGAGACAAAAGCAGAATGTTGTAGAAAATCTGAAATATAGTTTGGAAATGTCTTATTACACTGGGAGGCGGATAGGCAGTTGCCACTCACACAAAGAGGAAACGTGTGCACACATGGTCGGATATTGGACACACCCAAATGTTCCCATGTTTTTGAAGGTCTTTTGAAGTAATTACTGTCAGGGCATATAGACACCTATAAAATTTTGTCACAAAATGATTCCTTGTATAATCGAATCGAGGCTTTTTGTAACATGAAGGTATTATCTCAGATTTACCTTCGCAGAGAGCAATGCACTTTAGGTTCTCATTTTGTAGAAATCTGCCTGGCCCCGGTTGTTCCTGAGACAAGAAGTAAAGACAGGATGAGATGGAATGAACAAGAGTGCATCATAGCAAGGATTTTACATTTTTGAATGATAATCTACCTGTTTGATTGTGTTTATTTGGTTGTATTGCTTTATGAGTTCTTCTTTGGTGGGTATTTTGTGTTGCCCTTTACCCATCTATGAAAAAAGAGGAAAGAAAGGTTTTTAAAATACATGTCGGAATCAATAAAAAATGGTAATCTGTGTAAAAACAATTTATTTTGTATGGGAGTATTATGAAGAGAAAAAAGTTATAGTGTGCTTTTATACCTGAATATCCTAATGATATACTTGAGATAGGACTCAGATAGATGCCTTTCCCATATGCAGCTCCATAAAGCTTGAATGGGAAACAAAATGTAAGATTGAAAGCAAATTAACACTTAAATTCAATCATATAGGTTTGATGGGTCTCACTGTGCAGTTAATCTAAGTCTGACAGATGATAAACTTAAACATTTGTTGAGATGTCACCTGTGAAATTACACTTGATATATTATTTTTACTTTATATTGTTGAGCTCAAAGAATACAAAAGCATGTTCATACTCTACCTGTAATTTTGTATAAGAGGCATTTATCAGACCATTTCTCAAAATAGAGTGCCAGTTTTCAATGTGGGGACCACTGAAAAAAAGAGGAAAATATATTTGGTATTGACATACAATAAAGGGGTCCTCTTCTGTATTTTCTGAAGGTCTTAGATTGATTTCACTCACTGGAAAGCAAATGCACTGCTGTAAAGTTTCCTGGCAGTTTGAAAACGAGCCTCTTTGGATGGAGGGCTGCTGATCAGCAGGAACTGATGGCGTGTGTGCATGAACTTGAGTTGCTATTAAAAGATTGAGGAGAGAGCAACATATAATCAAATGTATATAAATATATTGGTATATTAGTTTAATTTGTAAAGTATAAAACACAGTATCATCTAATATTTGTCTGACATTTATTAACCACTACTGCTGTAAAACGACTGTGTTAAAACATGGGTCAACTACTTTGCCTTTACCCTGTTCAGTGGAAGCTTGACAATGTGTGATCTGCTGCTTGCTAAAATCCTGTTGTAAAACATACAAGCACACATACACCTGCAAAATGAATCTAAGAAACATTCAGATTTGATGACATGTCAAGTTAATAAAAAATAAAATAGCTATACATAGTGAAGTCCTGGTTCCAATTGGGTTGCTCACCATTGTAGTAAGGGATGAGCGAGAGGGTCTATGTTGTCCATCGACTTCTTTATCTCAGAATATGGACCCTGGATATATATTTTTTTAATACAATTTCATCCATTTGAGATTTAAGCAAGTGTTAAGGGAATATTCTAGCTTCCAGCTTTCAGATTAGTCACAGATGTTGGAGAACCAGAAATTAATGTTGAAAATGGTGTTATGAGTGAGTGATTCATTTTAAAGTCAGTCTGGCGCAGGTGTCCAGAGCTTTTTTTTTTGCAGCCTTTCTTAGCTCTTTCTCTGCCACAAAAAAAATCAATACATGATTGTTTCAGAATAAAGGAAAATTACATTGATTAGCCCATTACAAATCGAGTCAGTAATAAACTACTTTAGTTGTTACCTTAGGACAGGGGTGTCCAAACTTTTTTCACTGAGGGCCACATACAGAAAAATCTACGAAGGGCCGGGCCACTTTGCAAAAATAACACATTTATCAGGACATGTAGCTGCTCTGATGTTTAGTTTCATAGTGTCTTCGTAAATTGTAATCCTTCTTCACGGCAACACTTTGCTTGTACATTAAAAAGATACATCCCCCCTCTTGTTAAATGCCATTAATACACCCAGTGTTTTCTGCTTTTACGTCTAATGTCCAGCTTGGTGAAAATAGTAGCCAGCCGAGATCCCGCCCCTCCAAGGGGGGTCCGGGGGTATGCCCCCCCGGGAGATTTTTTTAAGTTTTTAAAGTGACATGCATGAATCTGGTGCACTTTGAGAGGGAAATTGAGAGGCTAAAGCTGAAGAATGTTGTATGAAAAAAAATGTAAACACTGTCAGATGAATTAGAAGCTATTGGAGAAGGACACATGGATTTTCCATAATAATATTAATTTAAATTAAAATATTATGCAGGGTCCTCTGGGATGGCCTTGGTGCTCTTTTTCTTTTATGGGACATATTTCTCTGTAATATAATGAGTGCATTTAGATTATTTAAAAATTAAAAGGGCCATATTACATTATATTTTTAAAATGTGCCAAGGGCCAATCAATCAGTTTTGACACCCCTGCACAAGTGGGTTAACTAAAAAATGCAAAAAAAAAAAAGTTTGGACACCCCTGCCTTAGGACTAAAAGCCAGGGTTTTAGGGTTGCAGGGATCAACAACAGAGGGGTACGGCTAAAATATGATGCTCTTGCGTGAAGACTGAAGGGCAGCTCTGCACATGGCAACCAGCAGGTCAACTACCTGTACATACAGATGTCACTGTCATACATTAATCGAATATCATGATCATACACACTACCTGGAAATGTAACCCATATGTATTTGTTACAAACCTCTGCACCGGTGGCAACCTCCTTTGAAGCTCCAGACATGACCCCCATCATATGAAAGGAAAACACGCAAAGCTCCCTCGAGCAAACTGCGGGCTAGAAACACGAACAAAGCAGAATAGTCACATTATATTAACAGCTAAGTTTACTTTTAGCTTTTGATTAGACTAGACAAAAACAGAAACACCATCTACAGTAATTATCTTTGTAGGAGTGTACCTTCAGCAAAGGGCTGCTCTGAAACACATGTCGCTCATCGCAGACCACACAGTACTCATTCAATGTTGGGATTCTCTGCTCAGCATAACTCATTATCTGGAAACCAAATAAAAACACAGTACATTCTATTTTAATGTCTGCTTTATATGAGCTGAACCTAAAATTAAGAACTGGAATATTTACTCGACCATTTGGAAACTATTTTACTGAATAAATGGTTGTTTGATTCCTCGATTATGAGCAGGTTCACAATAAAGTCCGGGTAAATTATTTATCTCAGATTATTGATATCAGAAACATACATTTCTGAAGGTTCTGTTCTGAGAACAGTTTTGAAGACATAACCATGTCCTTGTGTAACCTATTTTGACATCAGACTGTTATTCTGTTGAGTTCTTTGCCTGTGTCTTGATAGATTAAACATGCAGGGAAACAGCAGTTTACAGAACAATCCTAACAAACAGTCCAGGTGGTTAGGTCTTGTTTCTAAGGACAAGAGAGGATTTGATTTTAAATCTCATATTTTTTCTCTTTCTCACTAAAAAAGGCCTTTTTTATCCTCTTCTAACTGACTGCAACCTTGCGGCACTTTTATAAGGTGCGGTTGCGGCTATTCTCAAAGTCTTCTCCTTGATCTACTGTGACTTGGAATGTACTTTCTTTGTATGTTGCTTTAAATAAAAGTAAAACTCTATCAAATCCATGACAACTGGATTATGAGAGTATAATAGAAGATAATAGTACTTGATTGATTATTCTTTACCTGTACCAAGAAGCCGTGCTGCAGAGTTGGAAATGTCTTACAGTGCCTTATGGCTTGGGAGGAGAAAAGCAGTTCTATCAGCTGTTTGGTGCTGAGCTGTGCTGATGACTTGACTGCTGACACCACCACTCTCTGTTTGAACATTGACACTATTATTAATCACAGAATCTCAGAACCTATAAGTAAAAGAACAAACAAATATCTGGAATCATTGCAAATATAAAATACTTGAGTAAATCTCACAGAAAGTGTTTTCTCCAAAATTCTTAGTAATTTACCTGAAGAAAGGATTCCTCACCTTTCCACTGGGTGTGTAGGTGAAGAGCTCTCCTGTTGAATTCTTGATGGTGTAGGAAACTGTGTGATTGGTGAAACGGTTCAGCTTCATCGCTGGCACCATGATCCTTCTTCTCACAGTGGATTCCGGCTGGAGCTCATTGGACCTGCACACGGTGATTGAGGAAGCAGTGAGTATAGAGACTGGAGAAAGAATTGAGGGCCCGTAATTATTACTCTCCACCATACTTATTCTTACTTCTTTTTATTCTTCCGCCACATTTTCCAGCTGCTACTCCTCCCACACCGTTTCACTTAGAAACGCAAACATTTCACAGAACGTCCGTCCCTACCCCGAATGGTGTGCTCTTATACAGTTGTTTGAATTTCTGCTAGGGGGCGCTGTTATTAAGCCCCGACTGAAGAAAGTTTGAGAGGCCACAAGCCCCGACTGAAGAAAGTTTGAGAGGCCACGCCCCGCACACCGTAAATCCGATTGACTTGAAATTTCTCTCACAGGTGTACTTAGGGTGCTCTACAAAAAAGCCTCTGGGACCATATAAATCCGCCAGGGAATATGTTTAGCTAATTAGCATAAACTCGGGGGACTATCACACATGCCCGTAAAAGATTAGTAAGAAAGCTTGAAAAATATGGCCGCCATTGACTAAAACGTTTACGCAGGGGCTGGGCTTAATAACAAATTGGCCATAACTAATTAACCATAGGTCCTATCATCATGAAACTTGCAGGATATGTGCAGACTGCTTCTGTTATGGTCAAACAACTCAGCACTGCAGGGCGCTGAGGGATTAAAGTACTCCCAGTGCTTCACAACAATGACTGAGACCAAGGCCATTATTCCCATCATAACAAGAGGTTTCACAAGATTTAAAATGAAGGTAACACAACATATAACAGCTGTCAGCAGATTATAATTCAAGCCACTAGAAAGCGATACTTACGCTGATTTCACAGAGGATGTCCTCTGTGTCACTGTCCTCATGGCTCTCGGTCCACTGCTGGCACTCCGTCTCCTGTCGAGTTGATGGAAAAAGATGAGATACTCGTCTTGACACAGCTAATTTGTTCCTTCTGTGTATCCAGAGAAAGTCAATGAGCCACTGCTGAGTCTGCTACCTATCTCAACACATTTGCAGGTCATTTAGATAAATGAATACTACGTCAACTTCAGGCAATGAAATCGATTTGGAAATACTGTAGGACACATAATAGATATAAAAATCTCTTTGTGTTGCAAAGCAAGACAGGACTATGATTAGTGAACATTACATGATCAATTAATCTGTTTGTTGTGTACTTGATCAATCATATACTGTATTTATTTGGTCTTTAAACAAAAAAAAGTGACTTGGAGCCTATGTTTCAAGCAGGTTTCAAGCCTAATGTGGCAAATTCAAATGTCTTGATTTGTTAGCCTAATAGATCAAAACCCAACTATATTACTGGAACAATATCTATTTAGTAATGTTCCTTCAAGAATCCACTGTCAAAATGTTTGCAGATTAATTCAAACCAATCTACTAATCAGGTACGATTTCAATTGAAACACATATCCAAAAGGTGTGATAATAAGAATATAGTATGATAAGAGCAGGAGATGGAAATGGTGCTCATAGACTCACCATGTGTTCAGTTCTTTGGCACTTCTTCAGCAACAATCAACAGTATGTTACTTCCACCATGACTGACAAAACTAATGCAGGAAAAACATTATGGGGACGGAATGAACACTGCCAGGAGCAGGAGACCTCTGAGAATATGGGGACAAAAACATGTAACTTAATCAGCTCAGCTACCTCTACAATACATGTGAACTTAATACTCTCTCAGTATTTTCTTAAAAATGTAAGCTTAATTTTAAATCTACATTTCATTTCCCACCCTGTGATCTCAGCATCCTCATGGATATGATACAAAATGCAAAAAAAATGAAACATGTTTGGTAATAATGTGCGTTAATAACTGATGTCAGTGTCAAGAAAAACAACCTTACCTTTCCTTCCTGAGAAAAACTTTGAGATTCCATATTCCTGGATGTAATACAAAATGCAAATAAATTATACATTAAACATATTTGGAATTTTTTTGACTGTGTGTGTGTGTGTGTGTGTGTGTGTGTGTGTGTGTGTGTGTGTGTGTGTGTGTGTGTGTGTGTTTTTGTTCTGGTGTTTATGATATTATGGGGACGGAATGAACACTGCCAGGAATTGGGGACCTCTGACAATATGGGGACAAAAACATGTAACTTAATCTGCTCAGCTACCTCTACATTACATATGAATTTATTACTCTTAGTATTTTCTTAAAAATGTAAGCTTTATTTTAAATCTACATTTCATTTGACGCCCTATGATCTCAGCATCCTCATGGATATGATACAAAATGCAAAAAAAATGAAACATGTTTGGTAATAATGTGCGTTAATAACTGATGTCAGTGTCAAGAAAAGCAACCTTACCTTTCCTTCCTGAGAAAAACTTTGAGATTCCATATTCCTTTGGAACAATGTAATGAAAAACAACAACAAAAAGAAAAATCTAATTTCTGTCTAACCCATGAAACCAACAACAATGAATAGTAGTGTGTTGGCTTAGCTGGCTGTTAGGGCTTGTCTCCCCCTCTGGTGTTGAACAGCAGGAAGTCCTCAGACTTCGGAATTACTTGATTGGCCACAGACGCTGACAGTCTGAATCCGCTGAAATTGGTCCAGACAGAGAAAATGGCTTAGGAAAACACCTGCAGCTCTTTGGCTCTGCACACTCAGTATCTCTGTCCTATGTGTGTGATATCTGTGCCATAGTCTCCACAGCATTTATGGTATATTTCTGATTGAAATAGAAAAAACAACACAAATGTAACGGCTGGACAGGGAGGACACAGGCGCAGAGACAGTACCAGTTTAAGAGGGTTTATTTTGAAGGAATCTGGGGATTTGGGCCGGGCTGGCAGGCATGGGGGTCCAGGGGGAAGTGCCAAGGGGAGAATCCGGGGAGATGAGCAGAGGCAGGCAAGAGCAGGCAGGCAAGAGCAGGCGGGCACGGGGGTCCAGGGAGGGAGAGCTGGCTGACGAGGGCTGGAGCTGGTGGCAGGAGTCAGGCTGGGAGTTGCGTTCCGAATCGCATACTCTTTCTTTTTTCTATTCTACATACTACATCCGACGATAAAAAGAATCTAGTTAGGATGCAGTAGGCATACTATTGGGATATACTTTACTCTCTTATTTCATCATAACATTGCGCCTTGATCTTGCCTCTTGCTTTTATATCCGTCGCATCCCCGTTTGTTTTCATAGAAGCTTCGTCGATGTGACGTCACTTCACGTGCGCACTGGATTGTGGGTCAGAATCGCCCAAATAGGATGCACTTTTCAACACTAAGGTTGCGTTCCGAATCGCATACTCTTTCTTTTTTCTATTCTATATACTACATCCGACGATAAAAAGAATCTAGTTAGGATGCAGTAGACATACTATTGGGACATACTTTTCTCTCTTATTTCATCATAACATTGCGCCTTGATCTTGCCTCTTGCTTTTATATCCGTCGCATCCCCGTTTGTTTTCATGACATGGACCTATAGGCTTCGTCGATGTTACGTCACTTCACGTGCGCACTGGATTGTGGGTCAGAATCGCCCAAATAGGATGCACTTTTCAACACTAACAATCTTGGCCGCATGAAGTAGACCATCCGGGTATTCTAACCATCCTAAATCTGGCCACAAGAATCGGGACATCCTAAATCTTTTTTCTACATACTATATAGTAGAAAGTATGCGATTCGGAACGCAACCTAACAATCTTGGCCGCATGAAGTAGGACATCCGGGTACTTCTAACCATCCTAAATCTGGCCACAAGAATCGGGACATCCTAAATCTTTTTTCTACATACTATATAGTAGAAAGTATGCGATTCGGAACACAACCTCTGGCAGTGTCTGGAAGGTTGAACCGGGTATAAGTAGAGCAGTAGATTAGTAGATTGGTGGCAGCTGTGGATGCTGGTGCCTGGCTCCTGCACACCTGACTCCAACCCTGCAATCAGACCAGACAAGGGAAAGGGGAGAACACCACAACAAAGGGCTTGAGGCCCAGGCAGGATCGTAACAACAAATCCATGTTTTAAACAATGCTCCAGACTCTTCCAAAATCAGCTTCGCTAATGCATTGTAAGGCTGTTACGACAACATAGATCCCTGGTGGCAGAGTTAAAGGACAGCGATGTTTGGCATTAATTAGTCTTCCTGCCTGCCTGCTTTGCTGCAGACTGACCTTAATCTGCAGTTACCCTTGTTTACAGTCGAGAGGCACCTATTTGCAGACCCATGGGGAAAGTGGAGCTCCACCGGAAGCCACGCCCCGAACTCATTTCATTGGTCAGAATTGTAACCTACTCTGAATTTGTTTTCTTCTTTTTGTTTTACTGCCGGAGTTCACCTAGCGGTGAATAATAATACACAGTTTCCACCGGTTATGGTGCTAGTACACAGTAAAATACGTCAGTTTGTTAAGGGTCCCAAGTGGCCAGGACGGTGGTAAAAAGTAGATGTTGAGGTAGAAGATGAATGAAGCAACAAAGCTTTGTGTACATCTTCCGAAATCCGTCTGTTTAATTCACAATTATCACGAGTAGGTCAATCACATACAAATATAAACTCTTGTAAATGAAACACAAAAAGTGCCACCACATTAAAATAAATAACTCATTTTAAAAAGTGCCTATTTCTAGTAGGCCTATCTGTCTAACAAACAATTAGGCATATCTGTGTAACAAATATATAATTATCCTGACTTCCAAAAGCTGCTTGTCTGAGTCATGGTCTGAGTGTGTGTCTTTTCCTGGCTGAGGACAGAAAGCCATTCTGATACTTGTACTTTACAGTACAATCATTGAATGAAGCTGTCAAATGTACCGGCACTTATAGCTGTCAAATTTACAAATCGTCTTCTAAACCAATGAAATTGAGAGTTCATGGTTTTCCACCAATGAAATGACGTTCGGGGAGGGACAACGCTTTTGACCAATGAACGAATGAACTGAGTTTGGGGCGTACAATTCTGACCAATGAAATTAGTTCGGGGCGTGGCCCCATCCTATTTCCGGTGGAGCTCCGTTTTCAATAGGCTCGTTCGACCTAACTTTCAGCTCGTCTGGAAAGTAGACGAGAGTAGCCCAGGCCCCCAGGACTGTGCCTTCTCCGAGCAACCAGCATGGACATGTGGCCAACCCATTAGTATTGCATGGTGAGGGGTGGAGCTTATTTTCATACGGCCCGTAGGCAGATTTCCCTGTCCACACAGTACAAGCGGCGAACAAGATTGTGTCTCTGCAAAATTTTTCTGGATATCAATCATAGGCTCATACTTATCTTTAGACCATATACTATTAAAACTGAAGTTTTCTCATTTCAAAACGCCACCTCAAGCGTTTTATTAGCCCAACGGCTTTTAACGGCTTTCAGTTTGTTTTCGCCAGGCTAGATGCTACAGAACGAGAATGATTCTACTCCCGCCTCCAGTCCGCTACGCTTGCCGCCCTCTTTCTTGATAGGTCCATAATGCAGCTACGTCGATGCTACGTCATGCTTTGGGCCGTATGGAATTTCCGGATTATACTTCCTTGTTGCTTCTCTGCGCCTATGAGCAGCTTTCATAGGAATGAATGGGCGCCATGTTTCAATACGGTGTCCATTTCTTTATATGTCCATGGAGTAGCCGAGTGCAGTCGGGGGAGTGACGAAAATGCCTGACTGCAGCCGGACAGCTCCGAGTCGGAAGTAGCGTCCTTGTTGCGGATGCAGTTCGTTTTCTAGTTTTATTTTGAAGGCCTATTAAAAACATATTCGCAGGAGAGTCACACATGCTACAACCGATTAGAAGCAGAACACAACACAAAGACGAGTAAACACTTTAAAAGCGAGGAGCATTTTCAAAACAAGAAACGAGATATAATATCCCCATTCCCCACACATCTTTATCTTTCTTGTTACTTTACTAGAACACCTACTTTTAAGTGATAAAGAATAGGCTAATTTACGAATAATTTACAAATCCAAATAAAGGAGGTTTAGTATTTCTCCCTTCACATAACGAATATGATCGACCTAAATAAAGAAGGTCTAAGAAAAGATCCCTTATTATTATTGTAGAGATGGATATGATGAACTGTATTATGATGTGTAACAAACAAACTACTTGTTGTAGTTTTGGTCTGGCTTTGCAAAACTAGGCTACATGTAAAATACAATTCCCAGACCATTTAGATCACTTGAAATAAGCCTATGATTTAATCTTAATGGTATAAAAATCACTTCACCAAGATCTTATGTGACTCAAGTTTGTGTTCACTTTTAAATATATCTATACAGGAGAGTTACACATCCAAATTATTTCTATGTCAAGGGTTCAGATCAGTGGAGGTTTAACTCTGATTAAGTACATTTCTGCTTAAATGCATATTGTGGCGGCCTAATGATTAAACATAAATTAAAATCAAAAAGAATGGATCGTAATTTAATTTTGAGCGGTGATGTCAGACTTTTGCCTAACCAATTGGGGAAACGCATCAAAGGCACGGGGTTTAAACTCCCAATTAGCGCTCAGCTCCGCCTGTCAGCAAGACGTTTCCCATCAGACATTTCGCTCCCGCAGCCCGTGGGGAGCAACTGCAGCGACTTGCTCCAGTGTCTGTGTCCGTCTTGATACCGCGGGACTTCAAAGTCTCAAGCAGCCGAGCCGCAGCCAGCCACGGGTGCAAGTGGGACAAAAAGTCTAACCATAATGCAGTGCGCTCAGCAAGACGAGCGTCATAATTGCGCAGGTCTTAGCAAGACCATGGACATATAAAGAAATGGACACCGTATTGAAACATGGCGCCCATTCATTCCTATGAAAGCTGCTCATAGGCGCAGAGAAGCAACAAGGAAGTATAATCCGGAAATTCCATACGGCCCAAAGCATGACGTAGCATCGACGTAGCTGCATTATGGACCTATCAAGAAAGAGGGCGGCAAGCGTAGCGGACTGGAGGCGGGAGTAGAATCATTCTCGTTCTGTAGCATCTAGCCTGGCGAAAACAAACTGAAAGCCGTTAAAAGCCGTTGGGCTAATAAAACGCTTGAGGTGGCGTTTTGAAATGAGAAAACTTCAGTTTTAATAGTATATGGTCTAAAGATAAGTATGAGCCTATGATTGATATCCAGAAAAATTTTGCAGAGACACAATCTTGTTCGCCGCTTGTACTGTGTGGACAGGGAAATCTGCCTACGGGCCGTATGAAAATAAGCTCCACCCCTCACCATGCAATACTAATGGGTTGGCCACATGTCCATGCTGGTTGCTCGGAGAAGGCACAGTCCTGGGGGCCTGAGCAAGACGGCGACAGGTCGAACGAGCCTAATGGTTTCCCCCATGGGTCTGCAAATACTCTTGTTACAGTCACGTGCTGCTCTGCAGTCTGGCCAGATTAAACACTTCTAAGGGTGTATTCACACTGGGAAAGTCCGCTAGTGCACTTGCTTTGGTCCAGACCAAATAGAGTTTTGATTTTTTTTGTTTGGTGTGGTCCACTTTCATATTGCCCCTTTTGCAAGTGAACCAGCATTACGAAGCAAAACCACACGTGATCTGAGGTCATTCATTCATTGGACAGACATTCTGGGGTGGAGAGAAACAGGAAGCACGAAGTTTAAACTGCGAAATATATATCATTGATATAATATGGGGCTAAAAATAATAAAAGGGCCTACATCTAACCTATAAATAAAGAGGAAAAACATCAAATTATTGTTGTTTCATATGGTCATAATGTGTAGCCTTATGTCAATGCCACGTTATGTGGCTTGTAGCCTACGATGTGAAACATAATTTTTACTGTATTTTTGGTGCTGGATGCGCGTCACGCGAGAAGAATAGGCTCAAGCTGACACTCAGCTGATTAAGCTGTGTATCAGCTGGGTCGGCGCAGTTCAGCTCCAAACTGACACGGGGATAGTATTGACGGTCCCGTACATGGGAAGCAAAATAAAAACACACACTTCTTGCGCAGCGTGAACCTGTTGGCACTGTGCGAGAGACGCTCCCCTCTCCTTCATCTGATCGCTGAACACATTCAGCATTTATATTGTTCTGGGCTCCCGGTCAAACCACAACTAATCTTCCTAATAATGGTGACAACAGCACTTTCCCATAATGTGAAGCTGACGGCTATTTATTAAAAAAGAAAAGAAAGAAAAGGCACAGTGCCTCCTGCATTTGGGTCGGATCGAGTCCGAACAAATTCACACCACAAACGAACTGCAGCAGAGTGCGTTTGGAAACGCATCGAGACCACCTCTTCAGCTGGGTCTCGGAGCGTTTGTTTGGTCCGCACCCGAGTGCGATTGCTGTATTCACACCTGCCTGAAAGATGCGCACCGAAGGCAGAAGTGCATCTGAGTTCGTTTCAACCGAACTAAACACGGCATGTGTGAATACACCCTAAGAGTGCATGCTTGCTTCTGTGCAAGTCTTTTCTTAACATGTGCTTTTTTCCCAGATGAATCCACTTAGACATTAGTGGCTGTTAAATTACGTTGTGTTGTTTATCTAGACAGAGAACCCAATATCCTGAACCCCTGTACTGCATAGGGCCATTTTCAAGGCTGTGCATTAACAATACAAATACAATTGCCTGTAGGCTATATACAGTAGGCCTACATGAATGCATGCAGAGAACAAAATTATGAACCTCACAAAGTTAAAATTTGTTGCAGGAATATTAAATATTACAGAGTATATTGGACATTTTGATTAATATTTATTGGATACTTTTACAATATTATATTAATATTTTTCATATTAATTGGAATCTTTATGAATATTTGTCAGATATGTTCTGACATTATACTGTTAAAATTTAGAGTTCACAGTCCTGCTCTCTGATTCGCTTAAGAAATGGATTGGAGGAGGCGCCTTTAGCTCAGTCGGTAAGGCGTCCCCCTCCCGGGCCGGGCCCAGCAGCAGACCCGGGTTCGATTCCCGCCCGCGGTCGTTCTCTGCATGTCACTCCCCTCTCTGCCCCATTTCACCTCTGTCTCTCTGCACTATCAATAAAGCATAAAAATGCCCAAAAAATATCTTTAAAAAAAAATTAAAAATTATTGGAGGAAGAGGAGGTTTCCTGAACAGAAGAACAAAAACTGCAACAATAAGATGATTATGAGGAATTCTTTGACTGTGTGTATGTGTTTCTGTTCTGGTGTTTGTGACATTACGGGGACGGAATGAACACTTCCATCTGGGGACCTCTGAGATTATGGGGACAAAAACTAATTTTAAGGTGCCTGTGTGTTTGTGTGGCCTGTCCTCCTTCCAGGTCCCAATGGTATAGATGAGGTCTTGTGGGGACCTAATGAAGCTGCTCAATGTCCTCCTGGATCCTTATTCTGAATATGCGTCCTACAATCTACATGTATATGGTACTTTCTTAATGTAATTGTTACTTTATCATCTTCTTATGTCTGTCCTGGGTGAGGGATCCCTTTCTTTGTTGAGTGTCTAAGGACAGTGATCTCAGTAAATAAACATGCTGGGTACAATGTGTTAAAGGATCCTACTGTGTTAGACCATTACTATTAAACCAGCATGCAGATCAATAAAGTGGAAATATCCTTTGTGACATGACAGTTAGGAAACTGCACTTTAACACTTCAGTCTGCTGCGACACTTCAGTACAGTCCAACCACCAGAAGATGGCAGCACAAGGTCCCTAAACCAACTAAGCAGCTCAGAATGAAGGCCCCCCTCCAATACATCCCATCCCAACCTCCCTACGCTCCTCATGTCTCTCTCATCACATCTGTCTGCAGCTGCTTCACTCTGACTGCTACAGAAAGCTGATGTTGTGTTTGGACTTGTGTAGGTACAATGCACCCTCTGGTTCTTGTTCTTACCTGGGTGGTGGTTGTTGAAGGTGGGGTGCAGAGCAGAGACTGTCCAGCTGGGTGCAGGTGTGAAGATGTTGGGATTATGCAGCGAGTCTACTGTGTGGATGTCGGCCTAAGATCAGTGCCCTCCAACCTGAGCGGCTTCACGTCTTCTCTGTGAGTACAAACTGTTGCTGGTGACATTTATTCTCCATGGTGCAGAAAGAGTATTTTATTGTGGTCTGTTTTCAGGAGAACAGGCTGTTTATGTTTCCTTCCTCACATTAAAGTTTAATCAATCTCAAAACAGAGGAAATATAATTCAATGATATTACTTAAATCAAAATCACACAGATGTCTCTGAATGTAGTAAAACATGTGAACATATACGTAAATGTACCAGTGACATCTACATTCAAACAAATATCATTAAAGTGAAGTTAATGTTTTACACTGAAACTTTTCCTTACACACTTCTCTCACTCTCTGGCAAATTTAAACTGACAAACTTATTTTTTTTAGCAGAATTTATTGTGACACAAATTAATTAAAAATAAAATAAACACTTCAACACTTTAGTAAGACATTCATGCGTTAACATCAGGCCACTGAAAGAAAGCGACAGGATTTTAGATGTTGTGCTTTTTGGAAAAGCTTAATCTTGATCAGAGAAACAACAAACCAATTAACATATGTCTAATATACAGACGGTCCGAAGCCGACGCTTTCACATTGGTGTGTTTTGCAGAGTTGTCTGAGTTTGAAAAATGTTGACACAATAACATCGAGTGAAGGAACCGAATTGGACTTTTCATATTTACAATGAAACATTGATTGAAAAAAAAAATAGGAGAAGACACAGAGTAGGTTTGACTTATACAGCAAGTACAAAATAAAAAATGTATGAAAACAATGAACACAGCTTTGTTAAACTTCCATTGTTGCAACATCATTAAACAATTAGACCAACGCCTGTCAACACCATCAGATCCTAGTAATGTTTTTAATCGTACGCTTTGTGAATATTGGTAAAATACCTAATGGATTTTATGGTTAAAAAGGGATTCAGAATCAGAAAAGAATCTTGAGTTTGGAAGTAACAGATGGGTTATAATCTTAATGGACAAAGAAATCGATTCAAATAACATTAACTTACAAAAAGAAAATAATTCAGAATGGTAACTTATCATAAAATTATAGTATGCCAGTATATGTCCCTAAACCTCTTCAGCGTTTCTGAAAAACTGAAGAAAGAATTACCATAAAACTGTTTTGTTCTTTTGTCACTGAATTGAAGCACACGGTCCAATACTTACAGGGACGGTCTGCGGCAGGATAAAAAGACATGTGCACAGATAGATAATAATAAATAGGTTAGTGAGATGTTGGATAAAAGTAATACAAATAAAAATCACAGTAATGAAAAAATGTTTGTTAAAGAAGAGGACAATGAAAACGGTGAGATCAGATTATAGCAGCAGCTGGATTGAAAACATTGATATACTCCAACATCAATTATAGTTTAGGTCAGCTGTTATTTTTGATCAAATATAAGGTACAAAAACAGGTGTTGGTAAGGTTTATTGGTGAAAAGTTTGAAAAGAAAAAGAGGACAAATTATTTATTAAAAAATTCAGGTAAAACATTTTGCTTGATAAAGCTTGATACAAATACTTTATTGCAAAAATGTAATTAAAATGTGATTATTTATTGCCTCTTAAATGATTTAAAATGCAATCTCATGATCTACATTAATATATAGACCGACAAATAAGAACAGACAACTGAATGACAGCATTTCTGTCACAGGACACTTCAATTTTTTAATGTATTGATCTTATTGCTTTTAAATGTGTTTTTACATGTTCTTCTTCAACATAATAGGCCAGACTTTAATCATTAATTTGATTAATCAAAAAAAGTGCAAAGTTGTCACAAAGAAGTGACTGAAGCTGATTGTTTTTAACTGATGTTAAAAAAATGCTTGACTGTTTTTTTAGACAGTTTGCTGCTATTCCTCTTGACCTTACTTGACACTTTAATCTCTCTGTGAATGTTAGACATTTGATTTGTTGTATTTAAAAAAATTAAACTGTTGCTACATTTTCCTGAATTATTAAATATTAAACAAATCAATTTGTTTTTTGCCCTTCTGTTTTACGTTTTTCTTAATGTTTTGTATATTTTAAAACCAATGGCACTGTTTATACTCTGCTTTACCCCGGTGTGTCTGATTTCTTTTGTTCTTTCAATTATTTTGAATTGTGTTTAAGAATATGCAGAATTGCATGTTTTTAAAATATTCAGAATTTTGCAGTTTATAAAAACAACAGTTTTGTTTACTTGTTCTGGTTTAATGGGTTGTTTTAACTCACACAGGATTATTATTATATGTTACAGTTATTTGTGATTATTTATTCTTAACTAAAATACTTGTTTAGGAATGTTGACTTATTTAACAGGTTGTGAACTGTTCTAATGGACTGCAGCTTTTTTAATGTGATTTTCTTTTATCGATTATTTCTGACGCTAATCCTCATGAACATGACACACTTTGAAGCTCAAACAACTTGAATTTGAAGTGTTAAAATGTTAGTCAACAATGAATATGTTTTATGAAAGGTAAATAAGAGTACTATTGTCTCATTCTGATTACCTATGATATCCTGTTTAGAGACTATGAACAGATGAACATCTGATATGAATAGCTAAGACATGTTAACTCACTGTTTGTTTCAGAGATGTGAGTATGAATGACCTGCAGGAGCTTTCTCCTCATGTCTTCACTCACCTCTACCGCCTCATTGAGCTGTGAGTATATATATCTCTCTCTCTCTCTCTCTCTCCCCAACAATACTATATGTGTTACAAAATATGTATAAAATAATTACATAATTGGAACAAAAACTTACTATAATCTAAGACGTAAAAACGTTCCGCAGCTATGATACTGTGGTCACCTAATGAGTATCTGTGTGTGAACATGCCTATTCTGAAGCATATTGGAAACAGCTGACATTGATAAGCGAATACTAGCGTAGACTACCGTGCCCTGCCTGAACCAACAAATACTTTATGTATACAGAAGGCTACTGTCAATCAATATTACATTGGTCTCTATCAGTGTTGCAGCTATAGCACACAAGATAATTGTTTAACAACAATATGAATGACTGATTACCATCATTACCAATCACCAAACAAAGATGTGCAACATGATGTAAAAAGCTCCTATGTTTGTGTTTTCTATCACAGGAAACTGATTCACTAAACCTTTTCAATGTATTCTGTATTTTTATTGACTGAATGATTCTATTCATTTTAAAAACATATGAATCCACCATGAAATGATGACATGGATAATCCTTTCATTACACTGAGTTGATGACAGCATTGACATGATTTTGTCTTTGAACTTAAAATTGAACACCTCACATCTCTGTTCAAAAGCAGCTAGTGGTCTCAAGCGTGGATTCATTCAGTCTGTAAATAGTCAGAGGATCCAAACCTGATCCGAGCAGAGCAGATGAAACCACTCAGAGATCAGATGTGGTTAAAGTGATGAACTAACAGATCTGTGCTGGAGCCAAAAACACTAAACATGTTGAAATTAAAGTCTTCAGTTCTCTGATCGCTGTTGTCTTTGTGGGTCTGTTATATCGACTCACGATATTAAAAACAACAGCAGCTCATTAGTTTGGATTCTTCTGACTGAGATTCACCCATGCACTAACTCAGGGAACTATTATACAGGAATAATAGTGATTATACAGGAAGGTTTCATCCTCAAGGCAAAGCATTATGAACTGAGCCTGAAAAGAGGACAAAGAAACAGAGTGACTCCACCAGCGGTAGGCAAAATCATTGTTAAGTAAGTCTGAGGCATTGTACAAGGGTCCCAAGTCAAATCCCCAAGAGAAAACTTTGCGTTTTGAGTCCAAAACTAGTCATAACGCCCCTCGCTAAATGTAATGCCAGTTGTGAAACCTTACATGTGGAACAAAGTTGTAAGTTTTACAAAATTCCTTTTTATTTAATTTTTTTTCGACCAGTGTGTCAGTTTGGTTCAAGAACTTAATTATCTTAAGTATAATTTTTTTCAGCTGGGGCTGAGCAGCATAACGTCATGTTCATGGTTCTGTCACGCAAATTAATTGGATGGATGCTGTTGGATTAGTTCAAAGTTCAAGCAAAGTGATATCTTTAAGTAATGAGTGGAAAGATACTTTGTTATACCTTGATCACGAGATCATGGAACCAAAAACAAGTGATGAGCATTACAGTTTTTACCTAATGCTTACACACTAAAAGTGGTTGCCATGCCCAAAGCATCACAACCTCTAACTTTGGTGACCATGCCCTAAACACAAGCACCAACCCTATAATTACAATTAGTGCTTTGCACTGTGTTTGAAATTCTCCAACACACTTCTTGCAAAACACTACACACTGTTTTTCACATAAGACACATTGTTCAAAAATGAAATCTCCTGCAATCATTGGGAAAACACATCTATTTAAAATACAAAACACAACTAAAATTGGAAAAGCACACAGACTCACACACATGAAAAATAAAAAATAAAGCTAATATAATACCAATCAGTGTCAGCCTTAGCATTACAAATAGACCTCAGGTGAGCTCAGCTCCTTTGTGAGACAGTAAGAGTCAGGGGAAGAGGACAAGAGAGAGCGGCAGGCGGACGATGACAAAGGAGACAACAGACGGAGACAGGGTCACTATAGTGGACCATGTTATAGATCATGGCCTAACAATATAGGAGGCTGGTCTGAGATTCCAGCCCAACAACACAATAGCTCCATAATTAGGTCATGTAGACTGGATATCAGGAATATTTTTGCTGTTGGTTCTCAAAGGATGACATTGCATGTGATGTCGATGAGGCGATGTGGCCAGACGCAAACGGGAGGCGGTATCCAAAGGATTCATAATCCAATCACCCCATTCCTTACAACACTTTTTTTTTTTTTTACATTTTAATGTAATTGTTTCAGAGTTCAGAGACACACTGAATTGCTTGTTGAACTTCAATCCTACCTATTCGTTGTGTTTTTTTCTTTTGTTGGCCAAAACCATGAAATTGCAATATAAACTTTTTTTCAGAAGCTTTTCTATATTTTTTTCTTATGTCTAATTGAAAATATAGTGGTTGGCACGCAAGGCGATATTTCCCCCGTTGCTTGGCAAGGGAGGACATTGCCTGTGACGTGAATGAGGTGATGTGGCCAGATGCCAACAGGGGCCTGTTTCAGGTAGCTGGTTTTACATACTCTGGGTTTAATCATACGCTCTGAGTTGGTTAACTCAGAGCGCAGGGTTGATAAGCAACTCTGGGTTTTCGGTTTCAGAACAGTGGATCAGCGTTGGGTTTATCAACTCTGAGCGTGTTCACTCTGGGTGGAGCGTGTGCATAAAAGCCATCGTCAATGGATCGCTGATAACATGATTCACCATGGAAACAGAAGAAACAAATGCGTGATCCTCCCACTTCTCCACTTCTCAAAAAAAGAAAAAAAAACTTCTCCGCTCCTCCCACTGGAGTTAGAAATATTAACGAATGAGTTTATGGTAGCCTATGGAGAAGAATTAACGGGTATATTGTCACATAACTCTGATCTAATCTCCTCGGCAATTCAGAAAAAATATATAGTACATAGTCCATTTTAAAAAGTTACGCATATCAGCAGTAAAGTAATAAAGCTGGCGCGGCACAGCATTTCTGACAGTGTTTTATATTCGCTGTATTTGGGAAGCTGTAGCCTAATAGCCCACTGTGCAGTAAACAGACTGTCGCTTCTTTTAAATGGGGAGTGAAAGACATTAACGTCTGACACATAAGGTGACAGTTTCCATTGAAGAGCCTGATTGATTTATTATCAGATCCATTTTCCTCAAGTGATCACAGTTTAAATTATTATATAATTATTTATGTAATTTTTATATTCATATTAGGCTATAATATGAATATAAAAGGGCTCGTCTGTGACTTTAGGATCGCACAAGTGAACAGTAACAATCGCGTGCAGCCGCAGCGTTACACGAATCCACCTGACATAAATCTGTTCAGTGGCACAGACGTTAAAAAGCATACAATACAAATAGGTTTATTAATCTGAATGTAGAGCATGTCACGATGTGTAAGGTGGCCGCCTATATGAACGGACCGAGGGCTGAGAACAAGGCTACTGATCAGATAAATGATCGGTCAAACGTAAAATCATCAGGAAATGATAAAAACATCCCGATGGAGATTTCTGTGGAGTGATTTTGCTTCAAACTGTACAGGGACGCGTGTGACAGTGACACTCCTTCTTCAGTCGGAGCTGCAGCGTAAAGTGAAAACAAACTCGGGTAGGTCTAACCACCTATCCAGCAGGTTAGACCCACGGCGTATGTTGCCGCAGTAACTGACTCTCGGTTGCACTGAACCTGCTACCTGAAACGGAAAACCCAGAGTTTCCACCAACTCAGAGCGAACAAACTCCGGGTTGCCTCAAAACCAGCTACCTGAAACAGGCCCCAGGAGACAGGATCCATAGCCTAAATTTCTTCCAATCATTCCCCTACAACACTATGTTTTATAGAACATTCTAGTTGTACCATTTCTTGTGTGTCTTTGTGTTTTTTTTACTTTAGTAAAAACCTGAAATGGCAAAATAAAAAAATAAATGTGAAGCGTTTACATTTTGTTTTCATGTGTCTAGATCAACTGTAGTGGATCAATCTTTCACAAAAAAAATCTGTATGAAACTTGTAAAGTCAAAAACCATCCAAAGTACTGAATTCAGCTGTGTTTTTCATAAAGCACATCAGTGTGTTGTTGCTGCTAGGAAAGAGTAATCCAAAAGTGCATGTGTGTATTGTTTTGATGCTAAAAACAGTTTTGAAATGGGATTGTTAGGTTTTGTTTCAAGAGTTTCATTTTGCCGTATAAGTGAGAAGTTTATCTCCATGTGCTTTGTCCTATTCGGCCTGTGTTAAGTTTTGACACAGTGGGCCAAAGTCTGCAACATGTGTGTAAGCATTCGGCAAAAACTGTAAAACTCTTGGCTTCTGTAAAATCAAGTCCAAAGTCAACAAATGTCCCTCTCAACAAAAACAACACTGAGCTAACTCATGACACATGAGGGCAAGTAACATACTGCTGGGCCAAACCATTTAATAGACAGGACGGGTTAACAATATACAATACATTTGCCACAGCATTACATTCTGCTACTAACTTATAATCATTATTGTGTGTGTGTGTGTGTGTGTGTGTGTGTGCGCGCGCGCGTGCGTGCGTGTGTGTGTGTGCGTGCGTGTGCGTGTGTGTGTGTGTGCGTGTGTGTGTGTGTGTGTGTGTGTGTGTGTGCGTGTGTGTATTAAACTGCATCCATTGTGTTTCCTGTCCCTGTCTCTGCAGGCGGATGGCAGGAAACCATCTGACTGAGATACGCAGAGATACTTTCACAGGACTTGTCAGTCTGAAGCTGCTGTATGTGTGCTGCTCCTCTTTAAATAAACATTATTTATGTTGACCTGATGAGTCATTGACTGCAGTGAAAACTCTAAGAAGATAAAAGTCTCTCACAAAATGAATATTTCTTTGTTCATTAAGCACAGTAGCTTATTGCTGCTATCTCTTTTTATAAATATATGAACATGTTGCTGGTACCAACCTATAACAAGATGTGATGTGATAACAAGAAATGTTCTTGTTTTAAGAAGATATGAAGAAATCAATAGTTAAAATGTAAAAAGGATGTCATAATAATGAAATGTTCCCATTATAAAAAAATATGTTTAAAAACCTCTGGACCTTATAATAACAAATGTATTATGACATCTTAATGAGAAATGAAATAGTGTTACAACAAGAAAAGTTAGAAAAACAAGGCATATCATGAGAGATAATGATGTTAATGTGAGGACCTCATTCAAACTTCATTGTTTTACCATACATGATGCAATAAAACTCATATTTATTAATTAATTTATTTATTTTTCTTTCGGACAATTACACACACTTTGTGTTATCGTCCGAAGGGTGGCAGGAGAAGCCACATATGAACATCCATGACATGATTTTTGATGCGATTACTGATGAATCAGAAAACAGACAATGCCTTATTACTTGATTTGTGTCTGGATTATCCTCATGGTCTCCTTATGTTCGCCTCTTGTGTTTTCAAGCTTTGATCTACTTTGTTTCAGACATCTGCTTTCAATAAAAAATCATGTCAGGGATTCCACCATCATAGTTAAGTTTAAGAAAAGCCAGTCAAATGTTTTGTACTTTCTTTTTCTTTTCTTTTTTTCCACTGGTCTCATCATACAGAACTCTGCAGAACAATCATATCAAGACGGTTCCCTCTGGAGCTTTCGAGAACCTGATGAACCTGCGTTCACTGTGAGTACAGCTCAGCCAGGGACTGAACTTGATAAAGTGAGTCTTGTTAAACCTGAAGATATGACACATCTTCACAGGTTGACTCGTGTAAAAATAAATACATTTAAAAATAGAAAAAAAGTATGATATTCGGCTGATCTGTGCTTCCCTTATCTGTGACGCTATAATTAGAGACACCCCAAACATCAGGTCTGTCTCTGTATGAGAATGTAAATACGAAGGGAAACACATTGGTGACAGGTAGACCTAGAGAGCACTGGACACACTCCCTGGCACAGCCTGATATAGCTCAGCACATCCATATACTGATCCTTTATCAGCAGCTGAATTATGACTCCGTACCATAAAACTCCTGAATGTGTTGCCCTGAAAATTCATCTAAACAACACTGTAAAACAGTTAACACCTCACGGTTGTTCAGAAATCTCTGGCCCACAGCAGCGGCAGGAGGTGGAGGGTTTCAGCCACAAGCCAGCTGTTTGTGGTCATGCCAGGAGTGTTTGACAGGCAGCTGCGTCGCCACACGCCGTCAACACCATAAATTACTACCATGCAGCCGAAGAATGTGAGGACCTCCCTGATCAGAGCTGCTGGTTCTGTTGGTTATGTTGGTTCTGTTGTCTATTGCTTCTTTTGGCTCTGTCTCTTCTATTTGCAGACACTTGAGGGAAGGTTGAAGTTTAGTGAGTCATAGACAGAGAAATTATGGGACTAAGCACAAACTGACAGTTTTAGGAATCTGACATATCACAGATGAGATGAGAAATGGTAAGAGACCAAAGCTGATGTATGACGTCTGAATGTACGTTGGTTAAGACATCCTTGTTATTGATCTTTTGCACAGGCTGGTCATGTTCAGGACAGAGGCCAGCTCACACCGGAGTCTGATATTATTTCTGTTTCCATTTATTCTCTTGTAAGTTGTGACAACCCATCAGCCGAGTGTGTTTTAATCTCCTCTTGACTTTCCTCTTCCAGGCATCTGGATGCTAACTCCATCTCACATCTGTGGGCCTCCTCCTTCAGAGGCCTGCCGTCTCTGCGTCACCTGTGGCTGGATGATAATGTTCTGATGGAGGTTCCTGTTCTGGCTCTGAGGACCCTAACGGAGCTACAGGCGCTCACTCTCGCCCTCAACAACATCAGCTCCATCCCTGACCGAGCCTTCTCCTCCCTCAGCCAGCTTCTTGTGCTGTGAGTGACTCTGGCTTCATATATCTTCCGGCATCAAAATCATGCTAGTAGGCTATCCTACTAAAGGTTATTTTAACACTTAATACTTGTTAAGATGCAGTGGTGAGATGAATCTTTGGTATCTGCTGGTGAGGGATCAAGGTCTTTATGCTTCAGTATAGCACATCACTGCTCAGCCAGAGGTGGGGCGGCTGGTCCTGATAAATCGCTGCTGATTTAACATGTGATACATGTCTGTCTGCAGCTGTTCACAGGTCAATATAAAGGTGCATGTCCCCCTACCTTTACCTTCTGGTTATTATTGTAACTATGACTTCAAAGTACTATAACAAGTAGTCAATTCTAAATCTGATCTTTCCCTGAACCTATTTTCTTTATATTATTTCCTCTTTCCTTGTTTTGTTTTTCTGAAGACATCTCCACAACAACCGCATCCATTTTGTGGACCGGAGGGGTTTTGACGGACTAAACAACCTGCAGACCCTGTAAGTCTACCTCAAACCAGCATGGAGATATAGTATATTATCTCATCATGTAACTAAATTATCAACTTAACTTTCTTCTTTGAAATTCATTTAAGATTTTGTCAAATTTAAACTGACCAAAAAATTAAAAATTAATATGTCTACTACAACATTTGAGGACAAAACATCAAGACAAAATAATTAGGTTTTGTTTCGATTTTAAGGCTTTTCGGCAGGTTTAATAGCCCAAAGGAACCAAAAACATCTGAAACTACAAGAATCATTTGCCAAATTATTACTGAATATCGTTCCTCTCAAACCGTCTTTGTTAGTTCCATAATTATCTGATTCAATCAGTAATTCTATGGGTGTTAGGTCCATATTGGGGGGGAGGGGGGGTTCTTTACACTGCTTATGAGAATAAAGTCGACATTACAAGATTAAAGTTGAGCTTTTGTGGATCAAGTTACGAGCTTAAGCACATATGCTTCTAATAAAATGCCTTGCCTTAGATGAACTGGTTGAATGGTTTTAGTAATACTGAAAATATTTCTATTTTAGCACATAATATAAATAAATACATAAATACATGAACACTGTGTGGTGATAATTTTTAGGACTTTGAAGAGATAGAGCTAAAGGAGAAACCACACAAACATTCGAGCTAATTCAAACAACAGTTAATGGACAGATGAAGGGCATCGATGGTTTAGGACCTATATGTTTAAGATATTAATGTGAATGTTTTTATATTCCTTGATTTATTTATATATTTGTAAGAAACATCCAACAGGTGCAGCCTCTACAAGATAAAAGTCTGTGTAAAAGTGAGCCACCAGTGTAGTTCAAACAGCCTTATGTGGAACGTCACAGTGTGTGGTCACCACTCACAATTACCCGGCATCTCCTACACAAGAGCACATGTTGCCTTCACTGTTCACCGGAGAGTAAAGGATATATTTACATTTGTTCAGCGATATATATTTAAATTCTGTGTGAAATGTCTGAACTGTCTTTCAGAATCCTGATTTTCATTTGAAAAATTTGTATAAACCATGATATGTTTTTGTTTCAATTAAAAGAAAAAAATCGAATACGTATGCAGTTCAGGCTGATATTTGTGTCACCTTTTAAAACCAATCTTTCTAATGATCATTTGTTATTTGTTCGTTCATTATTGATTATGTCTTTCAATCCCTTCAATGGGCACTTTGAAAATAATATTTAACTTGATAAAACATATTTCATGATGTAAAAATCTGGTCAAACAACACTTAATCAGAAACATTACAACAAGTGCACATGTTTATATATTTATAAGACATTTACTCTTTATATTCACTAAATTTTTCACTACACATTTTGTTAAACTGAATAATATTTGAACAACATTTGATTCAAGTTTCAAACAATCATCTGTTTTTTAGCTTGATACATGACCAGTTGTATAAAGTAACAACTATTGTGCTTACGTACAATGGTGAGGTGAGAATTTCCATTTTATGCCATTTTATATTTCTAATGGACCAAAGTTTGAAGGCAAATATTGTCAACATACACCTGTAATTATTCATATTAGGACTTTCATTTTAAATAAAGTATTTTTATATTTCAGTATTGCTACTTCTACTTTATTAATTGCTCTGAAAACGTTTTAAGTTACTGTACATAACTAACAAAGCTCTGAATGTAAATAGCAGAGCAGCAGATGTAATTAAGAATTTTTTTATTTATATAGCACTTTTTAAAACAGACCGATACAAAGTGCTTTACACATGCAAATAAAAATTAATGTGTACATTTAAAAAATAAAAAACAGTACAAATAACAATATACAACCATGCACACATGATGGTATTAAGTGGCTAAACTATCTTTGTCAGTGTTCCTGTGTATACAGTGTGTAGATTTATTTGGCATCTTAACAGCATAAATGCATCCGGCTGTCGTTTATCTAGATTGGTCTATTACTACGTAGAGCTGTATGAGATAGAGCCGCCTGCGGTCTCTTTGTGTCTCAGCAGACATGAGAGCTAAAGACGCATCTATAGAAAAACACAGGCTAGACATTTTATTCCATGAAAGACTCTGAGGTCACTATGGGAATAAAGAACATCCTCCAAATCTTCATTGAAAGAGTTAATTATCAAAAGGTCCATTTTGAATTGTAAGCACATTATGCTAAACACTCAACAAGAGACAGTTAAAAAAAAATTATGAGATAGATAAAAAAAGAAAATAAGTAGGCTATATAGTTTAATTAATTCAAAAACTAAAGATTGACTTGATATTCACATTGATCATACATTGATCATATTTACCTTCATTGATCCTGTCTCTTCGCTTTATTGTTTAGTGTTAATTTAAAAAAAAAACTGTTTTGTGTCTCTGCAGGGATTTAAGCTTCAACAGAATCAACTGTTTACCCGCTGCCATCAAACACCTGAACAGCCTGAGAGACCTGTGAGGACCACACACACACACACACACACACACACACACACACACACACACACACACACACACACACACACACACACACACACACACACACACACACACACACACACACACACACACACACACACACAGTGGCGTGCACAGGTAGACCTGAAGTGGTGCTGAAGCACCTGCCCTTTTCCCCTGGCCCAATCAAGTGCCCTTTTGGAAAAAAAAAAAGAAATCTGAAAGTTCGTTTTTTTTTTGTTTACTGTGTATGTGGCCCATTCCGACATTATCATATATAAATGCTCAACGATTAAAAACGTTTGACAATAATGCCCCAATAAATATGCCCCCCCTCCTCCTCCTCCTCCGCACACACTTCCTTTGTCAACGTGAATGCGCAGAGTGGACACAAACGGAGGCGCGTTGCCGCAGCAGTTCACAGCTGCTGCACACACACACCTACTCCCCGGCCTGCCCTGGCCTGGCCTGCCCTGCCCTGGCCTGCCCTGCCCTGCCCTACCCTGCCCTGCCCTGCCCTGCCCTGCCCTGCCCTGCCCTGCCCTGCCCTGCCCTGCCCCACCAGCGAGGTAACACATACATGAATGGAGTCAAGGGTGTACTGTTTGCCCCCTAAGCCTCAGTTGCCAAGCTATAACTTGCATTTATTTGTCTCTGTTATAAAGTAGCCTCTATCATGCAGCGCCACACAGCTGAGCATAAATTAGCCGACTGTCCTGCTTAACAAGCTAGCCCCCCAAAAAATAATAGACATGACGTGATGAACACAACTAATGTCGGCGGAGTTTGTCATTGGTGCAGCATGTGAATCTATCAGTATGCTGAATATTTAGTGTTGTTTAGGTTTACTTTAGGCTATATAATTAACACATGCAGTAAATGATTTGCTAAATGACAAACAGGCAATTCCCAATTGCAGTAGCCTTGTGCCTTGTTGTATGTAACCAAGCAGTCTTATTTTATATGGTTGGTCTCTTTTTATTTACAAATCGCAGTATAATACCTAGAAAGGAGAGGTTAAAATTAAAAAGAAAGGAAGCTACCGCAGGCAGCCCAGGGGAGCAGCTCTCTGCTCTCCTGGATGAAAGCATCCACCAGCAGCAAGGAGGAAGATGAAGATGAAGGGTCAGAGTCAAGACCAGAGTCATGTTAACTGTTCAGGGCCTTTTAAAGCTCAGATTTTAATGTTGAACTGTTCCTCAAATGTTATTGAAATATCTTAAAAGCTGTCCACACATTTTATTTTAACTACGCAAAGTGGGTTGGTGGTACTAAATCAGTCATGAAGCTATATAAGCTAATTATATTATTTTGTCCCGACCATAAGTTATTTCTATGTTACAAGACTTGCAGTAATCTTGTATTTACCTTAATAGGATATTGTTAGTACGGAGATCAGGGGCCTAACGAAGACTTCAGAGAGAGAATTCGGGATAAGGGATTATTTAAAAAAATCTGAACTGACTGTTTTTCTTTTCAAACATGCAAATTTTTTCTTTCTGCTTTTTGGTAATTCTGTGTCTCCAAATTATTCCAGAAAATAGTACTAAATAGCCCACATCAACACAGGTGATTTAGCCATAGCTTTCTTCTCAAAGTGCACCAGATTGATACCCTGGAAATCCAGACAATGATATCTTGAACGATAGAGGGTCTGGCCACGATCAATAGTAATTTCCAACTCAAGGGGCGGCTCCTACTCGTGCATTTCAAATACCACTGCATGCCCTACAACCAATCAGAGCGATGCACAAGGTGACGTAAGCCCCGTTCGTTTAGCGAACAGCTGTTAAACTGTTAAATTAAACGTTTGCCGTTGTCGGTCGGCAAAACAGAACATTCCACTTACTTGCTAATGAAAGATTTGAGTGCCCTCTTCCAAATCGTTAAGGGTCGAGGCCAAAGCAGTCTCAAACTCACACAACATATCCGCAGCCATCTTTGATGTTTACTATCACGGCTTCGACGTCGCATGCACGTCACTGTCGTCATCCGGTTACGTCCTCCCCAGAGTACCATATAAAGGGTTCTGGCGCGCCTATATTGCCTCGTTTCCACCGAGTAGAGCGGGTCGGGTCGGAGCAGCTCAGAGCGGGACAGCTCACTTTTAAGAATCTCGGTGTTGTTTCCACCGCCGACCCTACCCTTACTGGTAGGGTCGGCGATAGCCGCCGCCAGAATGTGGGTCAAACTATCGGGCTGTGGAACAACTGTGGTCAAGCCAGCGGTCTCTTGTTTTTGCATGGTCAAACCAGCCGCTTCTTTATTTATTCCCCCCGTGTTGTTGAGGCACAGAGACGGCTCGGTGCAACTGATAGAGACAGTGAGCGAACAGCGCTGGCTGCGGCAGCTTCGTGACATCGTAGCAGTGGGACACAGTGTAGCCAACTGATTCATTTAATGACGAGGAAAAACACCACACAATAAACAGTGCCGCGCTCACATTTTCGCCAAAACACACTGACTCTCTTCACTCTAGCCGAGGTGACTACACAAGGCGGAAATGATTCTTTCGACCAACTGTGGTCAAGCCAGCGGTCTCTCGTTTTTGCTCGGCCAAACCAGCCGTTTTTTTATTTATTCCCCCAGTGTTGTTGTGAGCGTGTATTTACTACTATCTAGGCTATGGCGTAAACATACAGAGACGGCTCGGTGCACTAGAGACAGTGAGCGAACAGTGCTGGCTGCGGCAGCTACGCAGTGGGACACAGTGTAACCAACTGATTAATTTATCGACGAGGAAAAACACCACACAATAAACAGTGCTGTGCTCACATTTTCGCCAAAACACAAGACTCTTGCCGAGGTGACTACACATGGCGGAAATGATTCTTTCGGCCAATCAAATGACGGCAGTGTGTAGCTCCGCATTTTCGGCACCCTTTCAGGCGGCTTGTACCCCTATGGAGGAGTACTGAGATTTGGAGCGGCTCAGAGCGGTTAGGTGCGCTTAAACCGTACCCTACCCAACTTTTGGCAAATGAAAAGCCAAACTACCCGGACCGAACCGCTCCGATCCGACCCGCTCTACTCGGTGGAAACGAGGCATTAGATAGAACCAATTGAAACGTGAGACCCAGATTTCTGGTCTTCTTGATAAAGCTTCAACGGAGCTTGGCCAAACCAACAGGCGCAGCAAATTTAATTTGCCAGCGCCTAGTGGCAGGTCTGGGAATGCCAGGCTACCAGATTGATGAATTTTACTTTAAAAGGTTAACATTTTTCTTCCGGGAGAAGGTCCAGGGTCCCACACACAGTCTCCCAAATTCCTTTGAGAAACACTCTATGTGTGGCCGGGTATTAAAAGTCATTAGGCCTGGGGGGGATTTTGTACAAGTACCCTTAAAATGATTTGGTCATTCATCGATAGAATATATATTGTGCCCTTTTTTTGCACTGAGCACCTGCCCCCCAAAATGTCTGTGCACGCCACTGCACACACACACACACACACACACACACACACACACACACACTGTTTTTTAAAGCAACTAAACTGTGAAGTAGGTGCAAGGTTTACAGTTCAGAATACGTTAGTTGAAGGGAAAGACAACTGAAGACTCACACAATTAAAGATGAAATATAAACTAAAACAGACTGGAAAATAATTCTGCACACTTGTGAGTGGTCAGTTCCAGCTGCTGCCTTTTCCCTCCACTCCAGGAATGGATTCACTTCAGTGATTTATCAGTTAGTTAAAGAGGACCTATTATACTTTTTCGACTTTTATGCATAAACAATGCTATAATGATTGATAGTCATGTTTAACCATACTAGCGTATCAAATAATGGCATACATGCATTTAGACGTATTCCCTGCTGACCGTCTGGGGTGGCTGTGCAGAGCACTAAACACTAGGGCAGCCGGTCGAGAATTCACTTGTTCAAATCGGTTCAAAGATGGCCGAAGCGCAGTGTTGACAGAGCATGCTGAATCGCCCAGATGAGAGGAAGCGTTTCCCGAAAATCTACATAGTTTTGTGATGTGATTCGTGTCAGGTTGCTATAGCAGTTTTTAACAAGAAATAGGAGATCTTTAAACATTAGATAAATATTACAATACTGAAGAAACATTTCTAAACATTTTTAAAGAGGTCATGTTTTTATTGACAGCTTAAACTCTGTATTTGCTTCCAAAACACATCACAAACCTGTTCCATCATTCCCGCAAAAATTCCCCCAGGAATTTCATATTTGACATCATAAAAGGAGTCCAGAAGGCCTGAAGTGCTCTTGCAATTCCTGGCTCCGAACCAGAGGATGGCACGCAGCAAAAAACACCAACAAGCATCCCAATAAAACCAAAACACAATTTATTGTACAATATAAAGATAAACTGTGCATAAATAAAAAAGAGGGTATATATTTTATATATTTGTATATTATTTGGTTTACTTCCATATAGAAAAAGTACTAACAAATGATTCTGCAGGAATCTAAAGAACAATGACATCCCAGTGGTCACAGAGAACGCCTTCTCTGGAAACCCTTCCATCGAGATCATGTGGGTACCTCCAACTTCATGTCAACACTTCACCCATAACAATGACACATACATTTTAAAAATTATGAATAATTCCGTATATTAAGTATGTAACATATTTAATGCTGATTTTTTTTTCAAAAGAAATATCCAGAACAATCCTCTTCACACTGTGGGTCACTCATCCTTCAAACTGCAGCCGGAGCTCCGAACACTGTATGTCCTCACGGCCCTCAATTTGTACACTAAACATGTTTTTATCTGTATTTACTGACATTACTCCTTTGTTTTTGAACACTATGCGTTGTTATTGTACACTGTTGGTAACAAAATATATATAAATATTTCCCGGATCTTTATCTGGTATTTTACTCTGGTTCTTTCTGCTGGTACCGCAGTACCAGCAGAAAGTCAATTATTTCAGTTATTCCTCTGTTGTTGGAATGACAGTTTTCTTATTTTTTTCTCAGGATCATTCGCTGTTTTCCTTGACTCTGACTTTTCTGCAGATATAATTTGTTTTCATTTTCACAGTTGATGTCTTTTTTTTAAAACATTTCAGGAAACACAAATTGTCATCCTGCATAATTGCATTTCCCTTTCTTCTCTGGAAATTCTTCCTGCTCTATATAAGTCTACAAACAAAAAACGTGAAGAAAAAAATCGTATTGCAATCATATAAGGAATCATACAAATATATTATAATAAAAATGCATTTGTGCCTTTGTTTCTGTCTCAGGTATCTGAGTGGAAGCAGCATCACTGATTTCCCAGACCTCAATGGATCCATCAAACTGGAGACTCTGTGAGTCAGCTAGTCTCCAGATCACAATATCACATTTTGTTTCAAAGTCATGATTTAAAATAGCCGCAACCAACATGTTGGTCATTCATTCTGGGGAAATGAAATTATCTACCACAGTTCAGAATAAAATTCCCACCTCTGTGATACAACTAACTGAAGACTTAATTTACACATAATATAATAATGTTAAATTAAATCATATTTCAGAATTTTGGAGTTACTACTGCAGGTTTTTGTATCTGTGATCAGGAGTACTCAACCCATCAGAATATTTACAATAAAGGAACATACCACATCAGTTAATATAAATGAATATTAATGTGGAAGTCTGACTGAAGAGATCTGAGATCAGTAACAAGTTGTGGTATGACTCACATGACATCATGATTTATGCATCTGAAAAAAACATGAAAAAACATTTCTGAATGTTATTGACTGTTTTATGACTGCTCAGCTCCATCACATACAGCCGCATCTCCACCTTACCCAACATCTGTGAGCAGCTGCCAAACCTGCACATACTGTAAGCGTCATCTAATTTTTTCTCCTTTCATTTCATTGTTTGTGTACTTATGGGGGACAGTGAACATTCACCAACTGTCTGTCTGTCTGCAGGGATTTATCTCATAACCTGATCCATAGTCTGCCTAGCTTCAGCAGCTGCAGGAAGATACATACCATGTAAGTGATCTATGTTTGTCTGGATCAGAGTGATATGCAACCCCTTATTTGCAGTCAGTTAGGTCAGAACTTTTTAACATGAGGTGAAATAAAGACAAACCATGACTTCAGCCCGATAGCTGCAGCACTTGAACGTCAGCTAAATAATCAGGTTTTAATCTTTTGTGTTTTTTTCTTCTTTATGTGCTCAAGTGTGTAAATATTTACTCTGGAGAAAGAATTGTGTGTGATATCTAAGACAAACTGTGAGACGGTAACTGTGTCTCCATCAGTGATTTGTCCTCGAACCGTCTCTCTTCCGTCTCTCTGCGGAGTGTCACACATCTGAAGCTGAGGGTCCACGACCAACATTTGCACGGACTCAGGTAACAGCTCAGACTGAGTAAACAGCATCACTTCCTGTCCTTGTGTTGTCTCGTTGTGATTGGTCGGTTGTTGTGTTTGCAGAGAGTCGGAGCTTCGGTTTGTCCCCCGTTGTGAGACATTTCCGAGGAGCGGTAAGTCTGATTCTGAAACTTGGGCCTGTAGAGTTTATATGTGAATATTAATATTAAAATAAATAAGAAAATGTAGAAAACTGCTGTAGTTTTTAAGGATCTTCTTGGGAAAAGATGTGTCTGATTTTTTATTTGCAATGTCACCTTGATAAAAAACTCAACACTTAAAGGATTCTCTTCAACGTGTCCCCCTGCAGGTTCGTCCACATGTGGTCTAGACTGGTGGTGTCTGAGGCTGCTTCACCTCAGTGTCTCCTTCATCTTAATGCTGCTCCTCCTCTCCTCCGCCCCCCGGCCCTCCTCCAGGCGCTTCCTCACTCTCCTCCTCTGGTTTTGGCTCCTGGCTGCTCTCTCCTGGTCCAGCATCATCAGCCTGGACTGTTTCTGTGGGTGGAGCCTGGACACTGATCCACAATCCGCAGTCTCCTTCTTGTGTCTGTCCTCTGAGCTCTGTGTCTTCATGGTGGTGATGTTGGTTGTTTATAGGAACAGAACCTGGACACGGAGCTGCACCCAGATCAGCTTCACCCTGACCCTTTATTACCTGCTGATGGTGACACCTGAGATCACTTTGTGTTCTTCCTGTTTCCTCCTCAACCATTCCTGCCTCCTGTTTGTGCTGACCCGCCGCTGCCGCCGCCAAAAGGAAGTGACGTTGAGCCAGAGAGGAGTCAGTGTTTAACCTCTCTTCTCTCGAGCTGATCATGGGCAGTAGCCTCTAAACCTAACTGGAATGGTGCCACAATTGAATTGTTTTTACTATTTTATCAAATACAAGTACAAGTACATATAAACCACACACTCTCACACAAACACTTAATGTGTACATATTGCTCTCTTAATAATACAAATCTGAGGCAACATTAATCTGTTTGTATGTTGATAAATTCCATTAATAAAGAAAAAGCTTATGAGCAGTAAGGCTTGGAGAACTTATTCTGCCCCGGGTTTTGCCTTTCAGACCACAGTCTGCCTTACCCCTTTTGGTGGAGGTTGTTTAAACCATAGATAGTATATACATTAAACCTGAGAGGAATACCTGCAGACACTACTCAGGGGTGAAGCAACCTGAAAAAATGTTTTATTCACTATTGTTATTGACAGGTTATATTGTCTTGTGTCGTAAAGGTGGAAACATTATTCAGAAAGTTAAGTTAAATCACATAACCAAATGTATACTTAACTGCTGTGTGTTTTTATGTTATACAGTATATACACACTGTATAAATAATATACACTCAGTGACTTTATTAGGAACACCAGCTGAATGTAATGCAATCCAACAGCTCAGCCATAAAGTTTGAAAATAATTTGTTCTGCAGAATATATATCATCGATTATAATTTATAATCTCCAAAGTTTTCATTGCTAATGAATTTGTATACAGTTGGGTACTGTTACTGCAGTAACTACTAGTTAAATAGAGCCTTACTGGTGTTCAATAACTTCATATTAATTCCACAATTCAGCACATTTCAGCTGTACTGCAGATTCACACTCACCCAGCAACTCAAGACACTTTGACCAGTTGACCACAAGAGAGACCCGTTGTTGAGACTACATACTAATTGCAAACTGCATGCTATATAAAATATCAAACAATGACTTTTGAATGTGAAACTAGTTTTACCTGTTTCCTTACACACCTGTAGCACTATGTTATATACACTCACCGGCCACTTTATTAGGTACACCTGTTCAATGGCTTATAAAACAAATAGCAAATCAGCCAATCACATGGCAGAAAATCAATGCATTTAAGCACGTAGACCTGGTCAAGACAATGTGCTGAAGTCAAACCAAACATCAGAATGGGCAAGAAAGGGGGGTTTAAGTGACTTAGAAGGTGGTTGATGGTGCACGGCAGGATGAATCCATACTTTCATGTTGTTTACGCCAAATTCTGAATCTGCCATCTGATTGTCGCAACTGAAACCGAGACTCATAAGACCAGGTATGATTTTCCTATCTTCTATTGTCCAATTTTGGTGATCCTGTATGAATCGTAGCCTCAGTTTCCTGTTCTTAGCTGACAGGAGTGGCATCCGGTGGGTCCAGTTGCTGTAGCCCATCTGCTTCAAAGTTGGATGTGTTGTGCGTTCAGAGATTGTATTCTGCATATACCTTTGTTGTAACGAGTGGTTATTTGAGTTACTGTTGCCTTTCTATCATCTCGAACCAGTCTGCCAATCCTCCACTGACCTCTGACTTCAACAAGGCATTTTGGTCCACACAATTGCCGCTCACTGGATATTTTTCCTTTTTTGGACCATTCTCTGTAAACCCTAAAGATGGTTGTGTGTGAAAATCCCAGTAGATCAGCAGTTTCTGAAATACTCAGACCAGTCCTTCTGGCACCCTCAACATTGCCATGTTCAAAGTCACTTAAAACCCCTTTCTTCCCCATTCTGTTGCTCGGTTTTAACTTCAACAACTTGTCCTGTTCAGGTCTGCATGCCTAAATGCATTGAGTTTCTGCCATATGATTGGCTGATTATATGCGTTAAGAAGAAATTGAACTGCTGTACCTAATTAAGTGGCCGGTGAGTGTAGAATGCAATATGTTAGACAATTAATGCCAAATCAACACTATAACATATGCTATGGGGATGGTGTGAATGTGTGAAACTAAACACAGGCAGTTGAATAGTGACAATTTCACTGGATGTCATATTAAACAGATCGTTTAATTGTTTCAGCTATAAACACGTCTTTAAATGGGGGGGTCAGTACTGCAGGCTTTTCTATGCAGCCACTGGCACATTTGGCTTCCAGCCAACTTTTACACTTCAGGTCTACATTTGTCCTTATGTAGGCAGGGCGTCAGCTTAGAGTCAAATTTCCTCCTGGGCTGGTCACAACATCAAGCTTTTAAAGACAATGAATGTAAGACACATATCCATATGAAATATGTTTGAAAACTTAGTAGGGCTTAAAAATGTACAGACATTATTTTTACAAAGCCATCAGGACTCAATTCATATTTCTGGTACAGCTAAGGATGTTCATTTGAGGTGAGCTTAAAGCTTTTTTGAATCTAGGTCAATGAAGAATACAGCTTTTTTTATTTAAACAACTGCAGATGAGAAAAATGTTGCCTTACCATGCAATGAATACATATTAACAAATGTTCTACATTATTTGCATCTTAGAAAGGATTACACACAGGTAGAGTTGGAGCTCCACCTATCAGTGGGAATTATTGTACTGTATTACTGAAAACGGTTGAGGCAGCATATTTTTACAGGTCAAGTATATTATAACAGCCAGGAGAGTCGAAATATGTTGAACATGGCAGCTGAGTGGATCTAGTTGTATGATTCTGTACAGTATGTTCCAAATACTGTATCATGGCACATGAGCTCACCATGCATGGTACAACTATATATACATAAACCATGTACAACCTTGTATGACAGCCACATGCATGGGCTGGGCGGAGTGGGGTTCTTTCCTATTTTTGGTAAGAGTGTGTCATCTGCTGCTATACATGACTGAGTCTGATGTACTGCATGCATTTTTGCATTTGTATGTTAGCGGGTTAGTATTAATTTTGCATCTCTGCAAGCATCCACTGTTGCTTTTGACTATTGGACTGTCATATTCTCCAGTACATGTCATTTTCAGCTTGGCCATAACCTTTTCTGTTACTTTATATGAATCTCTAAATGAATGCATATGGTTAACGATGCTGCGGGAGTGCCGATACAATCCCACCCCTGCTAAGCTGCTTGAAACAACCTAAATATATAGCATTGTCCTTCTGAATCGTCCGAAATAAAGTCTTGCATTCGGTAAAAAAAACGGGAAAAATAATATAATAGGTAATAAATGAAGAAGAAATAAAAGCGTGAAAAAATATTCTACAACAATAATTGAATATTTAAGTTCTGACCTAGCTGTGATTGGGTGTGCTACGGAAGAAAAGGCGGATCTTAAAACATTTTGTTTTAGATGTTGCATGATGCTGATAAAGTATCCTGGAAAGAAAACTAACAAATGTCCTCACAAGAACAGAAAAGTGAGATCTCTAAAACTTAATTCATTTTCCAATACACAACTGTCCAAAAGTTTGGAATCAACCTTTGAGAGAAACGTTTGTGACCCTTGACCACTACTGAACCACAACTGTGAGAATGCAATTAGGCTCTGGATATTTTGAACGCTTTTTATTTTTTTTTTTTTTTTTCTGGTAATAGGAGGGGCTGGGGGGCTCGCTGCAGTCCAATTTTTTAGATCCAGCTCCAATAGTGCAAACCTTACACTCACGTTCTAGTTATATTTTGAAGTTTTAACAATAGCTTTGCTAAAGCAACAAACCCGTTAATTCAGCGTGTTATTTTGCACCTGACACTGAAACAAGAACCTGATCCTGTTTATATCTGCACAGATTTGAATGGTAAGGCTCCAGTTGATTTTACCATTGGTAGGTTATTTCTTATGTTCTTATTTAACTGTTATTCAGAGTTATCTTTGTATCTGTCTATCCTTTAAATGATTAGTCTGCAGTGAAACATTGTGCAGAGCAGTGTTCTCTGTGTACAAAACACTAGTTCTTTTTTAAACCATTCAAACAAATTCTATTTGTCAAAAGGACTTCCAACAACCTCAAAGGGTCAATGAACTTCTTATTTTTTTTTATTTCAAAAGAAAAAAAATTATGATTGCAAACCTTTGACCTGTAGCACATCTCAATAGCCTAGACATATTTTGGTTTGAGTGGTGTTGAGTTCAAGTAAAAATAGGTTGATCTCTCTGAGCATGCATGCAGGAAAGGTTGGGATCAGGGCTCTGTGGTCATGCAGTGACCAGGAAAAGAAATTAAGTCCTGACAAGTCGCCAGAACAAAACACATTGTATGATTTTGCCTGTTTTTCTTTTTAAATGCATGCATATTTTAAGGGAATCAGAACTATAATAATAATAGTAAATAGTTTAGAAGAACATATGATGAAGCAGAAAAAAAGGATATGGAAAAATAAATAGAATATCTTGTTTTTTTAAAAGCATTAAAAACAGCAAAGCCTAAATGACAGTTCAGATGTCACCCAGTTCTACTTTGGGGTGCCTCAGGTCCATATTGGTAAACCCAGGCTCATGTTTAAGTATATGAGAGCGCTATGATTTGCCGGCAAACGACACAGGCATTTGCGCTGTATCCTCCCTCAATATCTGTCCAGTTTCTGTTCTTTTTATCGGGGAAAGTGACATCGTATTCGACACTGACGTATAGGAAGCAACATCCATGTAAATATTTTACGTCCGCCTCCTTGTTGAAACGATAAAACTTGCCTTAAAAGTCGCGCCCTACTTCCTGTGTAGTCTGGTGCCGTATACACACAGGAAAGTAGTTCCGGTTAGTGAGGGGAATAAAACCAGTCGCCGCAGCAGGTCCATTGGCGCCCTTGGTCCTTCAAAGTTCTCCCACTAGGTGAGTAACAAGTGGACTCAACTATAGACAGAGGAGATTTGATAGTTTTGATTGAATGTTTGTATCAAGTTGTCTTACAGGTTTTCTTTCATTTTTTTCAGTTAAAAAAGTAATTTCAATCCCTGATCAAACTTTTTATTTTTATTTACACAAGTTTTCAATATATTTAAACTTACTATGCATGTTTATTATTCCTGTAAAAAAAAAGAATTGCAGTGTGGAGAATTTTGTGACACGTTTAAAGTGTATAGTGTGTGAAAAAAGACTTTGAAGCTCCTCTATATAAATAACTTGAATCTGAATTGTCACTTTGATGTGGACTATCAGGGAAGTTCACTATACACGTGTGTTGCACATACAGTTCCTTTACTGTATATATTTATGCACACTGCACTATGGCAATAGCAATATATACCTTTCTAGCTTTGAAGTATTTGTTAATTGTATATATTATCCATTTATTTATCTGAATACATCTCTTCTCTGCTTCCCCTGCCAATCTTATACTAAATGTCCCTCTTTGGGAGACACGCATTTTATTCTTGTTTTTTCTTCCGTGTACTGACAATCTAGGTGTAGTCTGTAGCTCATAATTAGTGAGACTGAAAGTGAATAATGAATAATGAAATAAATTGCAGCTTAATGTTTTAATTAACTGTTAGATCATTTATAAGGGGCCTTTGCAGAGTGCATTAGTCAAGTTTTGACCTGACTATATATGTTTTTTTTAAACAACTGTAAATATATTTGTTCTGTTATGTTTTACAGTCCATAAATAATCGCAGCTGACCAGGTTATTTTAAGTGAATGCTGTGGACAGGAATGTCATCCCAGCACGCTCTCGCTCACACAGACACACACAGACAACTGTAACACGTCTGTCAAGCATGTTGCGGTTACCTCTTTTGCAGCAGATTGTTAAGCAAATCCTCATAACTCTGCTTTGATTTAATATACAATGTTTGGATTCTCAACCATTGCACCTCAGGCAATTTAAATCATATTTTTTAGACTCCCCTTGGGATTTTCTTTCTGATTTGGGTGTGAAATTACGTTTTTAGCCTCTGTTAAAAGTGACCGGCTCCTCTTCTTCAGCTGCAAATAAACTCACGCTGGAATGTGGGAGTGTGCAGTCAGGCAGGCACATACTGTCGTTGTTGCTTTTTGCACAGGCTGTTGGGTCAGTTTGCACAGTCACTCTCTGCTGGTGGAGACTTAAATGAGTCCATGAAGAGGTCACACCTTACAATGAGTGTGTACTTCTGCACTGAGATTACTGGTAGAATCTTATAGTATAAAGTTTTTGATTTACTTCTCATACTCTTTGAATTATATTATATCAGAAGCTCTTGGTGTTAAGTGTCAGGAGCCTTTGTGTCACCTTGTAGAACATAACTCATATTTTCTTCTGCATGTGGCCCATGAAAAACAAAATCTCCTGCATGATCTATAATACATGTCAGAGAACTGTCATCACACCTTTTTCCTTTTCTGTCTCCACAGAAAATTTGCATCAGACACAGATCCAGTCATGATGAAGTCAAAGGATGCCGGATCTTCCATCATCCACACCCAGCAGCTGCATGCTGCCATGGCAGACACATTCATCGAGCACATGTGCCTGCTGGACATTGACTCCGAACCTGCTGTGTCTCGCAACACTGGCATCGTCTGCACAATCGGTCAGAGTCGTTAACAAACACTGTTGACCCATCTCTTGTTACACATGTATTTATAAAGATTACCTCACATCTGCACATCACCTTTTTAAACTTTCTTCCCTAAAATCATGATTGTCATCATGTCTTGTTGTAGGGCCTGCCTCCCGCTCTGTGGACATGTCCAAGCAAATGATCAAGGCTGGGATGAACATTGCAAGGATGAACTTCTCTCATGGCACCCATGAAGTAAGTCAAAGATGAGAAATACTCAGCGAATAGCTAATTCTTTTTTGTGTCAAAGCCAAAACACCTGCTGTGACGTCACCGATTCAAGTGTGTGCAGTGCAACACATACATTTATTTTATTTTCAGCCAGTTTATGTTCAAATAATACACAAGCAATTAAAAAAAATCTAAACGTGATATTCAGCAGAATATAAGCAACAGATATGTAACTCAAATAATATTGTGAGGGCAACACGCAGACAGAACTTTATAGCATTACAACATGTACCCTCTGCAAGGCATTCATTGTGGATTTACCCTTTACAGCTGCAGCCATGAGCTTGGTATTACTCTTTTGGCTGTCCAGGGCTGTTATATGATCTATGAGCCCGTACTTGCCCCCTCAGTCTCTGTTGTAGCCTGTGGTGTGGCGATCCATCCATCTGTATCACAGCCAACTCTTTGGCCGACCTTTTACTACTGACCCCTCGCCTTTAAAAGTCAGGACTCTTTACCTTTTCTACTGTCACCTGAGTGGATGGTCATCTTAGTATGATCACCCACAGTGGCTATTTGAACTTTACTGTAACTGAACTCTTAGATTGGCTTTTGAGTTGTCTGTGTTGTGCTGTGATAGGTCAGCCCTGCTGAATATAACATTTAAGAGTTTTTGGTCAGGCTTTCAGTGAGTAAAGATAATAGAATAGATATTCATGACTTGAGGAAATAGTAATATTCATAATTTATTTCGGTCCATATAAGCGGTGTATTCCATCAGGAATATACTTAGAAATAAATAAACAACAAAGGCATTTGATTTCAAAAGAATTGAATAGATTTAGCTTGTCCTAATTGCAAAACGTATTATTTTAGACACTACTAGTTTAAGTACAAAAACAAAACAAAACAAAACTAAAGTTCTAAACACCAAAAAATATCAATATGTGTTGTTATATTTGTTGAACGCCATATTTGAAAAAAAAAAATGTAAAAGTGATATTTTTATTTTCATGTTAAAACAGCTCCACAAGTTTACCCCTTTTACTGATATACACATGTTCTTTATCCGTCCTATACCATTTTTTTTATACATGCCTATTCCCCTTAGTACGACTCTCTCTAGTTCCAAACAATACTGATAGGAAGCAAATTATTGTGTGATTTGTACATTTCATCTGTGAAGTATTTAGATCGACTAGATCACTGGATTTTAAAGTGTGGGTGTGTGTTAATAAATAGTTTGTTCGTTGGTCTGTAGTAATCCGATCTAAAAATCACAAAGTGCGTACATGATTTATAATGTTAAGTGCAAAGTAGATTTGACCTTCGTCTTTTTGTTGTGTCAGTTGTCAGTACAGCTATAAATAGGTCTTTTTTGAGAGTTAGCCTCACAGCAACTGCACAAGTGAAAGGCATGTAGGGACCCAGGCATTCATTATTGACTGAAGACAGTCAGTGTATGGATTAGACTTTGATGATGTTCTTTTTTTGTTTGGCATGAAGTATGCATTTACTAGATCAATAGCTGTAAACACAGAACATAACAAGTTAATGGTTTTCAGCTCAAATATTTTGGAATCTATTCATGTCATACACAAGGTTATTTTTGAACAGGAAAGGTGAACAATGTCACAATGTCAAGTGCCAAAATTGTGTTGCAGCTGTCAAGATTTCTGACATATAGTTATATTACCATTGCGCTGTTGTCTATCCTCTTGTTGTTGTAACTTCCTTTGACTTCTTAAGCATTTAAACACAATTACACATCATTTTATCCATTTGAATAAAACAAGACATATATGACTTTGACATAATAAACTAGTGAATTCACTAATGTCATATATCCTCTTTTAATGCAATGCTGATTTAATAAGTTTTTCAATGTGATGACATTTGTTTAACTCTCCACATCATGCAGTACCATGCTGAGACCATCAAGAACGTCCGTGATGCAACTGAGAGCTTCGTGCCCGGGTCTGTTGAGTACAGACCAGTTGCCATCGCTCTCGACACCAAGGGACCAGAAATCAGGACTGGACTCATCAAGGGAGTGAGTTCTGGCCAAATGGCTATGGCTCCAATGAGGCCATTTTTGATTTATTGTGTAAATGATTGGATTTCATGCGGCAATTTCTTTCTGAGAATAAACTAGTTCTACGTCCCTTATCTTGTTTAGAGTGGCACTGCCGAGGTTGAGCTCGTGAAGGGTGAAACCATCAAGCTCACACTTGATGACCAGTACATGGAGAAATGTGATGAGAAAGTTCTGTGGCTTGACTACAAGAACATCACCAAGGTCCTTCAGACTGGATTCCATATCTACATTGACGATGGACTGATTTCCCTCAAGGTTAAAGAAGTTGGTAAGCACACCATCTATTGAACCATCTATTTGTCCCATCATCTTGTCTGTTTTTATTGTGCTGATTTTGCTTTCGTCTCTCTGCTAAGTCATGGAAATTAAGTTTCTCTTCGCTCTGTGTCTTAAGGCAACGACTACTTGATGTGCGAGATCGAGAATGGCGGTACCCTGGGAAGTAAGAAGGGTGTCAACCTGCCCGGAGCAGCTGTTGATCTGCCAGCTCTGTCTGAGAAAGACATTAAAGACTTAGAGTTCGGTGTGGAGCAGGGTGTGGACATGGTCTTCGCCTCCTTCATCCGTAAAGCTGCTGACGTTCAGGCCGTCAGGAAAGCGCTGGGCGAGAAGGGCAAGGACATCAAGATCATCAGCAAGCTGGAGAACCACGAGGGTGTGCGCAGGTGGGTGGATTCTCAGTGATCACACTCAAACCTGCACAGATAAATCAATTGGATAGCATTATGACCAATCAAGCAGTGAATAAGGTGACGTATTCAACTGGCAAATTAAACTTTTTGCCGGTCGGCAACAGAAAATGTTTCTTTCTTGCTAAAGATTTGAGTGCCGTCTTCCGAATCGTTAAGTGTCGAGGCCAAAGCCATTTCAAACTCAAACAACGTATCCTCAGCCATCTTTGTTGTTTACTATCACGGCTTCGACGGCGCATGCCCAGCATTGTCGTCATCCGGTTACGTTCGCCCCAGAGCACCATACATAAGACTCTGGCCCGCACATATCAGATAGAACCATTTGATTGGCAACTCCGAATTTTCCGACATAGTTAATGAGCTTCAATGGATCGTGCCCAGACCAACAGGCTGAGCAAATTTTAATTTGCCAGCGGCAGGTCTGGATTTCCAGGCTAATGAATCCTTGGAGAATTGGTCAAACTGATTTTTTTTTTTTTTTCATCTGATAGATTCGATGAGATCCTGGAGGCTAGTGACGGCATCATGGTTGCCCGTGGCGACCTGGGCATTGAAATCCCAACAGAGAAGGTCTTCATCGCCCAGAAGATGATGACCGGCAGGTGCATGAGGATCGGCAAGCCCATCATCTGTGCCACACAGGTCTGTGATATCAGTAGGATGTCTGTTTTGTGGAAAACACTTTGAAGAAAAATAAAGTGTATCTGACAGCCTTTGATGTTTTCCTTAGATGTTGGAGAGCATGACCAAGAAACCCCGCCCTACTCGTGCTGAGGCCAATGATGTCGCCAATGCCGTTCTGGACGGCAACGACTGCGTCATGCTGAGTGGTGAGACCGCCAAGGGAGACTACCCCCTGGAGGCCGTTCGCACACAGCACATGGTAAGAACACCTCTGATTTTTCAGTGGTTGTGTTCAGAACATAGGCATCTGTCATGGCAATGGTAAAAGTCTGTACCAGTGTTATGCATTTGTTTGGTCAGTGTTTTACATTTGACATGAGAATTTACCTGTTTTCCATACCAAATCCACATGATCAAGCAACAAAAGCAAAAATATACAATTATCCATGTTTAAGCTTCTAAATAATAAACTAAAATTTACTTTTGAATATCCTGCGCTATAAATATTAACAGTACATGACTGACAAAACATGCTTTTATTGAAGATAATGGTTGCTTTATGGTTTAAGTTGTTTGAGTATATTTCTAAATCATGTAGAATTAAGAGAAAATAAGCTGTTGTTTAGCTGTCATGTCTCAGTGGTGTTTCAGGTATGAAGACCTCTGCACTAAGGTTAACTGCTCCTTTTGTTTTGTCCTTTAAAATACAAACTAACTCCTGCAGTTAAGACTGGCTGTTCGACTCCAGCCTGACACCACTGTAATCAGTTTTTTCTTGTTTTTTTTCAACTATTCAGATTGCTCGTGAGGCAGAGGCAGCCATGTTCCACAGGCAGATGTTTGAGGAGCTCCGTCGCACCTCTCATCTGACCCGTGACCCCACAGAGTCCGTCGCTATTGGTGCTGTTGAGGCTTCCTTCAAGTGCTGCGCCAGCGCCATCATCGTGCTCACCAAGACTGGAAGGTGAGACTCAAGAGAAGAAGTCCACCCTGTAAATTTCCTCTGCAAAGCTCTGAGTCATACTATCCCCCTCAGCGCCCACTGTGAGCAGAGAAAAAGAAAATGGTGCCTTATCATATTTCTCTATCCTTCCGCCACTGCTCCCTCCCTAACACAAGCCCCCGGCACACAAGAGGTGTTCTAACATTAATGGCATTCATAATCTGTGCTCCACTTGTGACCTTTTGGATTTGAACCCTGACATTTTACAAGTTAATTTTAACTCCGTCATTCCGTTCCATTTAGGATTTCATCCTCATGCCACATGATACTGAAGGCGTACTACTGTTATCTGGATGGATTTCCTAATGATAATTTGTTAAATTGAAGCAGCTTTATATAATATTGTTATATAACATATCTTATGAATACTTGTATGCGATTGGAGTGGAATAGAGACTTATCCCCTGGCACTTCTGTTCCCCTAGACTTCTATTGTTTAGGTTTCTGGCCAGTAATTGTTTTGTTCTGGTTCCCTCTCACGGTCTCAGTGTCTCTTAAAGAAAAAAAAACAGCTAAAAAAGAGTGAATATTGGACTAGATCACAAGTTAAGTTAAGTCATTTATTGTCAATTAACACACAAGGTAAATCACACAACACACACATGCAGTTCTCCAGAAGGGGGTCCTGGCGCAGGTTCTAAAATATTTAGCATTTAGCCATTTGTTTTAGCCAAAGAATAACAGTTTTTTAACTGGTGTTGAAAATCAAATATTTTCAGATGTATAGATCTTTGTAATAATTTTGACTTGTTTCCTGCAGGTCTGCACACATGCTGTCAAGGTACAGGCCCCGTGCTCCCATCATTGCTCTTACTCGCTGTGGCCAGACCGCCCGCCAGGCTCACCTGTACCGCGGTATCTACCCTGTACTCTACACCAAGCCTGCCAACGACGTATGGGCCGAGGATGTTGACCTGCGTGTGAACTTTGCCCTGGACTATGGTGAGTATTTAAATTTTGTGTCGTGTAGAAATTATTCTCAGATAAGAGGACTTTGAAGAGTGAAGTACAATTATTAAGTGGGAGTCAAAAGCAAAAAGTTGTAAAAGGATTTAGACTTTAGTTTAGTTAAATCATTTTTGTACTCCCACTAACACCTCTCTTTTCTCTATACACAGGCAAGCAGCACAAATTCTTCAAGTCCGGTGATGTGGCCATCGTTGTAACCGGCTGGCGCCCCGGTCCCGGTTACACCAACACTATGAGAGTGGTGCTGGTGCCTTGAACTTCATCAAAGGACATTAGTAACAACCCTCCCTCCTCTTTCCTGTAACCTGCCTCCCTACCTTCATCTGACTTTTCATGACCAACACAAACTCAAAGGACTTTTGATGGTGTCATTTACAGACAGTAAAGCACTGATTCCCATCATCCATATTTGCAATGAATTGTCGTAATTCCTCCTGAGCTCAAAACCTTTTAGTGGTAACACTTATGTCATGCCGACTCTGTTTGCGTCGTGAGCAGAGTTGAAATCCGTGTTCCGCTGCGTGCAATATAGCCTAATCTCCAAGTACACATTTTGTCCTTTCCTTGGTTTTTTGTTCCGTAATTATCCAGGGATGAATATAAGTATGTACTGTTATACCCCACTGTGTCATGCAGTTTTTGATCTGGGGTGACTGGGTTTCCATCCATTAAAAGGTGTTCTTGGGTTAACTATGTTGGTTTTCTTCACATAATTGCTGTCACTGATGGCAACAAGAGAGAGATGGATACAACAACAAAAATTCAGTGCTGAATTCAAAGTGGTGATGTTGCATTTCATGGTAGGCTTAATCTTAACCCCACAGGGTGCCCTTATCTACGCATCTCTGACTAAATGCATGTGCAGTGGTTGCAGTCATCACATAATAAAGGATTTTAAAAGTTTCGCAAAAAAGATACATCCTACAAAAGTCAAAATATGATTAGTTTGGAGAGCATTGTGTCCAGGGTCAATAAGCCATATAATGTCACTAAAATGGTTCAAAAATCACTTATAAAAACAGGTAAATAGAAAAATAAAGCATATGCCAACCGTCTTATTTTCTCACTATGAAGCAGTATGCTGAATTCCAATGACAACATAAAAAGCATTATACATTTAAATTATGTTGCATCCCTGATTTACACAATAACAGCGTATTGCAGGCAATTTATTTTATTTTATATTTTTGTGGGGTTTATCATCTTTATTTGACAGAGTAGTGCAGAGTGGACATTGGGAGGTGTGGGGGGAGAGAGAGAGAGAGAGAGAGAGCGAGAGAGAGAGAGAGAGAGAGAGAGAGTGGGGGGGGATGACATGTAGCAAAAGATCTGGACTGGAGTTGAACGCAGGATCGCTGCAACAAGGACTTCGCCTTAAATGGTGTGCATTCCTCCCAGTGAGCCAATGGGGTGCCCCATTTATTTTTAAATTTTTGAGTCAAGTTCTTAATTTACAACTTGATTTTTCCTTTTGACCATTTGGTTAAATTTTGCAGGTTTTCATCAATGTATCAATCAAGACAAACAGAGCAGAGCCAGTTCTGTGATTAGCTGTTGCCTTGGCGCAAATGAACGCCAATCTCAGAACTGCTGCTGCTCTCTATATACTGAAATTCTAACTATAATAATAACTATAATAAGGAAAAGCAGCAAAGAGAACATTTTAAATCTTATTAAAGAAAAAGAAGTTGCATTTGCATTGAAATAAATATCTATATTTACCGGTTGGCTTAATTAGAAATTAAATGTCAACACATGACAGACATTATATGAAGTAATCACTTCAAGATGGCTGATCATTGTAGTTGTGTTGACAAGTCAAATTTTAGGCAGATGATAATCCTGGCCAAGTGGCCATTATACATTTTGGAACTGAACAGCATCATGCAGTTCTCAATTTATAATCCGGCTTAAAGACTGAAACTTCCCCAGCGTTTTTATCAGATCTCTTCGTGCCCACACGCTGCTATTTAAAAGAAACCAACAACCAGGGTGAGCCTCATTGACCATATGTTCATTTATTGCATTGAATCCAGTAGCTAAAATAAAATATGCCTAACATACAAAGGTGATGGAATCCTCAGATTTGTTGGTTAAAAAGGCAGAGCAATGAGATATAAATATATAAATATAGATGAATGACCGACACCTCTCCTACACGCACCTTTAAGATGAAAGCACTCAAAGTAACCTCACACTTGATCCGAGCCAATGCCTCTGGCAGGTGGCGTGCTGGTGCGGGGTCGGAGGAGAATAGTAATGAGGGATTGATCCAGCCCATTGGCAGTGGTTGGCCGGTGTGCCCGATAGCATCTCTCTTCCCTCGGGGGAGTCAGGGTCACAACAAAACCTCCAGTTCAGCAACGAGGCAGTTAAAGCCAATGGACAGGATCCTCTGATGGTTTGACCTGTTGACCGGCTATAGCTGCTCACAGGTCCGGAGAGTGAGACAAGTGTCATCTAAACACATGAAACTTTTAACAAATAGAAGGATTGAAGGAGTCTGGTTTCTGAAAGCAGTGAAACACATCTTACTGATAGAGCATAGCATCACAAAGCAGCAAATTGTTCAACAACACATGTCAAATGATCACAATCAAATAATGTAAAATAAGTATGTAAAATATGCAGCAATATGACCCATCGAGGTTTCTTGTCAACCATGTATCCAAGTCACTGCTTTTAGCCCTTTGACTGGTGCAAGAAACATTCAGATCAGTCTTAGTGCATTGCTGCTTTCAGGATGTTTGATTATCCACAATTGCTTTTGTACATCTTAATTCCTTTGTTTTGCTCCAACTGAAAACAACAATCTCACACGTTGACTCAAGTGCTTCACTTCACAGTACTTTTGAATATCCATAGAAAAAACAGCCTCATCCTTAAGTCCAACACAATCAAAAATGAACCCCACATTTACGACTCAGACATGACAAACATTACATTACATTCATTCCTTCAGTTTTTTTGGGATGTGTTCTGATTTGTATGACCCATTTGGGTGTGCAATATTGCTGAAACGCTATCTTGGAAGACATGGCATCATCAAACCATTACAGTAGGTGATCTCTGAAACGAGCAAAGCGCACAGTCTGTCTCTCCTTTAATAACTTGGGGGATAACCTTGCATTCACGCCACACACTCTGTGGTGGGAAAGGATTTAAAAAAGGACAATCATTTTTGGTTTCAATTATAAATGGATACAGTTGTGGACACATTTCAAACTAAAACAAATGTAGCTAAAAGGTTACATAAAATGGACTGGACAATGGGATTTAAACAAATACTTAAAACAATTCACAGAGTGTGGTTATAATACAATATATAGAACCATTGAAATTGTCATGGAGGTGCTATATATACCCATCAATAGGTTTCAGATTTAATTACTATATCCAAAGATGCAATTCTGTAGAAAAAATATCTATAATTATCCATTTGATCCACAATCTATTCCCTCTGATTAAAAATGAAACCGCTGATCCCCAACCCGATTAGAATAACACACCCTCCTACTTCGAAGTGTGACAGAGTGGTGATAAAAACAATGCCGAAAGGGGACAACCTCCCTTTTGTTCAGGCATTTAAGGAGGGTGTGTCTGAATCTCACAAGTTAGAGGGAAGTTTGGACTGTTTGTGTTCGGTCTCTAACATCTTAGAAGGGGATCTAGCACTGGGAGAGGGAACACCAGCGGACTGGCTCTGAGATTCGGGCCCTGAATGTGTCCAACTGACAGGAACAGCTTGACCCGGGAGCGGGCTGTAGGGTTTAGTGGCCGCAGTAGGGGAGGAGAAGGGACCAGATGCCCCTGGTACCCCGTCTGAAGAGCTGCTCTGGTGCGTAGACATGTGAGAGCCTGAGATAGTCTTAATTTCCTGGGTAAAAAGATCCACCTCGGAACCTTCTTTGAGGGTACAGGGCACCCTGGCAGGGCATGAGGTCTGGGGGGCTAGAGGGCTGTGAGAGCCCACGGTGCTGGGGACCTCACTGTGGTAAACAGTCCTTCCTATCATGGGGCTCTGTATGCAGGGACTGTGGACCGGAGGCGTGTAGCAGGGGGAGGCCTCTGCAGAGCCGTACTGGGTCAGAGAAGCTAGGGCAGACTGCTCAGGGAGAACCTGGGGGAAGAAAGCAGACCGGAGACCGGACAGGCTGTGCTGCGCCAAGGAGGATGCGCCCCCAGCTCCCACCGCAAACCTTGGTTGAAGACAGACACTGGAGGACTGCGTGCTGGCTACCAAGGGAAAATGTTGGAAGTTCAGACCGCTGGATGTGCTGGCTGCTCTGTCATGACCGTACCCCATATGCTGTGCGGTGGCGTGAGAACTCTGCTGCAGCTGGCATAGTATGGGGCTGAATGAGCTGGAGATCAGAGGGCTTATGGTGGAGGCAGAGGGGGCTGGGAATCTCCCCGTGAACCTCCCTGGCGCCCCCTGCTGGAGGAAACCTATCGGGTGAGGTGGGGTTTCCATAGCACCGTGGAAGGGCTGGGAGTGGAGTTGTGCAGAGCAAGTGTAGGAGACGGTGGCCTGGCTGATAGGGAAGCCAGAGGCCACGCCGGAGTGCGGCGGGTGGGGCGAGGACTGGTACGAGGGTATAGGGGCCAGGGGCTGCAGGCTGCTGGTAAAGATGTGCTGGGACGTCATGGTGGGTGACACCGGCAGGGTGGATAGATGGTGGGCCCTAACGGACTCCAGTGACGGAGTGACAGGAGAACCCGGCCCTGAATCAAACCTGTTGAACGCCCCAATATGAACTCTCCTTGGATGGCTAGAGGGGTCCTGCAGGGGGCCAGATCCAGGTGCCAGTGGATGGTGGAAGAGGATGTTAGGCAGATGGGCCTGATGGGCTAAGGCCAGAGCCAGCGGGGTGGTGGCAGCAGCAGCCTGGAGCGGGGCCTGAACTAGCGGGGCCCAGATATATGGGATGGGTGACGGGGGACTGGCGGGAGGGATGAGGCTGGTCTGTTTTAGCTGCTTGCCGTGGGCCATGTCACGGTCATGCTGCACTATTCTTTGGATGATCTCTGTCTCTTGGAAGTTGAGTGTGCCAGAACTTTGGTGATGTTGGACTTTATGCTGAAGAACAGAGTTCCTCTTCCCTGTAAAGAAAATACAAATAGGGCCACGCTTTTTGCTACTTTTTCATTAATGAGCACACACTATGCTGTATATTACTAGGACATGTTAATAAAATAATGTCATGTCAATGAAAAGCCCCTCCAACCTTAAAGGTTCAAATACAATAGAGAAAAAAACATGCGTTTATCTGCAACCATTTACAGCAAAATGTCACTGAATCAGTATCAACAAAGTGGGATCCAAAACTTGGTACAGTGAATAAACCTTAAATTTACACACTTTTTTTATTCTACACGCAAAACATTTCCTGTAGATTACAGAAAAAAACGGTTTATGGATCCAGCGTCCCTAATTAACTTGATAAAAACATAGACACATTTATTTTACATATTTAATCTCATTCAATTTGGTTAAAATTTCATTGATTTGTTTGAGCATAATTAATTTTTATTTGACATTGCGTTCATACTCGATACCTAAGTAAAATATAGGGGTACTAAATGCTAACATTTAGGATTGATGATGTCATCAATAATGTGTGAATAATAATGATCTGATTAACTTGATTTAATTTCCTGTGTATTTATTCATTTATTTTGCAATAAAATAAAAACAGTATAGAGAAGCAAATTAACATATAAAACATGTCATTTTCTTCTGTGTTTGGGTTTTATTTTATTACAAAGGACTTACCAATGCGGTCCAGGCGGTCGAGGGCCACAGTCTCAAAGGCCCTCCTCATCATGGGATACTCATCCAGCACCTCATCGAAGTCTTCCACGGACAGAGAGTACAGCCGGCAGTAGTTTTCTGCTCGCACGCTGGCTGTCCTCCTGCCTCGTGTCAGCAGGCAGATCTCTGCAGGCAAGGGAGTTTAAAAAAAAGGTCAGATATCTCTCTAAAACATTCTGAGAATATTTTTTTTAAATGGGTAATGAATGTGATGATTTTCCACTTTTCTAATATAAATTGCGTGATAGGATACAAACACATTTATATCTTTTTGGACCCATTTATGAAAAAGAAAAGCAAAAATAGTATCATTAGTGAGAGACTATAAAACGTGAAAAGACAGAACTCCACAGATGGAGCACTTAATGCAATTTCTGCAGCTTACAGTTTGTCCTGACCTCATCTGTCGTGCCAGATCAGAAAAATAAAATAATGCCCCATTTAAAAAAGAAGATAAGTAGACATATTTTTCAGGACAGACATATTGAGGATATGCGAACACACACACAAACTAAATTCTCTCTCTCTCTTTTTGTGTCCTATTATTTATTTTGTCTGTTCACTCCTTTTGCCCTCAATTCTCATTTTCACATCTGTGTGTGTTTTCAGCTGTGCTGACTTTTTAAAAAGGCAAAATATATATTGTTTACCACTCTTGTGTATTAAAGAATGCTTAGGTGGTCAGATCACATCACTTCAAGTACAAAAAGAAAGTAAAATAAATTGCTTATGTCTATGTGTTTCTGGTTAAAATTCGATGATGACATTTCGGACACTGATAATGGCAGGTTGAATCAGGTTGAAATATTGGATTCCAGATTTGATATATGTTGTTAACAAAAGGGGAAAAAAACACAGATGGAATCAAAGATCACAAAGCTTTGCTCCTCTTAGTCCTGCGCCCTTTTAAGGAGATGATGTGGACAAGCTGTAATAGTCAGGGAAGTTAATCTGCTGAGTGCCAGAGCAAAATAAATCAAAACAAATCATACTATCGCCACTCCTTCACATACATTCAAACTGACTCGGTGCCAGCGACAGGGTCTATTAGCATGCAGTACATGCAGCAGGCTGGGTGCAGACATTACCTCCAAAATAAGAGCCATCAGACAGCTTGGTGTCTTTGCTGTTCTTGGTCAGGACACTGACAACACCGTGCTGGATGAAGTACATCTTGATGCCGATGGATCCCTCTCTGATGATGAAGTCGGTCGGCTGGAAGACTTCAAAGTGCAGTTTTGTCAACATGGAGGTGACAAAGTTTGGATCAGCGTTCGCGAACATAGGCATGGAGGCCACCAGTTTACGACAGTTAAAGTTGATGATCTCCTGCAAAGGAAATACACAAATGTAGCATTACTAAATGTGTTCATACATTTAAATACTTATAAAAGCAGGCAGGTTATCAGTTTAGTGCTCTGTTAACGAGGTTCTCCCTCCTCATACATTCTCAAGCCATTACTAATCAGATTACATGACTGTGAACATTAATGTGCCGCTAAGAGAGCCCTATTAGATTATACAAATAATTAACGGTAAACCATTTAGAACGAGAATATTCACTCCATTAATTCACATATTTGACGCAGAAGAACACAAAAATTAATAAATAAAATAGATTTTGCAATTACACCTCTAGCACCTTTAGCAGTCATAAATACAAATTTTGTAAATGGTTTATAAGACAGCAAGCAGATATGCAGGTGTTTGGAAGTGGTTAATAAGTATTTTACAGTTCAGCATTTTTTTAATAATCATCATCAATAATCATCATCAGCAACAACAACAACAACAACAACAACAACAACAACAACAAGGTTAAGGAATTCTGACCTCTCGCAGCGGCTCATTCAGCTCCTCCAAAATGCTTTCTTCATCAAACATCTTGCCCTGATAGCGGTGTTCGTAGTAGTCGTGGATCCTCTGACGCATTTCGGTAGGGAGCTTATGGAAGGACATGTACTGTTCTACCTGCTTGTACTGTAAAAGAAAACAAAAAACAGGTCAAAACATTAAAAAAATATATATAAAAATAATAAAACTCAAGGGAAACAACAACCACAGAAGATAACTGTTAACTGTTCATACAGCAATTTAACTGCATTTGTGTCGAAATGCAAAGTCATGTCAAAATGAATATATTAAACTGATTGATGTGTTGGCTCGGAGGTGGTCTATAATGCGTCTCATTATGTTAACAGTCAACTGTCAGGCCATCTGTGAAAACCTGAGCACAGGGCAACGCTGTGCCTGTGTCCATCCCATCTGACAAATACGGCATTGCTACGCAGGCTGCAGCTAATAACATTAACTACCGTGTCCTTCAGCCGTGTCTACCAGCACAGCACATACGAGTGGAGTAAGTCACCTCTCTACAATGCCGCTCTTGTTTCTGTGTGAAAAAAATCCACAACAGCAGCTTAAACGTCTTCCACCGTTCACTCATGTTATTCTCCTTTTCATCTACTTATGGTATCCCTCTGTGGGGGATTTCTCTCTCGCCTTTTTTAGATTTATGACAGGTGGGAAAAAAGTCTTTATAACGGTCCTCTTTATAACGGTCCTGGATTAAATACTTATCGTTGCTTATCATCATCATGATTTAAACTGCATTTCAATTACTTTTGGAATATGCATTCAGATCCTTTACTATAATAAAAAAGACAATACCACAATTCGCAAAAGTATCTACACATAAGTAAAGTTACATAGAAGTAAAAGTCCTGCATTCAAAATACTATCGGCTAATTGCAATTAGATAATTAAAAGTAAAAGTACACATTATGCCTGTGAGTGTTATATTATTACATATCATATGGTTGGAATAATAATACTGATGCATTAAGGTGTAAGTAGCATTTTAGTGTCAAGGTTTTAGTGTTGTCAAGATTATTATCACTCATTTATACTGTTGGGTAATTAAACAATAAATATAACAATACATTATATTAACTTAACTGATTTCATGTTTTGTATATACAATCTTAAATCTGAAAAACAACTACAGTTATATTGTTGTTATAAAAGTATAAAGTTGCATAAATTGTGAATACTCCAGTAGAAGTACCTCAAATTAGTTTAAATTAACTAAGGCCTACTTACTTTCCAGCACTGATTTCAATTCTCCTTCCCCTAAAGAAAGTTGATTGACAAATAGACAACACACTCCCACCTTTTCTTGGTACTGCCTCCTGGAGGAGTCTAGAGACTGAATGAGTGCAGTTGCATGCCCCACAAACATGGCAAAGCAGGTAGCGCCCACGATCATGCTGAGTATGGTGAGCCACACGTCTGCCATGCCGATAGGGGGATACAGGCCGTACCCGATGCACAACATGTGACTCATGGCTTTGAACAGGGCGTAGGAGTACTGCTGACCCCACGTGTCATTCTGTAAGGGACGAAGGGGGAGGAAAGATGAAAGTTTAGCAATATCCACAACGTTAATGATGCAAGATGTGTGAGGGACCCTATTCAGCATCTGACATCAAGACCACAGGTGGAGATCCCTGTTTCCAGGTCTGTTGGCTTAGAAATATCTTGCTGAAGGGGTTCAGACTGTCATAAAAACATCACCTTATAACATGATAGCTGACTTATGCACTTGCAATATTTTCCTGATTGAAGTAAGTCTATTTTATTTACAGTATGCCTATAAACATATTCTGAACTTAAACCAATAATTACTAATACGTTTCTATAAATACGTAAATATGATATGGGTTGCAACTAACCATTATTTTAATTATAGGTCTGCTGATATATTCTCACCTACTTGATCAAATTGTTTGGTCAATAAAATGTCTGTTTATAATTCCCCAAAAAAAACAAGGTCATGAATTCAAATTTTTTGTTTGTTTTTTGTTCAACACTACAAAAATAATGCTATGATATTTAGTCTACTATCAAATGTGACAAAGAAAAGAAAATGTGGCTGAAACAGGGAATGTTTGGCAGTTTCACTTATTAAAGAATAAATAGTTGCCATTAGTTGTCAATCGAGTAATAGATCAATGAAAATGTTGCAGATCTAAAAACAAGCCCATAAAAACAAAATAAAAAACAAAAGCGTTTCTCTAAAAGATTAAATAACCATTATTATCAATTGTTTAATAAATTCAACAGTAAATATCTGCTTCATTAGGACTGTGTAGGAGAGCTTTGATCTGATTTGATTGAGATTAACCAAACAACCTCACCAACTGTCATCCGATTTGGATACAAATGGGGCTAAACCCTGACAGGTGAACAGGATGTGATAACACCTTTTGGCAGCTGACACTCACCCACTTCAAACCAGTGAAAACAGAACAGACAAAATCTCTTGTGTGAAATAAACAAAAATTTTCTGACTTTTGCACAAAATGTTCTGTCCGTTCAGGACCCTATCGTTATAATAAGAAGATTATTGAGAGAGAAAAAAAAAGAAAAAAAGGATTTGAGGGCCTCTAAAAAGGAACACATTTGGATGGTGTCTGACTCCTAAATAATCCGCTTACCACCATCTTGTTTCTAGTAACCCAACAGTCAGAAGGGAAGTCTTGCAGCATGGGTACCAGGAACTGCAGACAGCCATCCCAGTGACACAGCAGCAGCATCATAGCGATCAAGTTCATGATACGCACCATGGCACTGGCCAGGTCATACGTCATATGGAAAACCTGGGACACAGATTATCAGCATTAATGGAAGAGAGAGACAATGAAACATACATCTCTCAGTGAATAATGTAAATCCGTAACATTGAAAATCTCTGTCATGCAAGCAGAGGATTTGAACTATACAGCAGTAGGTACTGTGAGGGCCGATGGCTACAGTGGTCCCATACCAGTCCACACTGATCTTAATCTTCTATAGGCCACCAGAGGCTGTTTCAGTGTTACATAATCATTTGCAAGCATTAATGGGCTATGGGCAGCGCAGCCTCAGTTAGAATTATAAGAATAGGATAATGCAAAAAATATGTGTTTAGTAAGTTGATTGTGTGTGTGTGTGTGTGTGTGTGTGTGTGTGTGTGTGTGTGTGTGTGTGTGTGTGTGTGTGTGTGTGTGTGTGTGTGTGTGTGTGTGTGTGTGTGTGTGTGTGTGTGTGTGTGTGTGTGTGTTCTTTTCTCTGAAAACTGTGAGAAATACTGATCACAAATTGGCAGAGCAAGGTGGGGTTCTTCAAGGAACTTCTAGCTGCCCCTTTGGACAAAAGTGCTAGTCTTTTTACAATGCCAGAGCCAAAGCAAAGTGAGCAAAATTACTTTGACTTAGCCACTGTTCATAAAGAATGGAAATTCCGGTCTGCCTGACATTAATCGCTTTGTCTAAGTTCCATGAAAATCAGACCTGTCAAAGGCATTAATGACACCTATATAAAAAAAGCACTGTTTTCTCTGATGGTCTCGTCTGCTGTCACAGGTCAATTATACTTTTTTACTATTTCATAAACATTTAAAAAGTTCCCCATAGGAGGTTCAAACAACTTGTTTTATACAACCTGAAGTTCAAAACCCAAAGATATTCAATTTACACTCGTAAAAGACTTGAACTATGATAGCAATTGGCAAATATTTGACAAACTGTTACACCTGTATTAGCTAGTGTAAGTTCCTAAATAAAGATCAAAAGATCAGGATATACCTCTTCCCACTGGTGGATGTAGCGAATGAGTCTGGAGAGGCGTAGCAACCGCAGAAGACTGAGGATCTTGGTGAAGCGGACGATCCTCAGGGCTCGGGCTGTCTTGTAGAACTCAGAGTCGATGCGCGTCTCCACGATGAGGAAGATGTAGTCCACGGGTATGGACGAGATGAAATCCACCACGAACCAGGTCTTCAGGTACTTGACCTTGATCTGATGCGGGTTCAGGATGATCTCCGTGTTGTCCTCCCTGACGATGCCCGTGCGAAAGTTGAGGACCAAGTCCATAAGGAAGAAGGTGTCCGAGACCACGTTGAAGACGATCCAGGGCGGCGTGTGCTCATCCTTGAAGAAGGTGATGCCCACAGGGATGATGATGAGGTTTCCCACCATCAGAAGCAGCATTGTCAGATCCCAGTAGAACCTGAAATGCATGGCCACACACATTAGAATGAATCTTCAGAGGCCTCTCTCATACCTTTGACAGAACCACTTATATCATGTCAGGAACTCTCATATTCTCTAGTTATTTGCAGTGCCTACATAGTGCACATATTGTAGTTCTTGTATTACTATTGTTAGATTTGTATTGTTATGCTATTACTTGTTAGCCTGGCTCCGCCCGCCCGCCTACTTCCGGCCAAATTTTATTTTCCCTTCAGTAGTCAGTCTGGGTGCACAGCCCATTTCCCAGTTTTGCCGGAGATTCGACAGCCGGTCCAATCAGCGAACAGAGCGAGTGGCTGAGAACGATGACGTCGAAGTCGCGCTCCAGTTTCAGTTGCGGCCAGAAGCCGGCTCATGACACACGTGACGACCAAACGTTATGCGATTGGTTGGCTAATCCAGAGTGGCACTGGGCAGATCCAATAGTTTTAAACTTTAACAGACACCCGCCTCCATGAGTGAACGTTTGCCAATTACAGCACTGCCAGACCTTCTGTACAAATGAAATGAAGTACGATGGTCTGGTAGCACCAGGCTAATAACTTGTACTATTAAGCACATATTCTTTACACTTATGTCTGCTATACATATGTTTCTATTCTAAATGGGAGCGACTGTAACACACCGAATTTCCCCGGGGTATCAATAAATTATCTCTGATTGTGAACTGAGTTTTTTGTATTTTGGGGACACTTATTTTGCCTTGACAGTTGTATGGTGGCAGAAAATAAGGGAGGGGAAAATAGGTAATGAAGTGGAACAATGGAATTTGGTCTGCTTTCTTTAAAACAGTAGAAGAAATCTGAGGATCTTCGTTTCACAATGATGACTTTTAAAGCCAGAGTCTGAGTGTATCTGTGCATACTTAATATGTGCTGCACATCCAAAGAAATGATATACTAGTATACAAAAGGTTTCAAATCTCTGTGTGACCTGCAGTCTCACACTAACTCAAAATGCAATAGATTTATCTTCAGATGAGTAGAGACATGCAAACAAAAAAGCTTGGGCATAAACACTGAAGCAAGAAATGTGATGATTCTTGAAAACAATGATGGTTCCCTGATTCAGTTCAATACTGGGCTTCTGGCCACAGAGGACATAGGAAAATGGGTTATTGGAATTCATCTGAATAGCTCATCATGAGGAAATATTGATTTTCACAACTAACTAAATCTAAAGTGTCAGCCGCAGAGTGGCTCAATTGCATCTATATTGGCTTAAATAAGGGGCTGCTTTTAGTTTTTGTTGTCACCAAATAGCATTTTTATTTTATTTAACTAAAAAAATGCATTGCTTAATTTATACATCTTACAGCTATAAGCTTAATATTAAAGAGTGATGCTTTTCGACACTATAAGTAGTCGTTACAGTTGCTGTTTAATGTTGTGACATTAGATATTGGCAGTTATCTGATGTCTTTATTCCCTTGATTTTGCAGTACAAAGGCCAGCTGAGATATGGAGAGTATTTGTTGACCAATTCCCAATTAGTCGTGAGTGTCTTTCTTGTGTGAGACAAGAAAGCATACATGCATGTGATTGCATGTCCAACCCATTTCAGAGTCCTAATTAAACACTGATCGATCCAAAAAGGAGCCTGCCAGACATGCAGGTCCAGCAAAAACTGAGCGGAAATGAGGGGGGCAGACCTACGAGGGTGCATGTATTACAACACATCAGGGCACTCTGTGCATGAGAAGTAATCAGATGAAGTGCAACGTTTTCAAAAGCAATTATTGGAAACCTCACTTTCTTGCCAACAGGTACAATTCAATACTTAAATTCAAGATTTACAGAGAGAAACTTTGGCTTTCACTAAATGTGAGTAATAAATGAAGGTGATGATGTCTATAACTGGTGCACGTTGCAAACAACATCCATTAAGAAACAGCTGAGAGCCAGAGGCAGCCTACCATGGTTCCTGACCATGTGATATTGTATGGGCTCAGAAGAAGCTCCAGGAAAGAGGAGACCTGAGTGTTAAGGCCCAGGGTATATCACGACCAACAAACTCAGATTTCGACAAAGCTTGACTTCGATTAGATACTCGCACAAAACCATTATAGAAGAACAGCACAAAAAAAAGGGAACGAGTGAGGGCAGGGATGGCCATTTGTTCTAATCAGCTTTCTGTTCTCTGCCAAACAAATTTGCATTCCTCTCTTCATCTGCCTGTTGTTTCTGCAGTGACACACTGGTCCTAATTGCACTTCCCCTCTCTAGCTAAATCCACTGTTATCTCCTGGGAATCCATGTCATCTCCAGAAGTCAGCTCCCATCAGCCAGATGTTGAGTAGTTAGCATTACTGCTCTGCACACGTCACTGTGCTGCAGAACACTGGAACAGCTGGACCCAAAAAAAAAGGTCTGCAGGGGACAGTACATTACCGGCGTGCACTGAAACCATACTGCTTGCTCTTCGGCTGACTCTGCATGCAGCATTACGCCCACAAAGATAAAAAAAAAAGACTTGCTGATGTAATCTGGTGTTACCGTCCAACATAAAAGCTGACGTTTATGGGGTCTCAGGACCTCCACCGTCCAGAATGGAATCTTACACTATTTGGGTCAGAGTGCAACTATGTTAAAGTGCATGAGAGCACAAAGAGAGGGGAGTTACAAGCAAAGTGAACACAAAAAGGCTTAAAATGGTGAAAGGAGCTTAGATCAATCAGGACAGCTGAAAAAGGGATCACATTTGTACTAGAGATACTTATCTCTTGCTGCCAGGGCGCAGCTGAAGCACAACAGCCTGCATGCAGCTCAGTGGCTTAACACACACCTGTACAGTGGCTCAGGCCCACCAGCAATCATATTAACCATATTTACGCAGCGTGACAGTTTAGTACGTCCGCTGCTGTAACCACAGAAAGCTTTAATAAAAGAATGCAGTTGCTTGTGGTCTATATGACTCCTATATGGAACAACATAAGATACATGGGCTGATGAACAGTGGTCATGGAAACATGCAGAATGTCCGCTGTCATCTGTTGCAGATATCAGGGAGCGAGGTGGGCTGTTTGCAAGCTTTAGATTGGATTCAACTGTGTTTCATAAGCCAAAACATAGTATTGAGGGTACAAAGGTTTAAAATGCTGTAAAAATGGCATGTGCAAGGTTAAGTGTTCACCTTAAGATGCCCAAATCCTTCTCAAAGTGTAAGCCAAACTGAGGACAAAGTTTTGACACCTTATTCCTCATACACAGACTAAACAGCTGCGTGTCCCGATTCCTCACATCACTTTCATTTCAATTTATCTTCCTATGTGTGGGCGTGCGTGTTTTGTTTAGTATCCCCCTCCCTGTCCACACCATCTCTGCTCCATTAGACTAATTGTACTGTAATAATCTCCACTGATGTGTGCTTCTAATATCTTGAATGGTCATGTTACCCTATTTTGATTACCCCATTTCCAAGCCCCGGCTGCACTCTCTGTAATCCACTGCCCTGGTTAAATGATAAAAAAAAGTGTAATTCAGATGAGTGGAAAAAAACTGTGGCGAGACCAATCGGTGTACAACTGCCCAGTGAAAATATGATGACAGCGAGCCTCAAGGTTAAATGTCATGACAATCCCATGATGGCGGTGATGAACCGAGCGTTGGTTTATATGCAGGATGCAAACAAAAATATGGAACGTGCACGCACTGTATGCATGGCACAGCATGGCTGGTAAATTAGGGAATTACAGGTTGGATTAGTTTGGTGCACAAAATGTAATTTATAGATTGAGAAACATGTACAAAAAATTGGTTGGTTAGATTATACAATTTGATTGCCTATGAAACCACAGGTACACATCAGTTCTCTAGGCCGAACAAAAGAGGGACTATCTTATAGATATGATAGGCTATAATTTGTGTCTGTGTGTAAAAAGATTTTGTCTGCCAGCCAACTCCTTTTGGATACATCACATCTTTACCTTAATGGCCTGACCATGAGCGGTTAAGTCTTAAGAAATAATTTCAGAAATTAAGCCATTTATCTATTCAAGGAGTTGATGGATTACCAAGGCACATTCATATTATGATAAACCTATTCTATTCATGCTGATGTGCCTGATCATCACGATTATCATAATATTAAAACAGTGATATGAGAAAAAAAATTATTCCTGGTAAATGGGGATTTGTGTTGGTTTTAAGATATTTTGTTGATGGTGGGATGAGGTTATTCTAAAATGATCCTCAAGCCTAACATGTGTGACAGGATCACACTTTTTTCTTTGCAAGATCACTGCTTTTGAGAAAGGTTTCCTTCACACAAATTACCTAAAATCACTGTACGGGTGGATTATCCAGAAGCCAGCAGACTTTACTCGTTCCCGCTCGTGCTCCACGGCCCTCTCACTCCCCAACATCCGCAGGGAGAACTTGTTGACTCCAGGTTGGAGCATCGCTCCAAACTGCCGGTGCATGAAGCCGGCTTGGTACAGCCGCTCGTCCTCAGGTACTATGATTTGCTCAGTGCCCTCCAACTTGATGAAACTTGTCTGGTCAAACACAGACGCTTGCCCGGTCGCGCCACTCAGCCCACCCATTTCTCGCTGCTGGGCCCCGCGGCTGGGCTCACCGGGGAAACTCTCGCTGACACCGGAATCAGCCTCGGGGATGAGGCGCCGCTGCTCCGCTGGATCTGTCCCGGGAGGATGCCGCCCGGTGATGGAGGAGATGCTGCTGCCCCTGAATAGGCGACAGTCCCCATTCAAGTTGGTCTTCCCAAAAACGTCCCTATCCAAGTTTTCGTCCCTGGCCTCCTCAATGCTCTTGTAACTGCTTGCAGGAGACGGGGGGGACAAATGTTTTAGTCGAATACTTTTCCTCTTGGTGTCCTTGTCGCCGTTGTCTCCTTCGTCAATCACGAAGGGTTTTTGCCCAATGTTTTGCGGCAGGCTGTATAGCCGTTTGCGCATGGAAGACTGAAACCTTTCCATTTCGAAGAAGGAGAAGATATGTGTTTTCTTAAGAATAGCCCGTGGAAACAGAGGGATGAATCATGAATCTCACACACTTGGGGTGCCACTGGAGGCAAAACAGTGACGGCGCATCCGCAGGACAGGTTGTATCTTATTTGACACTTGGGACGTGCCTCTCTCCCCCCGGTTCAAACATTGAGCTGCGTCAACAATACGTGGCCACCTCTCTATCCGACAGTCATGTAAAAGCGGTAAATGGTAAAAGCATGTAAATCCAGGTAACCCCACAGCGTGCAGACGAGAGCGCATCAGGATGCTGCATGCTGAGCGTCGGACGTGCCGGAGTGGGAGAATGCTGCCGCTGAGCCGCTCAATGACAAAGCATGATCTCCACCTCCCCAAAATATCCGAGCGCTCCGTCAGTGCAAGGTGGTGACACACATGCACGCAGCTGGCTGCAGCTGCAATTCAAAGAGCGTTGACATCACTGATCCATCAGCCAGCTCCCGCTTTCTAATAACGTGAATATTGATGGAGTTAATCTATCGGGATGGCACACGCGCTCACCCCGCCCCGCCAGGACAAGTGGAGAGGATGAAACAAGGATACGATCCAGCGTGGGAGTTGATAGTAAACTATAGAGCTATACGGGATGACAGAGAATCTGATGTTTATGCATCTAGTTAAATGTGTTGACGGGCCTGAAGAAAAAACAATCCAATAGGTTATTTTGCGAGGATGTTATGTCGGAGACTTAAATAGAAAACTCTGACAACACGTCGTATACTGTATCTGCATCCCAATTGACTCTATGGGAATGCATATTGTTTATAAGTTTTATTAAAAGTTGTTTTTCATACAAACCGTCAAATAAACATAACAAACGTGTTGTCACAATAGACTAGTAACAGAAATGTAGTTTATGTTTGCTGTAAACTGCTGTTTAGTGTTTATTTTTTCATCCTCATTTGAGTTGCAAAAAAAATTTAATAAAAACTTTCCTTCTTGATGTGCAATGACAGCTCATAATACAGCTTTACAGTATGTGGTCCTCTAGAGATATGAGTTTTAGAGAATAAGTGTAGCAAATTCTACGAATCACATATTAGTGCATTAAGAACTGGTCAAAAATACACCAGTTCACTCACTTAATCTGCTAAATAGATTTTAAACCGGATTATGGGAAAACCAATGAAAATGTTGTATTTATTTTATTATTTTGTATATCTAAGGCAACATATGGCCAACCTGCAGTAGAGAATGTTCTCATATGCTAAAGGGGGGCTGAAATATCTCAACTGAACAGAGGAAACAATTGTTTCCAATTCTACATCCCTAAATATTCGCTGATCAACTCTTGAACCTACATCTTGAGTCTTACTGCTGTTCGTTGTGTGCATCTCTTCCAATCAGTAATCTGTGTACAGAGTCTGACACAATCCGTGTCTCAGCAACAGCACCTCCAGTTCAGAGTCTTCCCATCCTCAACTGCCCAGATTTCACAGACGGGGCTTTATTTTAGAACAATCCAGTCACGACTTTCCGTTAGGTTTGCGTCCAGCGAAATCTTGAAGGTTGAGCTCTCCATTCTTGTTACTTGTAACTGTACGTGGATTTGGAATAATTTAAGAAAGAGTAAATAACCTCACATTTAAGTTCCAAGAATTTTTGCACCAACGGTTTGACCAAACTTGTTCTTTTTCAAGGCAAGTCATGAATAAGACACACCATAAAGACTATATATCTTTTGGAGGGCATCTCAAAAAGGTTCAGATATCTTTAAACCCCATCTTATGGTAAGAAAATACATTGTTTCTATTGTTGAGTGTTGCCTTCACCTCTTCAGTATGTCATTGCCACGACCAGGATATAGTCTTTTGAGGGCATTCAGCAATTATGGTGCATTTTTAACTATTTGACATCCAGGGAAACTCCTTATGAAATGTAACACATGTCTCAATACGACTACATTCACCTAAATATAAAGTATGACTAACTGTGAAACTTTAAGTTTGATACCATACAAACTGGATGCTACTGATTCATTTCCACTGCAGCCAAGGGAAATCACATCCTCCCCTCCTATTCATATGCTTTGTTTTCACATAATATCCATTTTATTATGTACACCTAAGACAAACCCAGTGTAATTAAAATTTGGCAGGTTCCGGTTCTCAGGTGGATCTGGATCTAAATTTTGGAGGCTGTATTTTGTGCTGCTTTAGAACATTAATGCAATATAATGTACCAATAGATGTTTCTAAGATTTTCCACATATTAAATGTGATGTGTTTAGCTAAGTTAAGCTACCTCATAACATGCAACCAATTTTTGTTCCACATGTTTTGTTAAATCAATTTTTTGTGAACTATATGTTATTTTCAGGTGCGTAATTTTCTTACTGTCCTGTACTACACGTGTGTAAGGATTTTAACACCCATGATATTTATTCACCAAAATATCAAATGGGAAAATATGCAAATGATGCAGCATCAGAAAAAAAATGAATAGGTTGTAAAACATATCTGGAGAGAATCTTTTAAAGCAACCAAGTTCTGGTCACTGGTCATTTACAACACAATAATGGTTGTTCAGGTAAAACTTGACAAAATTACATTGTGGAAGGTCCAAACAGATTAAAAAAGAGTAAAAGACCCTTCTAAAAAGGTATGAAAACACATTTATAGTTAATCACTTTACAGCCAATGATAGTTATGGAAACGTTGCCGAAAGCCAAACAATGGGTCCCGGCCACTGGCTATACCAACCAGCAGTCATGTATTGTAATGTTTTGAGCGTGCTGCCCACTACTGTTTGACAATAAAGCAGGAGAAAAAAAAACCTTCAGCAGCTAGTTTTTGATGTAGGCTGTGGTGCTGGTGAATTGTATTATTATTATGTTGTTACCGTGAGGTGTCTTATATTCAGTGCCCTTATCATTTATACAACAGGGTCGGATCATTTATATATAAATGTGCGTAAGCTTAACCCCAAACGTCTTGAAAAAAAGTCATGACCTCTTGTAGATATACAGAATTTATTTTCACCTCAACCTATCAATCATGGTTACCAGAAAGACAACTTCAACCCGTTTTCACCACCTGATGCTTGAAATGTCACATTTTACATATTTTCACATCAAACCTAACATAAACAATATTGGAAAGAATGGGCAGAGTAAAATACATTTGGTAAAATACATTTGGTGGGCTTTATACATTTGGTGGGCTTTACACTTCTAAAATTGAATGGATTAAGAGAATATACGTTTATTTGATGGAGGCAATGCTTACTGGTCAAATTAATAAATGAACTGTAAATTAAATCAAATCAAATCAAATCAAATCAAATCAAATATTTTTTATTTGTATAGCCCAATATCACAAATAGACATTTGCCTCAGTGGGCTTTACATTCCATACAATATGACACCCTGCCCTTACACCCTTAAAATTAGTCTGTTTTGGCTGGCTGTTTATACGTAGAACTGGCCAAATGTTAAAAGGAACCACACAATGTAAAATAAAACAACAAAGTAAGATACTTGATTGATTTCTAGATTGAAGTGCAACAAGATTTTTTTAAATTAAGGTTTGGTGGTCCTTGTTTCTCTGATATCTTTAGTTCATCATGTTTAACATGTCTGCTGTAAGTCCCCCAAACTCCTACTAGATGGCACTGTTTCTACACATTTGTTTTTCTCCTGCATCCCATTGGACACCCTGTGTGCATCATGAAGTGTAAAGTTCAATGCCTGATGTGAACTTTTTATTATTATTTTTTACAAATAAACCAAGTCAACAGACACACTTTTTACTTTCTCGAAATATTTATTCTTAAAAATGAGTTGGGATCTTGCAATTGCTTCACATGTAAGTCCTGACGCGGGCTACATTCACCGCCTCCCACGTCAGCTGTAGAGAATTCATGCAGCTTTGCAGTATGCCGTCAACGCTCTATGGTGATCCTACTATAGTTTAAAGCTTTGTCACAGAGAAATCAAAAGCTGCAATGATTTTTCAATATATTGATATGGATGATAATTGCATAGGATAATAGCCATGCTGTACAATACACATGATTATAAAACAATATCTTAGAATGATTAGTACAGTTCCCTAAAGTAGGTTTTATACAGATTTTTCCTTATTCTCAACATTTAAGTGCATCATATCATATGCATGTCTTTATATCAATTGTGAGCCAATACATAGCTATAGTGAATACTCATACAGTACATACATACAGTAAGGTAAACCTTAACCAAATTTAGAGGGACATTGCAAAGCCCTTAAAATGTAATACATTTTGTCTGTTAAAATGATTGAAACTTAGAAAATGGTATGCAGGAGAATGATAAAACTATACACAACTGTCATACCAGATTACGGTGGCATATGTTTCTACATTGCCCAGTTTGTTATCCTCTAGAACACACAGATTATCTACATGAAGCCACTCTCAGATAAAAGAAGAAAAAACAACATCTCTGCCTTCAAACAGAAGGTCAACATCTTGCATGCATTATTTTAGAAGTCTTAAAGTTTTTATTAGGGGTGGTTAAGAGGGTAAAACCAAAAAACGTCAATATCTGCATGCAGCAACAGTGGTTATAATGTTAACAATTCTGCAATGGTTTGAGTACCTCCGGACCTCGCACAACAAAATTCTAAGGCATGCCTCACTCAACTCCTCCGCAACCACACATTTAATGGCAGATACATTAACGACTGGTATTGGTTCCCCTCTTGTTTACCTTCATATGGTCAATACATGGATAATGAAACCTGCAAATGAAGAAAAAGGGTTCAAGTCATTAGCTCAGTCTTATTAGGGGCGACAAGTGCTTTAAGCGATCTTTTCATGTGGTGGATCGTCTTGTAATTTGTGGCCACGGGCATGTATATTACACATTTACAACCAGGCTTTCATCTTAATAATTCAATACTTACTCAGCGGACAGGCTGCTCAGTTTGTATTCCTCTGGCGGACATTCTTGTCTTTGTGGTTGTTAGTTGAATTGGTTTTCCTTTAGCATAAGTAAACAACACAATCAATTCACCTCAAATGAAATATGTGGATACTAGTGCAGAAACAATCAGTTGACTTATTTATCAAAGAAAAAACACAAGACGTATATTTGATACTTTTGGTTATCGATCAGGGGCCGTATTCACAAAACCTTTTCAGGCTAAGAGTAGGTCCTAACGTGCTGATTTAGGAGTAACTCTAAAAATAAGGGGTGTTTCACTCCAAATTTTAGGACTCCTAACTTTTTAAGATAAGTGTAATTCACAAAGCATATTAGCGCTAAAACTAGCTCCTAAATCTATGAAAAGGTAGGAGTCCTCGAGAGTCCTAAGTCACTAAGAGTAAATCACAGACAACCATTTGATGGTGTTTGAGAGATGTAATGCTAGTGAGCTTTATAAAAGGTACCTTTAATAGCTGTAAGGGTTTAATGATCTCAGGAAAGCTATATTTAGAAAGTATAGACAAATTTATATTCATTATATTTATATAAAAAAATCATTTATTAAGTTCCTTTTCCTGCAGTTGCTTTGGGTTTACGATGCACTGAAAGTTACTGTTGGTGTCACGTTTGGGTTTAATTTGTTACTAGAGTAGGCCTATATGTGGCGCTTCGCAGCATCTCCTCCGTTCCACAGGTCCGCTACTGTACAGTATAGTTGCGCGTCTCTCCTTTTTCCTTCTGCATGCTGTTGTTTCTAAATTGTGAATTTCCTGGTTTGTCGCTGTCTGACTATTGCTGCATAGTCCTACATTGAGAGAAATACAGTGAGAATGCATGGCGTGCAGCTGTTCAATGAGGATATTTTTTCCGATTCAAATCATTGTAAAATTTAAAATGAATAGGCCTATGTGGCGCTATTGTAGGTTCATTGTGAACGAATGTGTGGGAAACCCTGCAGTATCTTGGTTTCATGTTAAAGCCACTACGAGTAAGATGGCACGTTGGCGTCCCCTTTGGACAAAAGCGGTAGTATTTTTACGACGCCCGCTGTCGCAAAGCTGTTTTCTAGCGCGTGCCAGGCGCGTGAGTGTGAACTGAGAAGGGCGCAATATAGTGCATGTCCGTGTGTTGACAGTGTGAGGACTCTTTTCGGCTCCGTGAGAGTGGTTTTGACACTGCATCAACTAATGCCAGTCACTGCCACACACACCTGATTGCAATGAGTTGATGCAGCAGTGTCACCTAACTACTCTCTCTCACGGAGCTGAAAGATTAAGTGTCCTCACAGAAAGCGAATGAACGAGAGACTGCAGTTAGTATGGATCACGATGAGGTAGGCTAATGTGAAATGTTGTTGATGTAAATAATGACTATTTCAGATAATGGTTATCTGATGATGGTGAAGCAAAGCAAACTTTGTGTTAGTACCAACCGCTCATTCATTTAGGAGTAAACACTGCAGTCTAGTTTCGCTCTCGTGAAATTGTATACACGTTGCTTGGCAACGCCCTCGTCCCTCCCGCCCGCCTATCTCTCCCTTTTAGCTTTTCTTAATTTTTCATTTTTTTCTTTGATGGTTCGGCCCCGGTATCAGTCATTATGACGACAAATAACTGTCTCAAACAAGGCTCCCGCTCCCCTTCCCTCACCTGGAGGGATAGGCTTCTCAAATCACGTTGCTGCGCCACACTGAAATCTGCGACCAATATGGATATGTGACCATAGAGCCTGCACGAGCGAACCGAAAATCGGACTGGGTGTGCGACCAGACCAAAAGCAGTAATAAAAACTATTTAAAAACGTCTTTCTTTGCACTGATGGTCTCGTTTGCTGTTAAAGGTCATTTATGATTATCAGAGGAAACATGAGGCTGTTTAAAAGATATTTAAATGTTACTCGTAGCCGCTTTAAATCAGTGTCACTTGTCATTAATTGTATATAAAAACTCTTTACTTTAATACAGCGACACGATATGGATATCTCCCACAGTGTTTCTATCATAAATTCACTCTTAGGGACTCATTCCCTCTCAGCCGATCACTGTGGGCATAGAAGGTATGAACATGACATCATCCATAGCAACAGGGTCAACCCCGCCCCCTAGTCTTAGTTTAGGAGTCCCTCCCATTCCTTAGTAAAAGTTGGTCTTAGCAGCTTTGTGAATAGATTTTAAGAAATAACTCCTTACTAAGAACTTTTAGTGCTCCTTATGATTACTTTTAGCGCCAAGATAAAATGTTTTGTGAATACGGCCCCAGATTAACTAAGCAATTTTAAGTAGGCCAACATTTTTTTTAATGTGGGCACTGCCAAATTGTAAGGCAAAATTAGCAAAGTTTCTGAATTTTCTTTAATCACATACAGTGTATAAAAAAAAAACTTGATGAAATGGGCACACTGATTTTACACACAGCAAGTACTAATCAGATAACGGTGGAATGCTCCTGTAAATCAATACTTAAAACAATACTTGCAATGCCCCTTTCATCAATAATTATATTATCGGTGACACAGATTTTGAGGAGTGGCACTGAGCTCTGAAGACAGTCAGGAGTGGAGACATTATGATAAGCTACAACAAAACACACATAACCGATCTAGACAGCGCTAAGGAAGGTAAAATGTTCATACTTACGCTGGTCCTGCTTGGTCATCATCTGATGCATTAAGGGAAAATATGGAGAAATGAAGACCAAACAAATAAAATAATCGCAAGGAAGCTACATTCTTTGGAAGTTTTTAACAAAATCATAAAGAATGGCAACATGACTGAAACACGGTACACTTGGTCCTGAGTTTTTTGGACAAAGTGTATGTTTCAGCTGTAATGGATGAGCTGACTGTGTAATGGGATGAAAACACAGCCTAGATGAAGTTTTTAAAAAATGAGGTCACACAAACGCACAATGCAGTTCAATCTGGCACAATAGCACATTAAAAATGCATAGGCAAGAGAGAACAATTTCATCCAGGCAAAAATCAAATAATGATTTAAAAAAATGTTTTGTTATGCACAGACAAGCAGCGCTCACAAAAAACAGCTGTTCACTCAAAGAGATGAGCAGCTTCATTATAATCAGCACTCCGCTTAAGGTAATAAAGTCACTCAAGCAGTGTAAATAAGTGACAGTAAAAATTATTTCTATACAAGAATTATCTTCCATTCTTTACCGTGACTTGCATGCAAGTCACCACTTGTTAAATAAAACAGACATTTTTGAACTGCAACACGATGCTGATGATGCCACATAGCACAGTGTCCTGTGAACTGGAGAGGAAGATGAGGCTGAATGCTTATTGAAATTCATAAAACATGCAAAGTCTCACACTTACCACAAACACGGTTTGAGGTTATGCAATTTTGGGGGATGGGGAGGATGGCAGACATTACAACAATCTGTTAAAATACTGAACAGTGAAATCTGATATAAATTAAAGAAATGCAGGGAAAATATGCAAATCAGTAACTTTTTGATGCGAGAAATAAGTGTATGACTCACGCGCCCTACATCTTGTAAGACTAAGGTGACCTAGACTCTCCCAAAATCTGCAACAGTCCATTTCTGATAAGATATTGAACAATAATAGCAATACATTCCTCGACAGTGTCACTGACGGCTCTAAGCTGACAGTCATTTGCTGCACATTGCATCTAATGAGCATGTGACCACATCAAAACTACGTGTGAGAGGAAGGGTTACCCAAATACCATTAATACATGTTTAATAATATAGCTAGTCCCTCGAAAATGTAGGTACTCAGCGGTAAAAGAAAATCCCAGAGTGGAATACGCAGGTTGTGTAGCAAACAATGTTGTCTTGTGGTTAAATTTGCAGCAGCTCGGGGACGGCCCAAGGTCCATGGAAAGCAACTAATAATTGAAACGGTCCGCCTCCGCAACACGGCAGTATCATATTTCCCATGAATACTAAATGCGTGAAATTGTCCTGACAAGGTGCGGCCTCCTGCAACAGTGTCTGCCTGTTGGGTCAACCTCGACAGTCTGAATTATTAAATGCAGGCACAGCACAGTGTCGTGTGACTCTGTTGGCGTCTTCGGCGAAGGAACGCCTTAAAGCAGACACCGCAAAAACTAAGAGTGCCTCCTTTCACAGTCGCCTCACAGCCCAAGGCTACATTGACAAAGGTTGGTTTTTTTTGGATGCAAAAATACTTTTCACATGAGGGATTCAGGTCAAAACAATGAACAATAAAAACCTCAGATAAATGAAATACAGGAAAAGAATAAAAGAGTACCAACACACTATCCATTGTGACTCACCGTCTTGTAAATCGTCGGGCTTCTTGCGCTTCTCATAAACAACGATGATGACGACCAGGATGATGATCTCGGCCAGCACGCCCAGGAGAGGCCATAAGGGGGCCAGGGTGCTGCGGACCCTCAGCATGGACTTCTCCTCGCGGCTGCCGATCATGTTGGTGGCATTGCAGCTGTACTCGCCAGGATCCAAGTTAATGTCCAGGTTGACAATGACCAGCTCGGTGTAGTTGTCTCTGCTGTTGACGGAGAAGCGTCCGGATGAGTTGTCAATTTCCTGTCGAGGGACATGAAAGAAACGTAACAAAATGAGGTGTTTTCAATAAGTCCCATAGTGGCTGTGTTTACATGGACAGCGTTGCTTTAATAATCTAGTTAAGGTCCTGTGGTTTTTAAACATTACACAACATTTCTCAAGAGTACCTATTTGCAGACCCATGGAGAAAAGGAGCTCCACTGGAAGCCACGCCCCGAACTCATTTCATTGGTCAGAATTGTAACCTACTCTGAGTTTGTTTTCACTTCACGCTGCAGCTCCGACTGAAGAAAGAGTCACTGCCACAACGCGACCCTGTACAGTTTAAAGCGGGATGTTTTTATCATTTCCTGATGATTTTACTTTTGACCGATCATTTATCTGATCAGTAGCGTAGTTCTCAGCCCTCGTGCCGTTCATATGCGGCCACCTTACACGTCGTGACATGCTCTACATTCAGATTAATAAACCTATTGTATTGTATGTATTTGTTTTTTTTAACGTATGTGCCACTGAACATAGGCTATTTAGGCTATGCATGGTTGAAATGTAATTCTGCAGCTGCACGCGATCGTTACTGTTCAAATTGCGTCATCACAAAGTCACAGACGAGCATCGATCGTTAGCTTAATATGAATATAGAAATTATATAATAATTAAAACTGTGATCACTAGAGGACAAGGGATCTGGTAAATCAATCAGGATCTAGAATGGAAACTGTCACCTTATGTGTCTGTCTTTCACCCCACTTTTAAAATGAGCTGTTTATTTTAATGTGGTGGCACTTTTTGTGTGTTATTGATAAGAGTTTATATTTGTATGTGATTGACCTAGGCTACTTGTGGTAATTGTGAATTAAAGAGACGGATTTCGGAAGATGTACACAAAGCTTCGTTGCTTCATTAATCTTCTACCTCAACATCTACTTTTTACCACCGTCCTGGCCACTTGGGACCCTTAACAAACTGACGTATTTTACTGTGTACTAGCACCATAACCGGTGGAAACTGTGTATTATTATTCACCGCTAGGTGAACTCCGGCAGTAAAACAAAAAGAAGAAAACAAATTCAGAGTAGGTTACAATTCTGACCAATGAAATGAGTTTGGGGCGTGACTTCCGGTGGAGCTCCACTTTCCCCATGTGTCTGCAAATAGGTGCCTCTCACATTTCTTGCAGTGTTACGAGAAAATTTTTTTGGAAAAAAATGAACCTCAAATTTGCCTCAAATTTGTTTATCCAACTCTTTTTATGTAATTTTATTATTGGGTATTGTATCGTATTTTACCTTAATTTGCCTGGTTTAATTAGATTGGGTAACACTTTATTTTGATAGTCCACTGTTTACACTCAACAAGCTTTCAGTAGATATGCTTTTGCAAGTCAACAGTGAATGAGTTGATATTCAACAGAACTATCTCAACAGATAAGTAACATGTATCCAACTAACTGCTAGTTAACTATAAGTTGCACTATTAATAGATGTTTAATTGAACAGATTTCTTTCAACAGATAAGAAACATGCATTCAACAAACTGTCAGTTAACTATAAGTTGCACAATTAGTAGATGGTGTGTTGAATGTCAACAGTGAGATGGTTGATTGTCAACAGAACTGTCAACAAATATGTAACATGCATTAAACTAACCGTCAATTAACTATAAGAACATTTTATTTCGTTAAAAGAGTTGGTAATGTTGGTTTGTTTAAATATCTTTATTCTCAGTTAAACAAACTGCAGAAAATATGTTACATTTATAGAAACCTAGAAAAAAAATCAAACACGTTCATTGGCCACTCAAATACTGGATAGCGTTAAAATCAAATTCAATCCAACAGCCCGGCCATAAATTCTACCTTCACAATAATAACAATGCTCAGTTTTGATTGATGGTTGAGGTTGTATTTTCCAAATGTTGTTGAACTGCACTTCATTACATCAAGAGATGTTTTTAATGTGTTGCCCATTTACAAACATGAGTAGGAGAATATTAGAAAAACATTTCAATATAACGCAGTCCACTTCATCACCACCACTAACTACTACCTCAATAACAAACATGTAGTAACTGAACATTATGATTATTCTACAAGTAGAAGTTGCAGCAGCTCTGTTATGTTGGATTGCATTTAGTATTGTATGTGTGCTTAATAAATTGGCCGTGGAGTGTTAAGTCAGTCCACATACCCTATAAATGCCGTTGTCGAACTTGCGCCAGGTCCACGCAGGGTGAGGGTATCCCACAGACTTACAGTAGAGCAAAGCACTCTGGCCCTCGTTCTTATTCTCACTGCGCTTGTGGCCTGTAATGTCAGGAGAAGCTAAAACAAAACACCCACGATCAATTGTTGTGAGACATTCAAGAAAGTTAAAAAAAACAAAAAAAAACAGGTAGTAGCAAATGTTTGCTTTTCATCCTCTCATGTTCAAGTAGAAAAGTAGAAACCGAGAAATCTTTGCAGCATTAACCATTTCAACATTAGTTAAGTAGGCAATGCTTATGGAAACCAGCAATATATATATATATATATATATAGAGAGAGAGAGAGAGAGAGAGAGAGAGAGAGAGAGTTTTTCAGGCGATTAATTTACAGTCTTCAGTTGATAAAATTAGTATAATAAGAACTAAAACAACAATGAGAGTGCCTTTCAAGCATATGCACAAAGCACTTTTCAGAAGTAGGAAGATACAAGCAATATAATTGGCATTAAAACAGGAGCAATATAAAGACATTAAACATAGATAGAAACATAGATAGGTCCTTTTATATAAGTTGTTGAGCCATGATCATATGAACAGCAGTGAAAATATCAAAATATTTACATTTAATCTATGAGGGACATGTGATCTAATGTAACATCATGTGCCTGTGTTATTCCGTGTAATCTGCCTTGCTGTAAATGTTTTTCAACCACGTTAAATGAAATCCCCCATTAAAAGAAAAGCAAACCTTCCCAAATTGCAATTTGCCCTTATAGCCATGCATGCGACTACAGAAAAGGCTGACCAGATTTCCACGATGAGACATAATCCGTTGCCATCCTACAAACAAGGCACCATCTGCCGCCACTGAGCCGGGCATTGGTTAGATGGAGGTGTCAAGGGCGCCGGCTGGCCCTGAGCAGCCAGCAGAGCTGTTTGAAATCACAGTTCTTCACATGACAGGGGCCTGCCATTGCTCAAGGCCACTTTTAAATCGGTGACTTCTCTTGGTAGAAAAAATAACAAAGTAGCTCACAAATCAACACTTACATTTAATCTCGATGGTTGCGTTGGCCGGAGGAGACATATCGAAGGTGTAGACACACATGTACAGTCCGGCGTCGTCTCCTCTTGGTTTGCGCAGCCTGCAGAGCAGAAACAACTCACATGAAGCCATAACCAGGCAGCTGAACCCCCGAGTTTAGCACTTTGTCTCCCATATGTACCCAAAAGTTTCATAAAGTTTCTCCTATGACTTCCCCACCTGTACTCAGTGTTCCCATTTGGGCTGCGTGTGTCTGCGATCTCCTCCCCATCCTTCATCCAGAAGCTCTCCAGGTGGGCACCGTGGGCGCTGGTCAGGTTGCACTGTAGCATGTAAGAGTCACCTTCCACAGGAAGCGTGGTGTGCTCAGAGGCGCTGATTGACGGCTCTGTAAGAGAGACACACATCAGCTAGGGCAGAAGTGATGCTCGCCGGGACTCATGGTTTGACGATGTGTTGTAAGATGCAAACACCAATGCACAAAAGGGTTCAGACAGACACAACAGCCAACACACTCTATACAACATAGCACAGGAATAGAGCTGAGAAGTGGGAGGGTTTCTTGAATAGAAGTAATTTTCCACATTGTAAGGTGGAGGTGGAAGTGGGAGCACTTTTAGAGCTTGGTGGGATAGGATATGAATCTCTCTCGGTTGAATTACCAGTACAAAAGATTTGCATGATTTTTCTTGATAAACAATGGATTGGATTTATATAGTGCTTTTCAAGGCACTCAAAGACGCTTTACAGGGTTCCAGGTTCCATTCATTCACACACAGTCATACTGGTGGTGGTAAACTACCATAGTAGCCACAGCTTCCCTGGGGCAGACTGACGGAAGCGTGGCTGCCATTCAGCGCTATAGGGCCCCTCCGACCACCACCTCAGACATACAGCAGTTATACACATTCACACGAGGCAAGGTGGGTGAAGTGTCTTGCCCAAGGACACAACAACCATGACACTGGTGGCAGAGTGGGGATCGAACCGCCAACCCTTGGATCATTGGCCAACCCGCTTAACCACCTGAGCCACGGTTGCCCCTAAACAAACTAGTTGTTTGCTGCTGGTGCTGCGAAAAGCAAAACCATGAATGTATTCATAAGATTCAGAAATAACTACTTAAATTTAACCAGATGGTTGTCATCAGCGTCACAACAAATATTGGACCTTTTTTTGCGTGTAAGTGTAGTCAGTCTAATGACATTTTAAAACACAGAAATAAAACAGGTTATGACATTTATATTAACTCAAAAGTACAATGAAATTGAAAGTAGAAGATGGAAGCTAAGGGGAGACAAAATTGAAGGGAAAGAGGAAGGGGCTTGTGCTCTACAGGATGAAGGATGTAGTGAGTGGAGTGAACGATGTAAAATACTACTCAACTCTTCTAGTCACAGCACATACAAGTTGATTGTGTTTTTCTTTATTTTTCCAAATCTGTAGGGGAGAATGGAGAAAGCTATGGAGGACGCTATGTTCCTTCTGGAGAGGTCTGAGGGAGGCTGTATCACACAGGAGCTGATTTGGTTTCTACGGGGTTTTGGTGGTTTGGGGGGGGTTTATTCCTCTACACTGACCACTCACTCTGCAGCACCGTTATAGTGGCCTGAGCACGGATCCAGGTGGTGGCTGGATTTTGGTGCAGATCGTTACGTCTCGGGTCATTGCTGGCCCTGCACTCGTAGGTCCCGGCATCGTCCAGCGTCAGACGAGAGACGCCCAACACGCTCACCGCGTTGGCGCCGTATGCCGTGCTGATGGACACGCGCCGCTTACGGGCGCCGTCCCACAGCTGTCTGAAGGAGTCGGCCCGGTTGATCTCAGAGTACCACCACTGGATCTCTGGGGTGGGGTTTCCCACCACGTCACAGTACAGCTCAAAGGTGTCGCCCGTGAGCTTAGTTTCAGACAGAGGGGATTTCACAAAGCCAGCTGGTTGTGGTGGAGGTTGGGGGAGGGGGGGCATGTCCAGAGATAAGCCCATAAAAAGAAAAGAAAACAGGTGTAGGATAGAAAAGGCAAGAGAAACAAAAACACGGTAAATTAAATGCGAACAAGAAAAGGTTTGAAAAAAAGATAATATGAATGAAGACATTGATAGACAAATTAAAATGAAACCAAGGTTGATTTAAACAAAAAAGGACAGAATTATGTGAAACATACAATAGGGCTACAGCTAATGATTATCTTATTGATTTATTTGAAGCTAATTCTTTTAAATTTATTGTTTTACTTATAACATGTATGAATATATAAGTTGCCTTATTCAAGTTGCTTTATTTTGGCTGATCAACAGTGCAAGCGCATAAGGATATTCATGAGAAAAGAAAAAAAATTAAAATTAAATGTTTTGTTTCTGTCAATAAACCAATAGTGTGAGCGCTGCTATACAACATAAAACTAAATCATCATCACACTATTAGATTAAAGAGGGAGAGAAAAAAGAAGCGACCTTAGCCTCAGATCTGCCTAAGACATTATTGAAGCTATTTCTAGGAAGCATTAATTAAATTCTGCTGGGACATCCTTGCAAGGCTGCTGTCACACAATTAATGTCATTATACAAATGTCTGCCTGGCTCACACAGCGCTCACGTCCAAAAGTCCTCCAAGTGACCTTGTCTTTTTTAGGTCTTGTCTGTGTAATGAAAAACATCATCAACGCTCAGACAAGCTCGATCGAGTGGTTCTTTCGATAATGGATGCCGCGAACACAGACAAACTGTGCTTTTAATTCTATGAGGATGAAGGGTCTCCCTCTCTGAACTGGAGGCAATAAAAGTGAAACAATTGATCGTGGCTGCACAGTGAGGAGGAGGAGGGCAGGCTGTAATCAGGAGCCCGGTGGTCTATAGGCGCTGTGGAGCGCACATGAGATTCAAGAGCAGATTTATAGAAGCTGCAGCTCAGAGTCTCTTAGGAGTGTGTGGGCGCATGGTGATGGACCTCCTCCGTTTCCATAGAAGCACTGACTCTACGGCAACAAAGTAGGAAGAGGAAGAGACAGCCAACCAGACGAGGCAGATCATCACAAGACGAAGACGGACAATTACCTGTTTCTTTTTTTTCTGTCTTTTTTTTGGTCAAGCGGACATCATAATCCTGCTGTACAGCCCACAATCAGTACATCAGCAGAAGCACATATAAGGCAAATATAGACTCCAACACACACTCATAGATATAGGCCTACAGCTAGCTAAAGCTGATGCAGTCGAGGGCAACAGTAGTCCTGCAATAAATCCAAACATCATCAAGGTTATCATGTTCAGTTGTAGAGCCAATGATAATTTTTGAGTATTTAGTTGCTTGTATTTTCAACAAAACATTGAACATTATAACCAACATGATAAAACCATTTACTGCAGGAGGACTGTTATTACACTGTAGCTAAGTGTACCTATTAAACCTGAAACAGATTGTCCACAAGTACCGGTAATAAATAACATGACTCAAATCAACACCTATAGGCTTTTAAGATAGCGCTGCTGAGGGACAGATCCTGTCACCTAGATAGTCTAGCTCAGGGGTGTCAAACTCATTTTGGTTCGAGGGCCACATACAGCCTCTCTGATCTCAAGTGGGCCGGACCAGTACAATAATGGCAAAATAACGTACATCAACTCCAAATCTCTAGCTTTGTTTTTCAGTAATATGCTTTATCACTCAGTCTACATTTGTAACCTACATTATCACGGATCACAAGGGATCTCTGTACCCCCCAGGAAATGTCTTAGTAAAGGTTGCTGCTGGCCATGGGAATAGGAGGTGCGGCGCGCAGCGCCGCAGCAAAAATTTGGGGGGTATTTTGCTCAAAGATGCCAATACGCACTAATGAAATAAACAACTGTTTATTTGAATACACAAATACAACAGGCACTGACCTTACAGTTGTCCAATTTTGTTTACTATATGTACAGGGACACATTTTGTGCAAACATGCAGACAGTACAAAATAAAATTTAATAAAAGTGCAACTTCTACTGTTTTGATTTATTTTTAAATACAGAGGTTATTGGTTGTTTTGGAATTTGTTTTTCCCAATTTAAAACATAAAAATGAAGCAGCATGGAAAATTAGGAAATAAATCTTGTAGGCCTACACTAGCATGCTCCTGCTCGTTTCGCACGTGCAGAGCCGCGGACACATCGCGCTTGCTAGTACATTAATTGTTCAGCACTAAAAATAAAAATTGTTTTATTTATTTTTTTGGTTTTTACTTTGCCATAAAGCACTGGAGGAAACATTAATAGCGGTGAAGCAAGTTTGCCATTTACCATTTCCCACGTTGCTAAAATGTGCTTTTTTTTAATTTAGGCTGCCCCCTAGCGGCTGGAGTGAGCATTTTGGTTATTTCTTTAAAAATTCATATCTCCTCACAGGAATGGGCTAGAGACTTACTTTTTTTTTTGAAATGCTCATAAATGTGTGCTCTACAAGTCGCGGGCCGGATTAAATCATCTCGCGGGCCGCATCCGGCCCGCGGGCCGTATGTTTGACACCACTGGTCTAGCTGCATCGAAAGTGCTGAGCGAGTAGCGATGTCACTACACGTCTGGATGACATCACGCATGTCAAGTGGATGTTAGCTTAGTTTTGGCATACGGTAATGTGTGTCTCATGTGGGCGATAAAAGCTGCAACAGTTCCACGATCACGTGGAATCAATCTGATGAATCTAAAGTGATCCGCATATTTGAATGTGTCAGGCTGGCTTCAACACCTGATTAAATATTTACCAGCGTACTGTCACGTTTGCTACAGCACTACTAAAAACATATGCTACCTGTGTTTCATGGCGATAAATCTTAAAGAGGACCTATTATACTACTTTTCTGGTCTTAATTTCTTGTTTTACACTGCTATAGAGCAACCTGACACGAATCACATCACAAAAAACTATGTAGATTTTCGGGAAGCTCTTTCTCTTATTTTGGCGATCCAGCATGCCTGTGCTTCGGCCATCTCCGCTCCCTCCGCCTGTGCTTCGGCCATCTCCGCTCCCCCCCCGCCCCCTCCTGCAAACCCCACTCCGTTGTGATTGGTTACCTTCCTTCCGGAACACTTTCAGTGGCGGGAAGCGCGAGCATGGACCTATAAGGGCGCGAGGCAGACGCGAGCAAGGAAGTGACAGCCTTACTATACATGGAAACATCCGCGTGGTGACGACACCAAGTTACATGCGACGTCACAAAGTTACAAAGCGTCAAGCCGCTTTGAACACGTGACTTCTCGACTGGCTAGAATAGTGTCTAGTGCTCTGCACAGACACCCCAGACGGTCAGCAGGGAATACGTCGAAATGCATGTAAGTCATTATTTGATAATTTAGTATGGTTAAGCATGACTATAAATCATCATAAAAACGTTTATAGGTCATAAAAGTCACAGACTCTGACCATCTTTTAAAGATGGCATAAAAACTAATATTTAGTGCTGCCTTCTAATGTTATTTAATCGTTTTTATTTTGATATCAATTTAGTGTCACTATTGCCTCCAAATTTGCATAGGCCTACGTTCACACCATAGATAGTAGTTTTCACTGTTTTTGTTTATAGTGGGTTAGGGTTAGTAACCCCTCTCTGCTGATAGCTACTAATCAATTTATCAGCTAATATTTTATCTAGCAGGATAGAAATCCAGTATAATTTACATGGTTTACACTTGGATGTTTCATTGAGGAACATCTCCTTGAAGCCGATAGTGACTGTACATGGAGAACTGAGTAAATAGGGTTCTTAAAGCAGAAAATCAAAATCAAAAAAGGATTACCCTTATTGCTCCACTTTTTATTATGACTGAAGACTGCACCCTTGATTTAAAAAAGATGCTAATTTGTGGTTCATTAGACAAACTGCAAAACTAACAACAGATGGCCTCGAATAGGTTTTTCTTTCAGATATTTTCACTGCATCTTCTTATCTGCTTTAAATTATGGGCACGATCCAGTCAATGAACCAAAACAGTTGCAACACATATCAAATAGCTAATTGGATGCTAAATGAATATCTTATCAGGACAGAAGGGAGTCCTGATGGACATAGAATACTAAGGAGCAGGGCAGAAAAGCAACAGAGAGCATGTATGGTATACATTTTCATGCTGGTCAGTAAAGTAACGGTATAATTGCATATTGAAAATGTTGAGTTACAGAAAATAAAAGTGGGTGTTTAAAAGGACTAACAACATGATTTTAAATCTAAAATTCAAAGGGAAATATATGTTTACATTTGATGCCATGTAGTCTTTAGTGTGCTGTTCAAAAAACTGATATATAGAAAGTCACTAACTCTCCTCAATTAGGGCGCCTTGGATGTGAAATATGACAGAAACCAAATTAGACCTAAAGCTATTAGTCGATTAGCTTTTGAGTTTGGATTGATTTGTAAGTAAAACATTTTAAATGTTTATATAACTACTATATCATGATGAAATAATTAATTAATTGGCAAATTGAGGAAATAATTATTGGATTAATCCATAATGAAAATAATATATATTTGTAGCAGTACCGCAATTTACACAGAAAGGACTTAATGGTTTCCATCTTACAGGCTGCGTTAAACACTTCAGAAGATGAGCGCTTTGTTGATTATTTGTTTTAAAGTTAACTGATAGTGCATTTAAAACCTTCCCTGTTTGTATATTTCCTGTTGATAATACCAAACCCAACACTAATCATTCCCAAATATTCCTTGATTGCGCTGAAGCTATACCTCCCTCGATTTGCTTTGATCAGTTCATCACGGTAGACATTATTTATTGACGGCTGTATTTTCTGACTTCTATATGAGATAATGACCAAAAAATCATTTGAAGCGGTCTCCTTGGTAAAAGTAAATCTCCTTCAGCTGAAACACACATCCTCAGGGAACCTCACCAGTACAGTAATAGATTATCATGTGAGCAGCCACTAACAGATACAAATGGCTTCTGTGATGTGGTTTACTACTGTGTGTGTGTGTGTGTGTGTGTGTGTGTGTGCGTGCGTGCGTGCGTGCGTGCGTGCGTGCGTGCGTGCGTGCGTGTGTGTGTGTGACTATCTTGCAGAATACCTACCGGACTGAGTGAGAAAATGAACTAAGGCAAACGGCATAATGCATACTAATAAATCATAGTTGGTGTAAACTGTATGATCCATCCAGCATCTCTGGACATTTCATTTAACCAGCAGCAGTGTCAGCCTTATCAGCTGGAAGAAGACAAGCTGTTATATGAGTGGGTGTGCAGCACAGGAGGAGGTGTGTTATACATTCACACACATGGTGAACTCATGCAAGCTTACAATATCCAAACATACTGGGGGTTACTCTGCTCTAATCTGCTTTGGTGGGGATGAGATTTATGAGCGGAGGGCCATTTGGATGAGAGGAACCTCGCTGAGAAATCAATGCCATTATGCAGTGCAGCACATCTCAGTAAAGAGTTAACCAATTCACTGTTGCAAGAGGACATTAAAGCCATGGTTCCCAGTGCAGCAGCATCTCTCTAGCTCTAAAAATAGAAGCATGCAGCAAAATGGACTGGTGGCTATTTACAGAGACGCATTTCTTCTTCTTCTGAAAATCATACATCTAATCACATACATTGATGAGATCTGTCACAATGGGACTCCGGCCGACGCAGGAGGGGAATCAGTGGTGGATAATAGCCTAGGGCCTACCACACTGCTGGATAGGCTACTAAATGCTGCATTCCTCGGCATATCCTTATCCTTACATAGCCTTCCCTAAGCATACCCAAGCGTGACAGCATGTTGGTTGTGTGCATGTAGGCTATGTGCACCCTCCACCCCCTACAATCTAATGAGCTGTCCTGTCGGCTTGTGCATTCAGCTATACACTTCAAAGGACATTTTAGGGACATAGCACGGGCCTGCGTGTGGCCCACTTCATCCCCAACCAATTAGCCTATTAATAATGTATTGACCCTTCATTCCAGAAGCACCTAAAAAAAGCACTTTAGTCGATTGATAAAGCCTATCTGTTTCTGTCAGTGTAGCGTCAAAGGATTAACCCATTATAGGTTACTTGGCTGCAGCAGAGACATTCGTAATAAATGCACGTCTTGTAATTATGCATTTAAAAATGCCCCAAGTGCAGTTTAGGCTAATGCAGGTCGACATCCGTTCATTAAAATATCCGCATTTCTCCGTGGTGTGTAGGCTATTTCCTATGAGGAGAGTTGGTTTTCCCTACCGTTCTGGGAAGAGACGGACTGCAGCATCAGCGCTCCAAGTATCGCCACCGAGAAGGACATGACAGCTCTTCGTTTGCCAGCTATCATCTTCGGAGACGACGGTAGACGATGGCAAATGCCGGTAGGCGAGCGCTAAGGTTACCTGAGCGGGGTGTGATGATGAATGATGATGCTGTGGGCTCGGCACCTCCACACACGCCAATGGTTGCACGCAGAGAGTGGAAGTGTCGCTAGGTAGACTCGCGGGGGGAGCCCTCAACCACTTCTGCTGCTACCTGTGCTGTGCATGGGTGCTGTGTCTGTACGGCTCTCTGCTGTCTGTCAGCCCGGGCCCGGTGCAAAATGGGAAAAACCTATTTAAACCACACGTTAAGTCTCGCGCGATCTTGCAGGGGCGCAGCAACAAGCGGGGTGCGCATCTTTATAGGTCCATGATCCAGACAAAGGTCCCGTGATAAAGTGGAACAGAAATCAACTAGCCTAGTGAAAACATTTGACAAAATGGAAGCTATTTTTATTTAACGATTGTCAATTAACAACTAAAAAGGTGAAGATTGTTTGTTCCAAACAGTGGTTTAACCTTTGGCCGGAAATATGTTTGATGAATCAACATCTGGAATGCCTATATTTCTCAGATATTGGTGGAGAATTATCCATCTGTAAAAAGGGTATAAAATTCCTAAAAAAGTGCCACTGAGCCTTAAATTGTGCCATGGGTCAGGCAGTTTCTCAGGCCAACTAAGCCCTGACCTCAACAAGACGTGGGGCTTTAAGTAGACTTTTAATCCTATTTCTCTTTACTAATTGAGTAAATGGCAGCCACACACTTGCAACACAGAGTAACCTTGTTCTCAAACTAAATAAACAAGCCAGATAAACAGTCTGATTGCCTATAGCCTACTTGTTGGCCTGTACGTTTTTGGAAATAACCCTTACAGAAAACCAGATATTTGAATAATAACAACAACAATAATAATAATAATAATAATAATAATAATAATAATAATAATAATAATAATAATAATAATAATAATAATAATAATAATAATAATAATCTGTTGTTGTGGCCTACATGTTTGTTGAGATCTGCATGTTTTACCTCTGAGAGGAATTGGTTCAGAATTGTCATCAATGGTTCTTTACAGGTGAGTCTATCGAACATGTTAGTATCAACATCCATCACCTCCCTTTGCTCTAGTTCTTGATAATCAGGCTGATCGAAGAATATCGGAAGTAAAACTGTTCTGGATCAACCCTATTTCCAAAGTCAGTGGCGCAAAAAGTGGGTACTATATGCACTAGCCCAGGGGTTTTCAAAGTGTGAGAGAGTGAGCCCCCCCTCAGAGAACAAATTTCAGCGGAGCCCCCCCCCCCCCAAAAAAAAAAATTAAATAATTATTTTACAAATTTAAACATGTTTTTGAAACATTCTAAACATTTTTGTGCGTTTTAAACACATTTAATACATTTTAACATCTTAATCCAGTGTTTTAATCCTGCTTCCTTTAAGCATGGATAATACTGACTGAGTGTGCATCGGAGTGAGAAAGATAGGCAGACAGACTTGCCCAAATTATTGACTAGTTAAATGTCATTCACACACCCAGTGTTTTTTCGCTAGTGCCTCCAATGTCCTGCTGGAGGAGAATAGTAGCCAGTGGAGAACCAGACCCTCCTAGGGGGGTCCGGGGGTATGCCCCCCCGGGAGATTTGTTTTCACCTTTTTAAAGTGAAATGCATGAATCTGGTGCACTTTGAGAGGACAATTAAGAGGCTAAATATGAGGAATTTTGTGTGAACAAATAATTTGGAGACACTGGGTCTGATGAATTAGAAGCTATTGAAGAAGGACACATGGATTTTCCATAAAAATATTAATTTAAAATAAACAAAATGTATGCAGGGTCCTCTGGGTTGGGCTTGGTGCTCTTTTTCTTTAACGAGACCTATTTCTCTGTAATTTACTGAATGCATTTAAATGCAGTGAGGGGAACGAAGCAGAAGAACTTGTGTCCAGCTATGCCGTGATCTTAGTATAAAAAAGAAAAACCAAAAAAAAACCCGCCATAACCCCGCGCGCCCCACAGTTTGAAAACCGCTGCACTAGCCTATATGCGGCGCATAGGGGCGCCGCACTAGAGGGGCGCCAAAGCGATCGGGGGAAAATTATTTGGAGTCGGCATTTTTCTGTATTTAACAGCGTTTGTGTAAATGATATGATCAATAACAGAAGCACGTCAGTGATAAGGCGCCCCCCGCTCCTTCGCCTCCTCCTCCCCACACGCGCTGGAGCGCGAGAGCTTTCATTTGAATCGTGTTGTCTGACAGGGACCTAAAGTTGGAGAGGCAGAAAAGAAAGCTCTCGGGGGCACAACACCGAAAACGGGAAGATTGATAATGTAACCCAGTTGAAAATAAGGGTTCTGGTTATTAATAATCTAGATACATAATAACTACTATTTTGGTTAAATACAAGTTTATTGTTTTTCATAATGTTCTGTTGGTGTTTTAATATTGCATACAGTGGAAATGTTTTTGGAATATTGTATAAATACTTTCATTTCACATTTCACATTCACAGCTTTTAGCTTCAGTGCACCTGACTCCTGGAACAACTTACAGCTAAAAATTAAACTAAATACATTCATATCCTTTGGCCAATTTAAACAGACTATCTTGGATCTGCCAAACTCTACTTGTAACTGTTTTAATTAGACTATATTGTACTGTATGCCTTTTAATTGCTGCCACTCTTCCCCACTCTGTAAATGTTTCAATCGTTTTGTTTTTTCTTCTCTTCACTTGTTGTGTATTTGATGTTTTTGCATTGAATATTTTGTTTGTATTGTTGTTTTGAATTTGTTTTGACTCGACGTCATTGAAAATGAGGGTCACCCCTCAATTGGTCTCTCGAGGATAAATAAAAGTTAAATGAAAAAAAATGAAATTTACTTACCTGTAATGTAGCCATCCAGTCACCAGGGGGTGCAATGACATGTTTGTGGGTTGATGTGAGAATTTTGAAGAAAAGAGAGAAAAGAAAATGGCTTTTACTCTGAGATTGTGAGAGAAACACGAGTGTAGGAAACGTAGCACACGTTTTTGTTATTCAGTTGTAGTTTAAAGTTGATGACAGATCAGCGACATAAGCTTCAAGTGTTCCTGGTGTTGCAGTTGACATATCGTTCAGCAGGGACTTTACTAGAAGCTGCAGGACACGGTAACGAACGTGTCAACGAGCAGTTAGTTAGCCCAGCTAGCTGAGAAAAGTAGCAGTTAGCTAAACCAGCCAACAGACGCCACTGGACTTGCCGTGGATCGCCGGCCAGATAGCGGGTGTGGCCACGTGGGTATGCTACACCTTCCTCTGGCGAAGAGGACTCAGCATCTCGTGAGGAGCGCTTTTTTCTGACCGTGGACTTTCGCGGACATTCGCTGCATTCTCCTGGACGTAGTGAGTATATTGCTTTAGCTCAGAGGAGCGACGAGGATTGCTCATCAACAGGCCTGCAATGGGGGTTTTGAAAGGACACTTTTATTTGTTTTATTAATATTACATGCCGGCTTAGCTTAGGTGTATAGCTTTCTGTTTAAGCTGTATGATAATCAAAAAGGTTGAATTGTATTCTCATTGATTTTGCATTTTATATTTTATAAGAAAATTAAGTAAACATTTAATTACTTACCTTTTTGTTTGTCTGCTTAATCATATGGTGAATTGTTTATATTGTGCATGTTTAAGAATTAATGGGTACTGTTTTCATATGTTTAAATACGGAATCCAAACTGATATTTAAGTAAATAAGTTGGGTTAAAGAACCTAGGGCCCTGCCCTCTATATTAATGGGGTAAAAGGGGCTACAATAGACCCCTTTCCAGTCTACGTCACACCGCGTCACTCCCCGCTCTACTGCGCATGTCCGCCGCAGAAAGAGACAAGAGAGACACTAGCGACAATGTCTTGCTGTGTTGTTGGATGTACAAACCGTTATAATAAGCTTAACAAAACGAGGAAGTTTTACAGGATACCAGCAACTCGCACCCCATTTAAGGCAAACAGGAGACGTCTTTGGTTACAAGCTATCAGAAGGAGTGATTGGAACGAGCAGATGATTAAAAATGCCTCAATCTGCAGCGATCACTTCATATCAGGGTATGCGGCCGGGCAAAAAGTTGAAAATAAATACATTGAAAATAAATATATTGAAAATAAATACAGTATAATGGCTAACGTTTTTTTTTTCACATCTAAACTTAGTAAGGAGCACGTTTCACAATATAAACACAAAGGCTAGATGTGCATGATGGCGCACTTGCTGTTCGGGCTATTCAACATTTCAAAGGCAAATACTCTTATGACTATACACTTACAAACCCTCTTTTAGTGCACTAAGATATGTTCACATATGTCCTGAACATGATTGTCTGTGACATAACTGTAGGCATCCAGTGTCGTGTGGTACTTCAGGCTCTCTCGGATGGATGTCCGGACACGGAAGTCGTCGGGGCCATTTCTTCTCATCATTTATAGCTCAACTGCCGGCAACGCGTATGGGTCATTAAGACGTATCCCGTTCAATATTGTTAATGTTTAAGCATAACCAATGTTATCACTCGCTGATAAACTGTTTTTAGTAAGCTGACAACATCGCTATTTAACACCATAGACCTATAAAAAACACCACAACTACAATATAACTAAACGGGTAACCATGGTAACCATGTGCTTTCTGCATTTGCGCTGCGCACGCATCCGCCGTGTTGGTAAACAAAAAATCCCCCTATAAACCCCTTATCTGTTTATCAACACGGCGGATGCGCGCACTGCATAGCTGCAGAAAGAAAAATTGTTTGGCTGGTTGCCATGGTTACCTGTTTGGTTATATTGCAGTTGCGGTGTTTCTTTATAGGTCCATGGTGCTAAATAGCGATGTTGTCAGCTTACTAAAAACAGTTTATCAGCGAGTGATAACATTGGTTATGCGGAAACATTAACACTATTGAACGAGATATGTCTTATGACCCATACCCGTTGCCGGCAGTTGAGTAGATAAATGATGAGAAGAAATGGCCCGGACGACTTCAGTGGCCGGACTGCTTTTGGAGAGTGACAGTAAAGACCGGCAGACAGATAGACAGAGAGAGGCAGAGATGCCTTTATTTCATAATTTAGCTTTTTGATTTAAAAGTTATCATAACTAGCCGTGATCATCTGTTTTTAGACTGACTCCTGCTTTCGGGGCCGTTGGGCTCACGAGCCGACCAGCTTATCAGACCAGCTGTTTGAGACGGAGATGAAAAGGAAAGTGAACTTTATGGAGGAGCAGTTAAATAGTTTAATGAATGAATATTATAACCAAACACAATACTGTGTTGTGTTATCTGCTTTAGTAGCCTACAGTAGGCTAGCACATGTCGACCCCACTCAGTTTTCGTTTATTGATTTTTCCTAAATGGTATGATTTAGCCTACTTACCGGCTACACGTGTACACCCTACTGCCTAGTCAAACCATAGAGTCAAACACAAGGGAAGAGGACGGAGATGTATAACGGGAGAAAGATTGCGTGTTTTATACGGCCGATTGTATTGATTAATGCACACTGATTATTGGCCGCGACTCGCGGATTGTCACTGCAGATCTACGTGTGTATGTGTGAATGGTAGTGTAGTGATTATAGCAGGTCAGCGCCAAAACAACACACTCACCTGTTTCCCACTATTATCATATTTTGCACCATTCCAGCGCACGACTGAGTTGTGTGTGTGTGAGAGAGAGAGAGAGAGAGAGAGAGAGGTCTCCTTACAGAGGCAATGTCTTTTCATGTTTAGTTATTTATACATTTTAATCAACTGAAATTGTGAGTCTGGCTCATTGCCTCTGTAAGGAGACCTACTCCCTCTCTCTCTCTCTCTCTCCCACTCACTTTCTCTCTCTCTCTCTCTCTCACACTCACTCACTCACACACACACAGTTTGTCTTAGTTTCTGTTTCCAATTCACTGAACAAGGTGATGGATTCGCTTGGATGAATGATAAAGAGATACACACACACACACACGCACGCACGCACGCACGCGCACACGCACACGCACACACACACAGTCTTTTGTCTGAATTTTGCGAGAAAGGGGTGGGGCCTATGTTTCCTGCTTGACCTGTTTTGACAAGGAAGTTCCACGATTGTCTTTCTATGTGATTGATGACGCACTAACATGACAGACAGACTACTGTAAAAAAAAATTAATAAACTGACTGTTTTATTCAAAATATGCCTGTAAAACATGAATTGATTGCCATTTCTTATATTTTATTTTCCATGTCACCCTTTACATAAGAAAATGGGAAAGGAGACACCACAAAGCATGCAATTCAGAATCCCCCAAAGCATTACAATTCAGGATCGGTTTGAATATTGTGTAAGTTAGGCTACACATACAGTATTACAGGAGAGAGAGAGAGAGAGAGAGAGAGAGAGAGAGAGAGAGAGAGAGAGAGAGAGAGAGAATAATAGTTTATTGTAAGGGAATTTGGTGTGATAGATTGGTGGCTCTAAGTTTTTCTATCTTATTTATTGTCTTCTCTCTCTCATTCACTTGAAAAAATAGTTTTATCAACAAGCTGGTTTTTCCAATTTATTTTCTTAGTAAATAAATACCTACACACGTTGTATGGGAAGAGTCAAGAAGGTTGGCTGACTAACTTGTTTGGCTCATTTTACTATTAATTTTTACTGAAATAAAAGTTTTCTTTCTCTTTAATTCTCTTCACCAGAGTTCACCAAATTGCTTATTTTACATGTTCAAATCACAAAAAATTCTGGGTGGGAAAACCCCAGACCCCCCTAAAGGGGTGTGTTTTCAGACATGTCACCTTTTTCATGTCTTATGAGTATGCATGCCTGACACTAGTGAGGCCACAAAAACCTAAATGCCCAGTATATAGTTTTATTTCTGATGACCAACCTGTTATTCACTGTGTCCTTTATTTTTGGGAGAATCAGTGCAGGCAGACATGTCATGGTTGAGCCGATCACCTGCTCTAATATGCAACTTAAAATGGAAGTCTGTAATTGGGGTGGAGGGGGGGGGGGGGGCGCCTGCTAAGTGCCTGCATACCCCCCAGAAAGTGGGTAGTTGTGCCCCTGTCCAAAGTGCAGGCATGTGGGTAAGGTAACATTATTTTAACAGGATGGTGTATGTACTGAACATGGTGATTACCTATTGGCTAAGTAAACTATGGGCTACCTGATAGCAGTAAAAGACAGACCTAAATTACTTTTTTTTAATAGCAGATCTTGAGTTAAGAAATTTAGGAAAAATCCTTCTGAGCACAAGATAATATCCAATCCCCCTGATGAGCTGAGACGTGCCCATAGAGCACAACTATGTTCACTTTTATACCACAAACCACTGAAACAACCCGGTTTTTGTCGAGACATAGATAAACATGCAGATGTCTCGTTAGACTTGAAGTTAAATGAAAAACCACAATGTGGAAAGGACATAAGACATCTTAAAATACAAACCATTTGAAACTGTCTCACTTGTAGCGTTGGGTCCTCAAGAAGGTTGGTAAAACCTACTTTTGCTTAAATTCTTAACGTTCAAATTCAAACCAAGAGACAGAAAAAGCTGATTGGTTGTGTTGGTTGTACATTTTTATGCTTTATTGATAGTGTAGAGAAAGAGTTGAAATGGGGCAGAGAACGACCGCGGGCTGGAATCGAACCCGGGTCCGCTGCTGGCCGAGGCCCATGGGGGGGACGCCCTACCAACTGAGCTAAGGGCGCCCCTAATTGTAAATTATTTTAACATGAGATTAATATGCATAAGAATTATAGAGAGGATTTAAAAATATTATTATTTTGATATTTTTCATAAAAGAATTAAGCATGAATTATCTTTTGTTGTAATCGACTTCCCAATGTATACACCTATATTGAGAAAAAAAACAAGTTATGATAACTATGATAAACTGTCTTACTTGATATTGTCTCATTTGTACATAACATATTTTCAATCAAACACTGTACAGATAAAGTTTTCTGTAATACGTTAAATCAGTGTTGCAGTTTTATCAGGCAGTTGTATGGAGTATGAAACAACTTCTTAAAAATATATGTGTGTGCATATTTCTCAGTTCATTCTAAAAATGAAGCTTCATCCTGTTTCTCTACTGAACTAAGCTACCCATCAATAAGTCTGTGAATTGCTGAGGTTTTTTACTTTGACTTTTGCAGACACAAAGCACGTTCACTGTGATGTGACTGGTGGGAAACAGAGATGTTAAGGCAACTGTGTATTTTTGTCTCTATTACCACATCCTGCATATGACTGACATGATTCTGCCGTATGTGTGAGACCAGATGTTTATGAAATGTCATAATCAGAACAATTACATGATGTGGCATGGCTAGGTCTGTTCTGCAGACAGCTGTGCCAAAGAGTGCCAAAACACACCTTATTTAAAAGCCCATGCAGAGTGACAGACAAGACGGAGATGTGCATCTTTTTCTCCTATCTGGTCTCAGCAAACTCACTGTGAAAAAATGCCTGTCCCAGAAACCTAAAAGTGAATTTAAATATGAATTAGGTCACATAATGTCATCGGTGTGTGTGTGTGTGTGTGTGTGTGTGTGTGTGTGTGTGTGTGTGTGTGTGTGTGTGTGTGTGTGTGTGTGTGTGTGTGTGTGTGTGTGTGTGTGTGTGTGTGTGTGTGTGTGTGTGTGTGTGTGTGAAATGCTATTTATTGTAATTCTTAATAGATAATTTTTAGTTTATCATCTTATTTTGGACTGACGTTTAGGATTATACCAAAACAAATTTCTGGCTGTCCATGAACCACTTCCAGCAAGACTCAGATGCGTGGATACATTTGATTAACTCAGGTGTACCCATCTGGACTATGGTGGCTGGACAGTAAGAAGGAAGTTTGGAAAACCTAAAAAATTCTAATAGAAACTATAAAAGTGCACAAATCCATCTAAATTTCCATCTAGGCCGACAAAAGTGAGCTTTCCTGTGTTTTAATCCTTCCCAGGTCATAGGCACCAGCTGTGGCTTCTGATTGGGTTAGAACATTGTGGGATTTTTTTTTGTGCATGATGCAAGATAGTAAAACCTAATTTGAATTAGATTTAATGGCGAGGTTTGAGATTAGTTGTCTGGCCAACTATGCAGCATGATTCTGAATCAAATAACCAGGCACATTAACCAGGTGTTTATGGAACTGCTGGTGATGGTGCACTGTAAAAAAAAATACTGTAAATTTACAGGATTTTACTGGCTACCTAATTGCATTACTTTCACAGTAATTTCACAGTAATTTCCTGTACATATTTTCACAGTAATTTACAGTAAATAATTCACAGTAATTTACAGTAAATAAATCACAGCAAATTACAAGGAAAATACAACTGCATACAGTATATTCACAGTTACCATGCCCATGGAATTACTGTGATTTAGCAATATATAGCTGTGTTATTACAGTACCTTGCAGTACATAAATTACAATTAATAGCTGTGTTTTTTAGTTTTTACTGTGAAAGTAATGCAATTAGGTAGCGAGTAATTTAGTGTAAATTCACAGTTGTCGTACCCAAATACTGTGATATAGCGATATACTGTAACTTCACAAACATGGATCCAAAGTAAAAGGAAAACAAAGAAAACAGGCAATTTGTTCAATTCAATATTTATTTACACATTAATACATTTAACTTTTTCAAACAAGTTGGAAGTACGATTCGGAGAACCTTATAATCTGTAGAAATAATTACATTTTTAAGCCTAAAAATCTGAACTTGTGTTTTTGTGACGTAAACATTTGATCCAAGTAGTTTTGTTTTCACATTAACTGATACAATATAATTCTGTATGCAAAGTGGTGTAATGTTTCTGTGTGTTTCACAATTTCAAGCACATTTCAAACCTTGAAAACACAACATTTTGAATCAAACTTTATGAGCATGCTTTCAACTATAAATGTACAATAGTTATTCATCCTTCCCACTGAGTAGCAGTTCGGTTTGGCAGGGCACGGTAACCCATAGGTCTGAGTGGCAGAGATCCCAAATCAACCTATGGCAGCTGTCACTGTGACATGTGGTATGCCATTTAATTTCATATGCCACAGGATGTGCTGTGCCCTGCCATTGTAATAATAATTTAAAACTAGAAAATTCACGGACATTTTAAAAGTGCAGGCCCCCCTAAGGTCAAAAAATAAATGAATCATGGCTGACCCCTATGGTCCAAGAGGCTTTATTGTGGTGCACCATGATCTGTACGTGTGTTTCTGAGCTATGGGTCTCACATTTGTGTCGCCCCCTATATGGATTGGGCTTTAAAAGCCTTGGGAGACATGCTACCACACATGTTCTGCCATTTCCAGCAAGTTTCATGATGATAGGACCTATGTTCAATGAGTTATGGCCAATTAGCTGTTAAGCCCAGCCCCTGCGTAAACGTGTTGGTCAATGGCAGCCATATTTTTCAAGATTAGTAGAATAGCTTGCAAAACATGGCCGCCATTGACCAAAAGATTTACGCAGGTGCAGCTGAGCTGTCTCTGCCCCACCCATCCCTTCCTTTGCATAGAATGTTTAGTAGTTGCGTTTTGATTTCATCTAAGGTCGCCTCTGGCCGCGAAAGCGGGGCTGGCGGTCGGCGCCGGGAGGCTTGCACTTTTAAAATGTCTGCAGAATTTTCTAGTTTAAAATTCTTATTCTATCTGCAAAGATTGGCGAATAGGAAATACATCACTGTCATTTCAAAAGCATGAGAGACAACAGAATAAACAGATCGGCCATTATAACAACAACATGGACCAAAGAAATGTAGCCTACACGTCTAACAGCTAGATCTGGCTCGTTAGCACCTTTACATGGTAGACGGGTTTATGCTGCACGGAAAGAATATATACAGTCTATGGATCAGAGCCGTAGATAGGCACTGGCCACGGCAGCAACGTAACTAGTGACATCATATTAGTGGGACACAGTGTAGCCAGCTGATTAATTAATTGAAGAGGAAAAACACCACATTTACACTTTTTTCTAAACACAAGACACATTTTACATTGATATCCATTCAAAGTTCAATATTTTCCGTAAGAGTGTGCTCACTGCCTACATGTGGATTAATCAGTCCACGTCCTTTCTTGACTTTGGAGCCCGTCTCTGGGTTGATGCTCAAGAAGCACCTGTGAATGAACCAAGAAAACAACTTTCAGTTTTACATTGATATATATTGCATAATTTCAAGACAGATGGAGTAAACCTTACACCAAAGAAAGAAGTTACGGGCACACTGATAGTATCAACAATTAGGGGCTGCTGTTCATCACAGAGATGAAAGACAATTTAAGTCAATGTACTTTTTTTGGTTCAACTGTAGCCTTAAAGTAGCTACGAGGAACTTTGGCATTTGAATTTGGGCTTTCTAGCTCGTGCCGGGGGTGCAAGTGTCAAATGATTAGGGCGCAATATAGTGCATGTCCGTGTGTTGAAAGTGTGAGGGCACAGACTTTTTTCGTCTCTGTGAGAGTGGTTAGTGACTCTGCATCAACTAATGCTGGTCAGTGCCATACACACCTGATTGCAATGAGTTGATGCAGTGTCAGCTAACTACTCTCAAGGAGCTGAAAGATTCTGTGCCCTCACAAAAAGCGAATGAACGAGAGACAGCAGTATGGATCACGATGAGGTAATGTGTTTATGTTGTTGTAAATTATGACTATATCAGATGAATAATGGTCGTCTGATGATGATGAATGAAGCAAAGTAAACCTTGTTTTAGTACCGTTCATTCACTTAAGAGGAATTTTTTTTTTTTCTTTGATGGTCCAGCCCCGTTATCAGCCATATGACGATAAATAACTGTCTCAAACAAGGCTCCCGCTCCCCTTCCCTTACCTGGAGGGATAGGCTACTCAAATCGCATTGCTGCGCTACACTGAAATCTGCAACCAATACGAATATGTGACAATAGGGCCTGCATGCGCAAGCCGAAAATCGGACTGGGTGTGCGACCAGACCAAAGGCATTAATAATACTAAATAAAAACTGCTTTCTTTGCACTGATGGTGTTGTTTGCTGTTAAAGGTAATTTATGATCATCAGAGGAAAAATAAGACTTTTTTAGAGATATTTAAAAGAGTTCTTCGTATCCGCTTTAACTAGAAAGCACTGTGGGAAACCCTGCAGTACAATATTCATTTGAGTGTTAAAATACCTTTGGATAAACTCCAAAGTGGAGGGGCCCTCCTCCGGGTACTGCAGGTTAAAGCAATAATGGCTTGCAAGAAGTGCAGCTACTCCATTGCCGAAGGAATGGTGTGGTCCCACGACAACCTTCTGACAGTTCAATGCTGAGCATCCATGTGGTTGGCTTCTGCATGTCACCTGAAAAGAACAGAGAACACACATGCAGAGCTGTTGTAAAGAAGTTGGGTGCTAAATGAACAAGGAAAGAAGTTTCAGCAACCTTGAGTATTTTCACAACTGGTTACCCACTTATTGATAATTGTTACTGATGTAATTGATTGTCTAATGGACAACTCAAACAGAAAGCACTAAAGAATATAAACAATATGTTGTTTCATATTGCATCGTTAGTGCAGACACATTTTGCAGGGACTATTTAAATCATATTACTGGTGTGATGTTATGTAAAAAAATTAATTAAATAGAGCATAAGACATTTGAAAAATATTGAGATATACTGTATATTGTGTATCAAGATATAGTCCAAAAATACAGAGATATTGATTTTACCCCCTATTGCCCAGCCCTATTACAATGTATTGATATAATAATATTTGTAATACTGCACAGTTTTAAGCTAACAAGTTTACCTCTGTGCCTCTCTGGCCAGAGAGTGGCGAAATACAATACGATGGCGATGGCTGCCTTCAATAGATGCTCAACAAAACACCTGGGAACAGAGAAAGACACATTAACATATGCCACACACACACTTAAAATGCTATAATAAAGAATATCTCAGAATGAATGTGTGGAGTCAGTGCAACAGACAACACCTGCTGTGTTCATTCTAATGGCATCACATTAAGCTGCCTGAATGAAAGCTCAACTAGATTCAGATAAATTTAAAAGGTGGAAAATTAACGTATCTTTTTCAACAGTCAACTGTGCAGCCTGAAGGGGCCTTCACACCAAAGCCATGCTTATTGGATTTTTTTTTTGTTCATCTCTCTAGTGTGCTGGAACATAACGGTAACATAGTGAGTGTGTGGTTTGGCGCTGATCTGCTGTAAGCACTACATTCACTTCAGGTGTGTCGGCCAGAACACCACACACATTTCAAAAACCGTGAAAACAGCAATAGCCAAAAGCACATAACTAATTTGAGGTGACGTTTTCTGCAGTTACAATCCGCAAGTCGCGGCCGTTAATCAGCGTGCATAAAGCAATACAATCGGCCATATAAAACAACGGTTGGAAAACTCAGTGTACTTATTATAAAAGTGATTCATGTAAACTAAGTAGGCACATTTCCACGGTAAAATAATAATACTGTGGCTTCTTGCACGCTCCGAAAACTTGCAGAGAGGAGAAAAAGTCAACTTCCCTGCAGACACTCTGACTGACTGATGTCACCGCCCATCAGAGACAAATATAGGTTCTGATTGGCCAAATCACCGTCAACGCACATATGATAGGAGTTACCATCTGTCACTCATACTCACTCAGTCGCTATGGTCACTACACACACACACACACACACACACACAGTGCTGACGATATAGGGGGCCAATTTTGTTAACAAAACGGCGAATTTCGCCGAAAGCTGACTAGTTTGCATGCGTGATAAATTTGCACACCGCTGGCAAATACACAAACAGCAAATCAGCATCATACTAAACACAACAGCATTGTGTGCGCAGCAGCAGAACATAAACAGGGCAAGTTAGAGACAGTTAAGGCTTTTTCACACCGCCGCGCGGTTGCCCCCTCCTTACCGGAGGACTCCACCCGAGAGCCCGGCGCTGAAAAGCATCTGCTGCCGCGGCGGCAATGACAGCGAGGGGCTTCGGTAATCATACACGAGTGGAGGCCGCCAAAGTGGAGCTAAAATACCACAACCATGATCCAAAATAATGTCGGATCATTTAGTTACTGACACGACCAACAAGCTGTAACAATATTTTAGGCTTCAGGCATTTCAAATGTTGAAAAAACAACAATGAAGCTAGCCTATGTAATTCTCATCAGACAACACTGCTGGGGAGGACGTTAGCAAGCTAGCTAACCAATGTGACACGATCAATCCAATAACTTGTACCTCACATCAAAAAGTCGAGCTAAAATAACCCAGTGATCCAAATGAATGTTGGTTAATTTACCGACAAAATCAACAGTATATCAAGTCAACAATATTTGGAATAAAAGCATATTTTAGGCTTTAGAAACATTTCAATTTTCATAAAAAAATTAAAATATCATGGAAAAAAATGTACACATTCTATTTTCAGACTAACTGTTAACACATTTAACCACAATCATTTAAGATTAACCACCTATTAATGCTAAAACTGAGAGGGACTTACCTTATCAGTGAAGCTTCTTCTTCCTCTGTCTTCACTTGGCGCCGAATGAGCTAACTGCTCGGTTACGGACGGTTAAAAATTAAAAGTCGCGGGACCTCCCACAATGCAGTGCGTCAACGTAAATTACTGTGTTTTCACAGGGAATGGTCTGAATACAGGATTTAACTGTGAAAAACTACAGTAACATGTTGTGAAATCCTTGTAATGCAAATATCACAGTAAATAACAGTGAAATTTGAAATTACTGTATTATATTGTGAACATTACAGTTAGAGCCTGTAAAGTGATTTTCACAGTAATTTATTGTGAAATATTACAGTTAAATATTGTGAAATCCTGGTAATTATTTACAGTGTGTTGTAAGCAGAGGATCAGCTGTCAAAGGATAAAACCAATGGTTAAAGTCCACTGCTTACTGACCTGCAAGAGATAGGGAGACAGCAGTAGGCTATAGGGCACACGTCCTCGCAGTGGCCCTCATTTATCAATTTTGCGTGGAAACTGGTGCAGATTCTGGCGCAAATACCTCCCTACGCCAGGTATCGCGTGGGATTTATCAAACAGGCGTATCTCGCCAATCTCAGCGTACGCCAGGCCATTATTGATAAATGCGGCGGATGAAAACTAGCGTATCACGCCCCTATATTTCTTTTAGAGGCCTCGCCCAGAGGTTTTACGACATGGATATGCGCAATACGGCACTTCCCTGAAGTAGAAATGGACAGAATAACAGCGAAAGTAGAAAAAAAAAGAGTTTCATTTCGGAGCATTAGCCTACAAGCAGCATCAAAGAACGACAGAAGGCAGCAGTTAGGAAGGAAATAACTGCTGCGGTCAACAGCGTTGGTGTTGACTCAAAATCGCCACTAAAAAAAGCGTGTTGCTGTTCTGAAATGCAACCAACTGGGGGTGCGGGGCTGCGGGCATAATATAAGTGGTGGAGGAGAAAAAGACGCACCAACTGTCCGATAATGGTCCCCATAAAATAAATACAGGTCTGCAGAGATTTGAATGATTAGAATGTATTGGCCCTTTTAGATAGCACTATTCAAAAGGGTTTTAAAAACTAAAAATAACACATTTAGCGTTTTACTGTATGACAGCATGCGCTTGGCACGAGTGGTCAGCCCGGCCGTCAGCTGCACAAGCCGACCCGGCAGCGATCAGCTGTGAGAGCGCCCACCGTCCTGCTCCACCAGCAGATAGGAACAACGTGCCGGTTAACGGTGGAAATAAATCGCTCGCTTTAGCATTGATGACACATTAAAAGAGGAACTAACATCTACAAAGTGCGTCAAATAAATAAAATGTTAAGCTGAATGTTGTGCCGTGTATTTTTTTGTATCATAAAGAGCAGTGTATGTCTACTACATATTTAATACTTAGGCTAACATTTTGAATGAATGCAGCCCCCGTGCCTCAGTGTCCCCCCAGCAGCTCCAAGACGGAGACAACTGCCCTTACGCAGTCCCATGCAGCCCTCCTAAGTGGCCGGTGTGCGCACTATTGAATCAGCTCTCCTACTCAGTTGCACACCATAAGCTGCTCATTTTTAAGTGATTAATATCTTTATTTCGGTCTTATTTGCACTGCATTTGTATTATCTTCTAATAATTGTCCAACAAAGTCATCGGCTACCCGGCACAGCCTGCACTGCGAGTCCAAGCTGTTTTCAAATTTGCGTACACGAGCTGAGAGCTGGCGTGGGATTTGAGCGTACCCTACGCTCACGTCCATATTGATAAATGCCGAGATTTGCGTGGAAATGTACGTACACCCATTTTTCTGGTCTACGCAAGATTGATAAATGAGGGCCAGTGTGTTTTCAGTGTTACATGTTAACAAAGATCTCTGCCTCTACAGATCAGATAACTGTTAAAGAACGGATGATAAAGTATTGTAGCTCACATCAGTTTGTAGACTAGCTGCACACCTTTAACTTTTCAGGCAGGTCAAACTTCAGCATGCCTTGCTGTTGTGTGGAAGAGACCACTTACACCTCATGAAGCGTGGATCAAATCAAGATTCCTCACCACATGATGAACCAAATGGCAGATTATTGACTGACTTCTTCATTAAACCAAATGCATTAGTTTAGGCAGTGTGCTGAAGTCACGCTTGGATTTGGCAGATGATCATAAGCTGTCTCTTAAATGCTTCACAATTGGTTCATTCACAGCTGTGTGACACCCAAAAATATTCATGCGGTTGTGCAGCTCGGACATTACAACCTTAAAACAACCTTGTGCACACACACTCACACCTTTCAAAAAAAATATTTTAATTGTCATATTCAGATAATTTTTACATTAACATCCACATCCATAAATCAGCTTACACATAATAATTAATGATGGTACATTGGGGCTTTAAGTTCAAAAAGGTGATGTAATATGTAAATCAACCCAATGGCTTGCAGCTCAGAGAAAACTTTTATTGTGCAAAGACACAACGTTTGGGGCTATAAGCCTTTAACATGACAGACTAATTATTTTTCACATTTTAGGCATTTAAAAAAATGTAAACAGTATACAGTTATTTTTTTGCTTATGCTGTCAATTTAAATATCACATGTATAGAGTTGTTGGGTTAATGTTTGGTAATGATTTGATTTCACACATAAAACCAAAGTGTCATTCATGTTTAACTTTTTTCCCAACAAAAATCATTCTCCACAGAAACCTTACAATTGTAAAGCAGGTTAATGTTATAAGCAAAAAAACTGTCAACAAAGTAGCAATGACATCCACAGAGTTGTAAACAAACCAGGACATTTTGTAGGAATGTGTCTGCAGATGTGGGGCTCCTTTATGTCTTATGACGTATTCTATCCAAAACACTGCCTTGTCTAGTGGTTTCATAGGCTGATCTCTGTGAAGCCTTGAGAGAGTTTGCATGGTTTCCCTGTAAGAGGAATTGTAAAGAGCTGTCATCAGGGCATCTCCAAAGATGTGTCTATCAAGCATGGCAATATCCACAATCACAGCTCCTCCCTTAGCTCTGATTCTGGAGAGGTTATCGGGCTGGTCATAGAATAAGGGAAGTCCAACGACAGCTACTCCATGGTAAATAGCCTCCTGAACTGAATTGGTGCCTCCGTGGGTAATAAAAACTCTAGTTTTGGGATGTCCTAAGAGGTCATTCTGTGGCAGCCAGTTGACTATTAATGTGTTGTTGGCCAGGTTGGCTGGCCTTTTCCCCATATATCTCCATAAAACTTTCTGAGGCAACTGGGCAAAGGCTGCAGCAATTTCCTCAGCAATATGTTGAGGAAGCTCCCCGACTAAAGTTCCCAAGGACATTATAACAACCCCATGGTCTCCAGAACTCTGGACAAACTCTTCCAGGTCCGCAGCAAGTGGCTTTGGGGACTTGCACTGAAATCCACCCATATAGACTATATTTGGCATTGTTGGACGTGGAAATTCAAATATAAAATCATTCCTCATAAGCCATATATCAGCATTCAGGTTAAACGTTGAGTAATCCACATCAGGACCAAAGTACTTCTTAACAAGTGGTTTGTAATGAGGTTCTGTGATGTATGATAGTGTGTACATCCCAGAGATGTAACTCAAAACATTTGTGACTCTCTGAGTGAAGGTCATCTTATCTGTGAACTCTGTGGCTGTAAAAGGAACATATGACAAAGGTGAGGGGGCAATAAGTAAATGAGCTTCACCTTGAATGGTCCACCTTACATTGAAAACAAGCGGAACCTGGAGCCAACGTGCCAGCATGGCCCCACCGCCAATGCCAGGGTCAGTCAAAACCACGTCATATTTGGCTTCAAGAAAAGACTGCATCAGGTTTTCATCTTCAAACATCTGAGTGATCATTTCACTCATTCCCTTATGTAAGTGAGAGAACTGATCCACAGACACCTGCTGCGCCTCAATAAAAGTCCAGAAGCGTGACCAAAGAGATACACCCTTATCCCGAAGCCGGATCTCGAGCTGTCGAGACAAAAAGATTTCAAAGTTTTCCTCAAATCTGTTGGGGCTGGGAATGGTGACGGCAGTGTAGAGAGGAGACTTTTCCTTGATGTACCAGCTATCGGATGCCCGAACCACAGTGACCGCATGGCCTTTGTCATGCAGTTCCTCTATGAGTACTTTCATGTTTACCCAGTGGCTTCCATCCAATGGGAACACAAGGATTTTGCCCCCAGATGCACTGGATAACTGAATCAACAGTAGCGTAAAGGTGACCAGAGATGCATGAGACACCTTCATTCTGACGTCTTAGAGAGACCATAAAAAAAACACAAAAAACAAGTCAATATGGTAGTAATGTCTGTGTGGTTTGAACATGTTTTGAGTTTATTGACATATTATAACATCAAATGCATTGAATAAATACACAAGTTGATGTTACGTAATACTTGTATTCTACTAGCCCTACAGTTCAGGTGGAAGTATTGCAATCTTAAACCCCTACATTGTTGATAGTGATAGTTTCTTGTTTGCAGCCTAAAAGTGTACTTCAAAAATGTGACACTCTTTGGGGCCAGTTGTCACACTGTAGATGTTTGAGTTGTTATCATTTAATGTACTCCCCAGACAAATTCCCCCACCACACTTCTCAAATGGTTTAATGTAAATAAAAATAACTGTTTGAGCCCAAAAGAGGTCAAATTAGCCAATATTTCAGAAAAGAGGAGATAAAGTCAAAAATAAATGCAAATTTGAGACAGACTACGTTTTTTATTTTTTATTTCCGACCCCTAGATTAGCAACCATAATAATAAAAAAACAATAAGAATAATACTTTCCAAAAATAAGTTGATCGCAATACCTGTTAACAAGCATTACTTTCTGTAAAACCTAAACTAAAAAAACATAACTACCAAGACTTCCTTAGAAAAGCAAGAAAACTGTCTGTTTCCTGTTCAACCAAACACACATTCCATGAATATTTTCACTTTTTCTGTGCTAATAAACGAGCTTAAGTTTACACTTACCCAAATCCTCTGGTACAGGAGAGGAAATCCAACTTCAAAGTTTCAATTTAACTGTGGTATTTGTTATTCAATAAGATGGTAGGTTTTGGAAGAAAAAAACCTGTGGTGAATGTTCTTCATAGTCTGTCAAAGTCATGACTAAAGCTGCATGGTAGTTACATGTACGTATATGTTCAGCTCTGTTAAGAAGGCGTGGTACTACTGAAACTAGAGTTCATGTTCACTTCATGGCAGAACACATGTTTATTTGGTGCCATCTAGTGTCAAGTCATTGCACTAACCATTAAAGTGCTCAGGATTGTTTTCCTGAACAGAACAGTTAACCAGTCCATTTTACACAAACTGCTGTACCCATGTCCTAAAATAATACTACAATCTATTCAATTCAAATTCAAATTCAAATAACTTTATTTTTCCCGTGAGGGAACTTCATTTGTGGTCAGGCACATACAAACAAGACATACTTCAACAATAAATAGTCAGTATCATGTACGAGAATAAATAAATTCTTAAAAGCTAAAAACCCTGTGGGTAGGGAGAAGGCTTCAATAGGTTGAAGCCTGGAGTAATGGGTTGGGTTTGGCGGGCTGGAGGGCCTACTGTTTATTCAACAGCCTGATGGATGCTGGAACAAAGGTGGACATGGCTCGTTTGCAGGGAACAAAGTCTCCTTCCTGAAGGTAGCAGGTGGTACTGGTTGTTGAGGTTATGGGTGGGGTCTGATATAATCCGTCTACTTTTCCTGATGGCCTGTTTTTCAAATATGGCTGTAAGGGTGGTCTGTGGCTGTCCAATGATCTTCCCACTCATCTTTATGATCCTGTTGAGGGGACCTTTGTTCACCTCACTCAGGGAGCCAAACCAAGCCAGGATGCTGAAGGTGAGGGTGGATTGGATGAAGCAGTTGTAAAATGACTGGAGTATTGACTTGTCGACTTGCAGTTGTCGCAGCTTCCGGAGAAAGTACAGGTGTTGTTGACATTTCTTGAACATGCGGTCTGTGTTGCTTTTGAAGGTGAACTTGTGATCAATGATGGAACCGAGATATTTGTATTCTTCCAGTCTCTCAATTATCTGGCCATCTAACTGAAGAGCAGGGGGGCTGGTGGAGGAGCGCCTGAAATCTATGACCATCTCTTTGGTTTTGGAGATGTTCAAGGAAAGATGGTTATCTTTGCACCAGAGAGAGAAGTCGTCCTATAATCTATAAAGATTATTGATTAATCACCATCTTTGATTAGGTGACTTTGGTAAACTGTATGATGTTTCATATAGAGACCAGGGAAATTATAGGGTTATTGTGGTTATAAAATCAGCATCTGCATTTAAGAATAACTTTTTTTTAAAATGTAAGGAAAGTTGAGATGGAGGTCCATGTGAGAAAGGAAGACGAGACAACTGTTGATTGAAAATGCACACTTTTATTTTATTTATAGTTTAGTTTAGCTAACATTGTAAAAAGGAGGACAATGAATCACACACAACTAAAAGATGCCAAAGAAGATGACACAATTAAGCCTGCAATTTCTTCCTTTCAGGGTCCTGCATGTTTAGATAACTGGAGTAGTTTAGGTTGCAAGGTGACATTAGTAGAGTCAATATCCTTAACTTGAAAATCACTCTAAGTCAAACAAACAATTATAAAGATGACATATTTTATAACTATAGGCTGCATACCAGCCAGAAGCCAACTAAGCCAATTTGTAATACAACTAGGGAAGAGACAGAGATGAAGATTGGAAAATAAATCATTATAAGGTTCTAAACTTTGAACGATTAGATGGAGCTATACAGAACTTTCAAGGCCATAGTTTGCAATATGTTTTGTGCTGCATAGGTATTCTGTTTAAAACTACAGTAGACCGTTCAAAAAAAACATGACACCACATTTTTTCTTTTTTCACATGCATGGATTGGGTTCAAAAATTATTAGTTGTGCGTGCCCCTGTTGCATGCATATTACCATCAAGTAAAAACTAGAAGCGTTATTGTATTTTGCACAGAGATGGAGAGACCCAGGAACCATCAGACTAAAACCAAAAACCCTGTGAGCACAATATAAACCCAAAGTTAAATAAGTTAAGGATAAAAAGGTAAAACTGGAACATGACACAGGACAACAACGTTAAGTTGCCTAATAATGCAAGAGGATCCAATGGTGGACATTCCAAAATGAAATCTGCATACAGCGAACCTGGACCCTTTATAGGTTCCCTTACTAACTCAATTTTGCTTCTTTTTTTTGTTTTACTGTTTGCTTAGAGGCTATATAATATGGGCCATTATATGCATATGTGTGTGTTACATAAGCTATATTTTAAACATATTTTGGAATGTTTTCATCTTATTTTATGTGTTTCTGGTTGTGAACACTATAGGCCTATCGCGAAACAAAACCACGATGACATGTGATAGGCTACTAACAAAATAATACGACATATAATTAAATTTAAATACTTTGAGCAAAATTTGAATCGCATTTAAGATATGTAGTGTCCTTTGTGTGACAAAGTGCTGGCAGTGTGCATCATGAACCTCACCCTCCAGCCAGCCCTTTGTTGTTGTTCTCACGCTAACAGGCGAGATCCGTAGAGCCGACTCCACTGCGCGGTCGGTCACATCCCGCCCCGACTTCCCCTCTGCCAGCGGCCTGGTGGTTTGAGATGAGTAGAAGATGTCGGTTTCGGGGCTGAAGGCCGAATTGAAGTTTTTGGAGTCCATTTTTGACCCAAACCACGAAAGATTCAGAATATTAGACTGGAAACCCGACGAACTCAGCTGCCAATTCAACGTTACAAGAGAGAAGCTGCTGATCATTCACTGCAACATCACGGTGAGTGGAGGCCGAATCCCGGCCACTGACTATCAACTGAAATACAACCATTCCGTCGAAGGGTTGCGTGTTTACAAAATACATTACGAAGAAAGAGTTCGCTCTTGGTTTCATTGCGCGTTTGGACGTCAATATTTAGCTAACCCTGTTGTTTTAAGAAAAACAACACCGCGCCATGATTAAATTCACTTCGTAAAAGTATAAGAGAAAATGTCGATTAGTACGTACGCTGCGGTAGCTCCTGTTAGCCACCTAACTGAAAGTAACGTTGATGCTAGCTTGTCGTGTTAGCCGAAATAACTGCGTTACTCTTTGCGGCACTACGGCTGCTAACTTTCTAACTAATGAACCTACGCATGCATTTAATCCCATTGTGTATTTCAGTTTAGGCTTGAGGGAATTTAAGAAACATCACAGCTCTGTATTTTAACTGTTTTTAAAATAACACGTTTGTCTGAACAGGTTATACGATTGACTGTCGGTTTCACATATTTAATGTTTTCATTGAAGCTGTCTAATGGGATGTTTTCTGCCGTTTCAGTAAATAGACCGATCCCGCTGACGAACTTCCACAATATTAAAGCTGCGACGTTAATGGTCCCTTTATCGTGACACCAAAACTGTATATATGAAGGAGTGTACTGTAATGTAATTCACTTGGTGACATTTCTTTTAACAACTATTAATCCGAGCTCAGGTGTATACATGGATTGTGTTGACGTTGATAACGTCAGTCGGGCCTGGTTTTAAATCCATAGAAATACCAGGCCCTACGAAATTTTCAACACCATCTCATTCAAGCGATTTATATACAGGATTTGCAACTCTTTTAATGGCACAGTATTGATATGGTGCATATCGTCTCCACACCATTGCAGCATCCTTACCACATCCTCCTACACAAAGCAACAATATACACATTCACCCCATTTTTTGGGGTGGAAACAGACAGACTTGTTAACATTTTTGTGTCGTGTTGAGACTCAAGCTGAGTCAGTTTGCATCGCCTTTGAGTCAGCTCAATCTCTGGAGGGAGACCAGATTACATTTAGCATCACAATCCTCCCAATAGAAAATAAGCGAGTAAGTAAAATTACTTTAGGTCCCACCGCCAGTTCAATTCTGCCTCCGGGTTTCCAAAGCTCTGTGCATGATGGACCATGTGTAAGTACCAGCTATTGATCGACTGAACCCACCAGATTCGGCCAATCAGTGTAGGAAGAGCAGGTAGAGATGAAAAACATGCAGGGCTTGGAGTCGACTGAGAAACACTGCTTTAGTTATCTCTTATCTGTGGTGAATGATACGCTGCTTTGACATTTTGTCGGAAATCAAATATTCCTCCAGAATTCAATTTAACATTTTATATAGATGAAATTTCCTTGGGCAACATTTTGGTTTCATAAAAGCAGTGGTGTTCACTTGTCATTTTCACACATGCATCAGTGGCTAAATTCCCATGTCCTACTGTTCTCTTTTGCAGGAATCCTATCCCTCAACATCCCCAATATGGTTTGTTGACTCTGATGACCCCAGTCTGGCTGAAGTGTTGGAGCGCTTAGAGGATGTTAGAAAAGGCAGCAGATTGGTAAGTCGGCTGATGTGGATGTGAGCTTCACAAAGGCTTGCTCAAAGTAGTAAAAGTCACATAACTTCAGTGATTATAAGAGTGGAAACTTTGTGTAGAATTGTTGATTCACAGTTGAGGATTTATTTTGGTGACTTCACCTGCAGCTTCTTCAGCAGCTGAAGCGCCTTATTTGTGATCTGTGTCGGCTTTACAACCTGCCACAACATCCAGATGTAGAAATGCTGGACCAGCCGCTGCCTGCTGGTCCCATAACACAGGAGAAAAAGGTAATTGTCTAAAGCAAAGAGTAAAAAAGTAATTTAGTGCCTTTTCTTGCATTCAAAAAAACTCACTGTCAGTCATCTCCCAATGTTTCACCACACTTGCAGCATGGCCCAGCCGATGAGGTGACATCTGAGGAGGAAGAGGAAGAAGAGATGGGAGAGGTGCCAATATATATTCCTGTCATTTCGGTGGATTTGTGGTATTATGTTTAGCTTAGTGATTCAATTGGTTTTGCATCCGGTTTCTTAACACAATTAATCCACTGGCAGCAGGACATTGACCTGGACCAAGACCTGGACCATTATGACATGAAAGAAGAGGAGCCGGCCAGCGGGAAGAAGTCAGAAGATGACGGGATAGAAAAAGAAAACCTGGCCATCTTGGAGAAGATTCGAAAAAACCAGAGACAGGATCACTTGAATGTAAGTGCCTCGTCTACTTCATGTTTGGTGAGTTTGTGTGACTACAGTAGACTTGAGAAGTGGAGGGACTACTTTTCACTATAAACTCTCTTTTGAATATTAACAGTATTTTACTGAATCTGAATCCATTATTGAAACCCTTTTTTAAATACCTTATAATGAGATTTAAAATGTGTAGAAAATTGAAGTTATAACAAGCTAAAGCTCAGAATCAGTTGGGATCTGTGATATTATTTTAGTTTACTGAGAAGGCTGAAGTACTGTACTTTAATGTTCACTTACTGGAGATGAGCAGCATTAGATATGAAATGCTGATCAAAATCCTGCTTTATAGATCCAATGTTTTCTACGTTGCTCTGTATCATAATATTTCAGATAAAAGGCTAAACAAGAGATTTGTTAAGAGTTGGAGTTTAGGACCAAGAACCATTTGGCAAAATGGAACCGGTTATTGCCCCGTTCCTACTGCTGGGTGGTTTCACTGCATCGGGTTATACTATAGCCACGAGGCACATATTTGTCTCTTTTATTCCTTCTGACAAATATTTTTTAAGTCAGTTTGGCCATGTTTAGGTCAAATGTAGCACTGTATTCAAAACACAGGCTCATCAGTTCCTTTCACTGCTGACACAGTGTGGCTGATACCACACAGGGACTCCAGTGGGGAAATAATGCCAGGCTGTCCAACAATAAAGTCAAGTTGGCTCTAAACTTTTGCAGCACTGAAGTCCAAAACTATCCGGCAGCGCAGTGGTCTCATCGGTGGTGGAGAGGATGCCAGCTAGAATCAGGAAATTGTTTCTGCAGTCAGGAACAAAATCTCCCATTAAAAAAAACGGCATAACCTTCTGATTTTCGGATTTCTATTTTTAACGTCAACTTGAGCGCAAGTGGAAAACCGGTCATTGGTTTGACACATTCACATCCCTAATGCATAGAGAAAGTAGTAAACACTACCACACCACAAAGACTGATCAGACCTTCATCTCTTATTTATTTTTTATGTTTGAACATGATTTCTGCAGGTGAACTATTCATTAAACTGCCCAAATTCAAGAATAAAAACAATTATCAAACTTCTGGACTTTAAAATACTGGCCGACTTCCTTCAGTTGTAGGCTTCAAATTCAATATGTGTGCCTGGTTTTATATTATGTGTATAAGCAATATCAATATTTCATATCATTAACTAAAATAAAAACAACCAAATCTAAAGGGAATATCTATACTGTTACAGTACAGATATTCCCTTTATATTTGGTTATTTTTCTAATATAGGTATTATAATTATCACACTAAATTATGAAGAAGAAAAAAAGTGTGTGCAGGGCCAGTGAAAATGTACATGGGGCCAGTAAAACTCGGATCCACTGGCCCGGTGGGCCAGTAGGGAAAAAAAGTTATGTTGAACCCTGCATATTTTCCACTGAAGTAGTTCTGTCCACCTCTAAAGCATACTCTTACCTTCTTACTTCTGGCTGACATTTTGTGTTTTATGTTGCAGGGTGCAGTGTCCGGCTCTGTGCAAGCATCAGACCGCCTAATGAAGGAACTCAGGGAGATCTACAGATCACAGAGTTACAAGACAGGTGACTACAGTGACACATTTCCCTGCACTGGTGACGTTTATTGTTTTACCGTCTTATCAGCAGATGGAAGTAAAGCTCTGTGTTTGTGTCACTTATCTCACAGGTATTTATTCAGTCGAACTAGTCAGTGACAGCCTTTATGATTGGCATATCAAGTTACGGACGTAAGTTCTCACATTCAGTTTCTTTTTAAGATCAAATCTTTCCCAATGTTGTGTTTTCTGTTATATTTGATTTGTTGTTCTCTATTACAGGGTAGACCCAGATAGTCCATTACATAGTGACTTGCAGGTCTTAAAAGAAAAGGAAGGAGTGGACTACATTCTGCTCAATTTCTCTTATAAAGTAAGTCCCGAGATAATCTTTGTCAATTGTTCTTTTGGGGGGAAATAGTATTCTTGAGACTAAATCATTTTTTCCCTTTATGTGACAGGATAATTTTCCTTTCGACCCACCTTTTGTACGGGTTGTCGCACCCGTTCTCTCCGGAGGGTGAGTATGTAGAAATCTTGCCCTTTACAGCCCTTTTTTTTTTTAAAAGAAAGCATTCACTGACTGGGACTTAGTCCACATTTCTTGTGCGCACAGTTTTGACACAAATCTTTGATGGAAATTGAAAAAAACACACCTGTGAACTACTAACTTAATGTTTCACATTTTATGTTGTTTTTGCAGATGTGATAGTACTATACTCTGCTTGCTTACAAAACTGATGTCAGATCCTTGGATGAATGGCTTTAAGCTTTTAGGTGCAGGGTGGATTTTTTTATTTATTTTTTTTATTGGTAGTATGTGGTTTGCTTACGACTGACTGCAAATGATCAACTCTGATTCTTAAAAGTAAAGAGAAGCATTGCCATACACCACTGAAATAAAGCTATCAGATGCATTTAAAAAAGCTTTTGGCAATTCAGTCAATCCATATTAAACAATGTGATACAATTCCACCATTCATCTCAGATCGTACCGTTTCTTTAAGTATTCTGATTTTAACTCATAAGCATTGACAGATTTGAATGGAAAGCACTGCTAGAAGTTATTGGTGCATCCAGAAGCAACATTTAAAATGTCCTCCTTTTTGTAAAAATCTAAATCTCTCCCACAAGGCAAATCAAGGCATTGTGAAGTCAATTCGAAGCGCAACAGATCTGTAAAAAGTCGAGTGAAAACTTTCTTGATCAACGGTACATAGCTGCTCTAATATATAATATCTACAATTACAACTCATCTTAAACTCTGAATTGTTATTATTTCCTTTCAGCTATGTACTAGGAGGAGGAGCCTTGTGCATGGAACTTCTCACAAAACAGGCATGTAAATTAATTTGATTTGTATTATGACATAATAAAGCTTCATGAATAATTAATTTAATGTTTTTTTGTGTTTGTGTGTGTTTTTTTCAGGGCTGGAGCAGTGCCTATTCCATAGAATCTGTCATTATGCAGATAAATGCAACTCTGGTTAAAGGAAAAGCCAGGGTGCAGTTTGGAGCCAATAAGGTAACTGATGTCATTCGTCACGTTCAGTTTAAACCATGTCTACAAGGAAACGAGTTTCTAGCAGTTTAGAATGGTCTCACTGGAGAAATTCAATCATGCGATTGCGACCTATTAACAACTGTCTGATTAATAAACCTTCTCCAGTTTTCGCCTCACATACACACATTACAGCTTTATGCTTCTGTTCCACCATTTTTCTACCTGTTAAATGTTTTGTAAGTATACATTCTAAATAGTTTCGCTCCAGCATACTTTTATATACATTCTTTGAACTATTAAACTTGAATTCAGCTTCTGAAATCCTATACAATTTTCGAAAAATTAGGTTTCAAGAATATTCCGGTCCAGTTTACATTTTGGGTTATTTCAGCAGTTCAATGCATTTGAGCTTTCACATGTTTCAGACGTCACACTTCTGCATCTATTTACAATGCAATGTTTTACATACAAGCTAGTTTCTGTGCATCTAACCGAACAATATTTGTCTTTCAGAACCAGTACAATCTGACCAGAGCACAACAGTCGTACAAATCACTTGTGCAGATTCACGAAAAGAATGGTGAGTAGATATTTCCAAATGGCCGGAGCTCAGTAGACACACAGTGGTTTGGATCCATTGGCAAAGGGCTTTCTCTCTCTGTTTTTTCACAGGCTGGTACACACCACCCAAAGAGGACGGATAAGGAGCTACTACCACTATGCACTGAGAACATGTCTTTGGGTCAAAGTATCTTGATTTCTTTGGAATATTTTCCCCCCTCTGACTTAACTGGGGATATATCACCTTTCTCGTGGAAACCATCTCGTTGGCTCATCTGACAAGTATTCCTATCGCCTCGCTCCAGGGAAAAGACTTTATTACGGTATCACTTGGCTTCTCCCCTCCGGAGGATATGAAGGGTATCACTAGTCATGTTTTCTACAGTAAATAATATGCTCATTTGTCTTTAAAAAAAGAACTTTCCTCCCTTTAAATGTGGGGAAATGCTTTTTCTTTAGCTGCTTTGGCAAACTGGGCTTCATAAACAGTCAGTTACCCCTCATTAAATGGGAATTTTAAAAGAAGATTGATACTGAAGCTCTTGAAGTGGCACTTCACTGCACCTGTTTTATTGACCACATCATTTTATTTCATTTTTTCTTCCTTTCTTTTTTCTTTTTGAAATGAACTGGTACATGAAATGCAGATATTGTTTTTATGATCTGAACATCCTGGACAGTAAATGAGCATATTTTTCATATTTTGGATGCTTATCGTTAAATTGAGATGACGGACCCATCGGTGTCTTTTTAGCCCTTATCTTTCAAGTGTGTGGGAGGAGTATCGGGCCAAGCAGAGCCAAAATGCTTCGATCTTGATGAATATTTATGATTACCTGTTGTCGGTAAACAAATCCACCAGTGGTAAAAAATAAAATGGGGCCAAAGTAAATGAAAAAGGTCAGAATCTGCATAATGCTTATCTTGGAAAGAAGAAACCGATATGATGCGTGTTAGGGCATCATGTTGAAGCGAAATAGCTAATTTTTGCCTAAATTCTTGTTAAAACAACTGCCCAGCAAGTGCTCAGTTAGCTTCTTAGCTGTAGAGGTTGATGGTGAAAATTTCCAGTGTGCATACTTAACAGCATGTTGCACACATGTTGTATCGTCACAACTGCGATTGGAACACATGGGTGGATTTGATTACAGTCACCGTTTTGGGATGGGCTTGGATTAAGTGCAGGGTGCCTGGATTTTTTTTTAGTTTTTCCATCATTCTGCCCATTTTGGAGTCATTTCTTGCTGAAATACATTGATTGTTTACCTGTGGCCAGTTTAGATTTGACACTGCTACCCCTGTTACATGACGTCCCATGCAGCTGGACTCATCCCCTTTTAGTTTTAGCAGCTTAAGCAACCGTCTCCTGCGGGGCTTCCTTTACCATGACATTTACCATGCATTTCTGCATCGCTTTGGGTGTGTAATTAGGAGCATTATTTTTAGTGTAAGACCATGCAATATACCGTAGTACATCACCAGTACTGCTGTTCCACATACTACAGGACACTCACAAACACTGTATCTATCAATCTGTTGGCTCTTTTGCAGTTTATTTGTTAACACTGTCTGCAAAAGTATGTTTGAAATGGCAACTCAGGTAACAAACAATACTTAGGAGGGGGAATCTGTATATGTACATGTGGGGTTTTGGGTTATTTTGTTGGGTTAATTAACACTCTGATCCGCTGTCGTTTACGTTTACTCGCCCACTGATTTGATGTCAAAAAAGAAACGTAACAAGCTTTATGCTAATATGGGCAACATGTTTATTTAAAATGAAACTATGTAAGAGGAAGGAAAGATGCCCTTTTAATAGGATTGCAGCAGCATGATGGCCATCCCATGAAATATTTTATCAAGAACAGTACCTGATGTAGGTCTGATTTCAGTGTGTAATCTTTAAATATTCCTGATAAACATATTTGCACAATGTCCCGGTAGAGGTCAATTCATTCTAACAGCAAACGGGAAAGATCAGGAAAAAGTTTTTTTTCCTGTTACATGTGTGATATAGCTGAGGGGGAGGATGTATCATTATAGGGAAGTGTCCTAGCTTCTTTGTGTTGTCTGGCAAAGTTTTGAGTACAACCTCCCCAGCTGCACAGCCGTCATACACAGCCTGTGATTGCCTCCCTCCAAGACTTCAGTCAGAGGGGGCGTAAAGAGACAAAGTTAGATGGTTATGCCATGGTGAATACACTTGCACGCAACTGGACTGAGTTTTGAAAAGATTCATTTTATCTCAATTGTCGATTCATTTGGCGCAACTGGCACCGACAAACATATGGTCGAGTCTGGCGCCCTTGGCTCGCTTTGGTTTTATTTCATTTTCCATTTGAATACATTTTGACCATGTACAGTAATTTGTAAACTTGCATCAAGTTTATAAATAAAGAATTTTAAGATTATTGATGTTTTACTGGGTCCCCTGTGTATTATTTGAGTCACTCGAATAGAAACAGCTCAGTTACTTAATGGATTGCAGATATATTGGGCCGATGTTGATATTTTTTTTAATTCAACTAATAAAATTATTTACTGGTAATACATTTTTAATCTGTGTTCCAGCATTTTTCCTTTAAACTGAGTACTGTATCAGTTTCACCTACAGTTGAATAGTTATAGCTCCACATCAAAGACTTTCACCAGTCAGGTTTCCACTGAAATGTTGAGTAATGCTTTACTTTTTCCAATGAAAGAACGAAATTTAATTGATATGGTTAATAACTGATAGACCTGTTAACAAAGTGTAACCAAATTTACTGCGTTTTCATGTAGATCTTAGAGCCACATTGAAAAATATGGTTTTAGTGTTGAATACTTAAAATAATATTTTAGCACATTGAGGAAAGGGCAGTTTTTTTTTATTCACCACTACAGAAAACTTAACTTGATGATTTGGATGCTTTTGAAATTGAAAGCAATAAGGTATCAAATCAATAACAAACTTTTAAACATTCAATTCAGAAAGACTATCCAGTTTGTTGGTAAACTGACTTTTAGTTGCCATAGGCCAATTTGAATATGCTTTCAAATGTACCCTATTTTTATTATAACGAGTCGTCAGTCAGTCAATGGTTGAAGTCTTCAGATCTTTTTTTTTTTTAAAGATATTTTTGGGTATTTTTATGGTTTATTGATAGTGTAGAGACAGAGAGGGGAGTGACATGCAGAGAACGACCGCGGGCTGGAATCGAACCCGGGTCCGCTGCTGGCTGAGGCCCATGGGGGGGACGCCCTACCAACTGAGCTAAGGGCGACCTCAAGTCTTCAGATCTTTAATAGAATTAGTACCACAACATTGTATTAGTATTCCATTAGAATTAAATGTTGCATTCAAATGTACTTATGTTGTATTTAAATAAAATGATTCATTACGATCAATGGCTTCTTTCTGTGTGTGTGTGTGTGTGTGTGTGTGTGTGTGTGTGTGTGTGTGTATACAGGTCCTTCTCATATAATTAGCATATTGTGATAAAGTTGATTATTTTCCATAATGTAATGATAATAATTGAACTTTCATATATTTTAGATTCATTGCACACCAACTGAAATATTTCAGGTCTTTTGTTGTTTTAATACTGATGATTTTGGCATACAGCTCATGAAAACCCCAAATTCCTATCTCAAAAAATTAGCATATCATGAAAAGGTACTCTAAACGAGCTCTTAACCTAATCATCTGAATCAACTAATTAACTCTAAACACCTGCAAAAGATTCCTGAGGCTTTTAAAAACTCCCAGCCTGGTTCATTACTCAAAACCGCAATCATGGGTAAGACTGCCGACCTGACTGCTGTCCAGAAGGCCATCATTGACACCCTCAAGCAAGAGGGTAAGACACAAAAAGAAATTTCTGAGCGAATAGGCTGTTCCCAGAGTGCTGTATCAAGGCACCTCAGTGGGAAGTCTGTGGGAAGGAAAAAGTGTGGCAGAAAACGCTGCACAACCAGAAGAGGTGACCGGACCCTGAGGAGGATTGTGGAGAAGGGCCGATTCCAGACCTTGGGGGACCTGCGGAAGCAGTGGACTGAGTCTGGAGTAGAAACATCCAGAGCCACCGTGCACAGGCGTGTGCAGGAAATGGGCTACAGGTGCCGCATTCCCCAGGTCAAGCCACTTTTGAACCAGAAACAGCGGCAGAAGCACCTGACCTGGGCTACAGAGAAGCAGCACTGGACTGTTGCTCAGTGGTCCAAAGTACTTTTTTCGGATGAAAGCAAATTTTGCATGTCATTCGGAGTCTGGAGGAAGACTGGGGAGAAGGAAATGCTAAAATGCCTGAAGTCCAGTGTCAAGTACCCACAGTCAGTGATGGTCTGGGGTGCCATGTCAGCTGCTGGTGTTGGTCCACTGTGTTTTATCAAAGGCAGGGTCAATGCAGCTAGCTATCAGGAGATTTTGGAGCACTTCATGCTTCCATCTGCTGAAAAGCTTTATGGAGATGAAGATTTCATTTTCAACAAGACCTGGCACCTGCTCACAGTGCCAAAACCACTGGTAAATGGTTTACTGACCATGGTATTACTGTGCTCAATTGGCCTGCCAACTCTCCTGACCTGAACCCCATAGAGAATCTGTGGGATATTGTGAAGAGGAAGTTGAGAGACACCAGACCCAACACTGTGGATGAGCTTAAGGCCGCTATCGAAGCATCCTGGGCCTCCATAACACCTCAGCAGTGCCACAGGCTGATTGCCTCCATGCCACGCCGCATTGAAGCAGTCATTTCTGCGAAAGGATTCCCGACCAAGTATTGAGTGCATAACTGAACATAATTATTTGAAGGTTGACTTTTTTGTATTAAAAACACTTTTCTTTTATTGGTCGGATGAAATATGCTAATTTTTTGAGATAGGGATTTTTGGTTTTTCTTTACTTTTTTGCCAAAATCATCAATATTAAAACAATAAAAGGCTTGAACTACTTCAGTTGTGTGTAATGAATCTAAAATATATGAAAGTCTAATGTTTATCAGTACATTACAGAAAATATTGAACTTTATCACAATATGCTAATTATATGAGAAGGACCTGTATATAATCATATAGAGAGGTTGAATTACTATGTCAATATGTATTTATTTTCACTCTTTAGGACACAATTCCAAACTAAAATTGATGAGGGATGTTCTTTTCTTTTTTCACAATGCTAAGCATTGTTTTGTCATGTTCTGTATGAAGATAATTCCAAAATAACCAACTCAAGTGCAGTGCATTATATCAGAATACATTAAAGCTGCTGCCAGGATGAGACATTTTAGTATTTATCTTGAATGTTATCAATTCTTATTTTTAAAAACATCATTCTAGGCTTGAAAAGCCAAATATTCATAAGAGTGGTTGAATTGATTCCATAACACAACAGTATTCATGAAGAGAAGTCACTCTGTTCAGAGAAACTCACACTTTGGTCAGTTTTTAACCATTTGAACGCCTGAAGGGATGAAGCCAAGAAACCTTTTGATTGTTGGTTGATGGTTAATTTAGAAAGCTGGGTTGTCCATGAAAACCAGTTATAAAGAAGTCAATTTCATGAAATAAAAAAACAGTCATGTGATTCAAGTTTTGTAAAAAAAAAAAATATGTATTTCAATATTTTTAAATATATATTTATTTATAAAATGTCTTACTTAAGGATCACCTTATATGACGGTTCATGTTTCTTCTTCACTAACAGCAATGTAAGGGAAATCCTGGATGGTGTGAAGACCCTTGTGCAAACTCATCAAAAAAAGAAACAAGATGCAACAAGAACTGTTTAATATCTATTAGGGTAAGACCAAATAATACAAAAGTAATACACAAAAATGTATTTCTCATTCACCTCATTCGTGGAGACATAGCCTCCTCAAATAATTCACTCACCTCATTATAGCATGTCTCTACAGAATGTTTTTATCCATTGTAAATATATTGACCTAACCTCAAGTCATTATATATTTATATCTAGTTCTGATATAGTACATGATAATACATATCAAACAACATACAGTACATGTGGGAACATGAGGAGGAGTTGATGGGGGAAATGGCTTTCAGAAGCTTTTGATACAGCAACATGAAATGTTGAAAAGTACTAGCACTGCAGTTCCTGCTACACGATTACTATACAGATGTCATTTATTTTATCACATTAACTGTGCTGTATGTACATACGTCAAAAAAAGGTTTTGGACTGGTCCAAAACTCCCCGAAGACCATTCTAACTTACTACACACCGAGAAAAGTAGCTTGTTGGTTAATTTTTGTGCATACTTTACACTTAATTTAACATATCAGCTACAGTTAGCGCATTAACTAAGAGATGAGTGTGTGAGTAGTACAGTTACAGGGTTATACTTTGTAACTACTGCAAGTCTGCATCTGCTGGTGAAAAATGTTATGCAATTCTTAAAATTATACCAGTGGTGTCAAACTTAAAAAAACAGGCCCAGTTTTTGTTTTTTACTTTCTGACGTCTATATTTAAAGCCTGCACAACAGGACCCAACTTGAGCATAATATTTTTTTGTATTTAATATATTGATGTTGGTATTGATCCACTGTGATTCACTGTGAATTAAGTTGGCACTAACTGTCAACAATCTGTTACCCACAGCCAAAGAGCTTCATACTTCATCCACACGTCATCCAAAATACACAGGCACACACAAAAACAAAAAATAGGTACAAAAAATCAAGAGTAAAACAACAGTCTATTGAATACCACATGATCACAATCAGACAAGACGACTCACATTTTTGGAAATAATTAACATTCGGACACATATCTTCACATCTGATTGGATTCTAATACTGTTTCACTGCAGTAAACCATCTACTGAACCTTGAGGACGTTTTCAAAGAAGACTTGAGGCGAAAAATCTTTTCACTGAAATTGACACAACGCCGCCTCTGACCGGGGCACATCACGCACATAAATATTCCCTCGCTTTAAATTTTCACATCAGAAAGAAATCATTGGCTCAAAATTATTTTATATTCTATGTCCTTTTATATAAATATCATATTACAGCTACTCATAGAATAACACCAACAGCAACAAAATGACACACTAATGCCTGAAATCCAGAGCTCCAGAAACAAGTAGTCATTTAAACATTTACATGTAGGGGTAAGTGGGAGAAATTTGCCATATGGGGGGAAAACATCCATCACTTCGTACAATGCCATGACCACCTACAACAATGATTATTAATATTTACTGTATAACTGACCACCCAGCACGTGTTTTGGTTTTTCTTTTACTTTTTAACCTGTACAACGGTGGAATGTTTTAATCCAATGAACTCCTAATCCTAAATACTGTATGTGCTTCACTTTAACATATAATCACAATTCATTTCACTGAAATCAACCCACACTGAAAACGTAACCTGATGGAAACCTAACAACCCGATTAGTTGATTAACGGTGACAAAAGCCCGACATGTTGACACTCAAAGGGCTTTACAGGTAGAATTTAAACAGCTCTTAAAAACTGTCCTGAGAATGTAAAAACAAAGGTCACCAAAACATAAACTGTTAAAAGTTTTTTGTCTGGGATTTAAAAAGTTTTAACTCTCAGAAAATGACCTGGGTAAAACACCTTCTTGGTAAATTGTGAGTAAGATACTGCTTCAGGCAAAACTTTTCTGATTTAAATTATATTAGAATTAAATCATTTGATACTTTTTATTCATCTTCCTTAATTTTTATAATGAATTGCCAATAGTTTTTTCAATATTTTGGGTAAGTAATTTTTTTTTAAATGTATAGTTTACATACAGAGTAAGATAAAGACTATATGTTTTTTGGCCAGCATTTAAGGAATAATATGCACATCGATCGAGCATTATCGGTTTTCTAATCTTGCTCTCAGCAGGAAAGTCGATAAACGCAATTCCCAAATTTGTCAAAATATTCTTTTAATGGGAAACCAATTAACTGCCAGCTGAAAAGCAAGCAACCACAGCACATCGACTGTGGGGGAAATCGTTTTTTAACATTTGGTGACCTTCATGGCTAATCAAAGTAAACACTCTTAACAATGTAGCTACTGCAATATAATCATTTTAAAAAACACATGAAAGGTAAAAGACGTGACACAGGCAGGGGTAGAGCAGTCACTCTGTGCTCACCACAGATGAACCTTACCTGAATAAACTGATGAAGCACACAAACATTGACCAGCTAAAATTGAGCAGCATAATAGATTTAGAAAAAAACAGAAAGGAAAATAAAAAAACAGCTTTTCGATAACTGGCTGTTGATTTAAATGTGAACTGACGGAAATGAATATCCTCCACGTGTGTCAGAATTCAATAAAACTACACTTCCACCAAAAACACGACTTTGTTCTGTTTAAATTCATCTTGTACAGTGTTATAATGAAGGGCACCTAAATTTGAATTGTGTTCTAAAGTGATCCCTTTTTTATCTTTCTCCCACACAGACAGCCTGACCCCCTATACTCTGTCCTACATGGGGGGCTCATCATAGTTGTAGGTTGGCGCTGCTGAGTACTGGTTCTGCTGCACGGCCCCCTGCGCTGCTCCCATGGCTGCCTGCTGAGCTGCCTGCTGGACATGGGGGTTCTTCCAGGCCCCGGTGGTCCACTCCTCCTGGGCCTTACCCATGCTGCCTCCACTGCCACGGTAAAAGTTATGAACCTACAAAAGACAATTTACCATCATCATTACCATGGAAAGGGTAGTATTGACGTAGGAACATTGTTTTCAAACCACTAATGATGGCGGGACTGTAATTTAATTGGTGCGATATCTGTGTGGGCGGCGACTTATAACAACATAATAATATTGTTCACTAGAATTTCGAAGGCCATGCCAGACATAATTTGCCATGGCTCAGTCCGAGTTTTGATTAGAGCAGTCTTTACTTCCCTAATACATTATGTTGTTGTTTTCGTTTCGTTGTCACGTTGTTTATATGATTATTATAATAGTATTATAGATGTGGTTGTGGTTAGGATTAAAGTATTGTGCATTGACAATATAACACCATATGCATTAAATCTGGGTTTAATTACACTGAACAGTCTTTGGCTGATGTGAGACCTCCATACTGTTTTAGTTTTTTAGGCACGACTCAGCAGGTGTTGAAATAACAAGAAGCGCAAAAAAAACTTTCACAAAACACAAATGAATTGGGTTAACTAGGCAGCATGATTTACTAGCTTCCAATCTTTGAGGTCATGGTATAATAGTATGATAATAGTAGCAGTACGCCTATCATTATAGTCCATATTTCCTTACATAAAAATAAAGTATAATTCAAATTGCAGATCAAATTTAAAGAGTCCTTTTACTTAATAGAAGCCAACAAAACACTCAACTCTGCTACTTTTCTATTTTAACTGAAAGAGGTAGAAATGTAAAGGTCACCTTTGTGAGGGCGATGGTGGAGAGTACAGCCACACCAGTAAACATGATGGTGGGAATCAGCATGACCACAGCTGAGCCAATGTTGGTGCTGAAGAAAGTGATGGTAGCCAGCCAGCCACTGATGGGAAGAACATAAAGAGTTAGTAACATCATTTCATGTTTATTTACAGGTTTTTGTCTATATCCTACGTGAACCAGAATCACCTGGCAGACAACAGTTACCCTATAGAGTGTAGACTAACTTATTCTCCCATTTTAATATAAATAAATCCCTCTGTTTGGTGCTGGGTACGGTATCGTATATACAGAGGTGGTGGAAAGCTGGATTTGAACCCAGCTGAAGACTTTTGAGATTTTTTAAAACAACATGTTATACACCTATCTCTATTCACGTGTATTCACAACATATTTAAACCTATTAGAAATGTGTGTTTGAAAAATAAGTCCTTACCACACTCCCCAACCTGGAATGCCAACACACTGGATAATACTGATCACCACCTGGGCCATGAAGACGAAGAAGAAAGCCATGAAGTTGAAAGAGCTGTCGTCCCTGCACAAAGCAAATGGAAAAAAACATCAGAAATGATGCCGTTCACCAGAACAGTGGGTCGTGGTGTGGACTATGACGTGTCTCACTTGAAGGCCTTGTAGATGGGCCTGAACCAGCACACGTAGGAGCACGGGGTGAAGAGGATGAGCCAGAGGAAGGCCATGCCGAAGTTGGCCGCTGCACCACCTCCGCACATCCACGCCAGACAGCCAATCAGATTAACAGCCAGCGTGGCACTATTAACTGTCAACGGCGCAGAGAAGGAACATGGTTGACCAAGACATGAAGGACTGAAGACAGCCAGTATCCCACAGGCTGCATTGCTCACTAATTCAGCAGGACCAAATCACTTTGAATCTCAGCGACTACTCAGCGACTAGTTTAGGCTCTACTGTATATTAAAGCTACAATCGTTTTATGTGGACTGGAGCTACAGTTTAATTAGCAAACACAGCACACAGTTTCTACTCTACAAGAACCATTATGTGGGTGGGAACTAATTTACTTTTTCACCAGACTTACGTTCTTGTTTTCAAGTGGCAGAACCTATGTAATGATGGAAAAAGATACCGAGATGCTCATGTGAATATTACAGTTTGACACATTACTATAAACTTCTGCAATCAACCATTGTCTTCTTCAGTGATTAATCTGCCAATTATTTTCTCATTTAACAGATTATCATCGGTCTATATAATCCTAATTTTTCTTTTAAATGGCTCATCACATTTTCTCAGAGTCTGATAGGGCTTTCACACCGACACGGTTCCTGTTCTGGCTCTGGTTCTTTGGCGCTGTCTGGTGAACCAGCCTGCGTTAATACCAGTTAAAATGGAGCAAAAGTTTAACCCCCCTAATGTAATGGTTTTATGCTGTTTTCTGCTGCTCTCTAACTTCTCCTGGAAGTCGGTTGATGCCCAAATCTCCACCAAGCATTTAGTTTCCTGGGCAGAACACTGACATTTTTTCGTTTCTGCTGACTGGACATTGTTTCTGTCTTTGTTTCCTTCCTCTAGTCTTAAGAGCTTAGACAGGCCCCTTGATGACATCACGGTCCTCTATTTTTTGGTTACAGCTGAGAACCAACTTTTCAGGTTCACCAATTTATTTTAGGTGTGTGAACGTGCCGGTCGGCTCAAAAGTAGGTGCTGGAACTGGAACCAGCACAGAGCCTTGCCTGTGTGAAAGACCTATATCTTATTTTGTCCAACCAACAGACCAAAACTCAAAGATAGTCAGCAATGAACTTAACATTTTCAATGATATGTACAAAAGAAATCCTCACATTTCACTTAATAAAGAGATACAATTACTCAATAATCAAAATCAGCCGAATTACTTCAAAGAACCTGATATAGGATTTGTAAAATTGTACATATTAAACTGGCTCTGTGCCAACAACGAAACCGGTAAGGCGGTAAGGCTGGTCTCACGGCTACAGTGGATTGTCTATGGTGTGTGGGTCTCATAATATTTTGGGTAAAACAGAGTGACATGAGAAAACAGAAGTGCTGAACAGGTTCACAGCTTTATGATGTAAGCTATATTTAGTAAAACATTTTGAACATGTAACATTGCACTGCAAGTCAATGACAAAATAAATTGACTGCGGAGTCACTCACAGATCCATAGGTAGTAGAGCCTCTTGCACATGGTGCGATTTTGGTCTGGGATCTCATTGAAGTCTTGATAAAAACATGGCCTGAGGGGAATGAAGCGAGGCAGGGGAGGGAAGTTGTTTTCTAGGACACAAAGAGACAGTTAACAGCAGCTGCCCACATGCCAAATTCATACAGAAGAAACCAAGTCAAGACAGCTGCATGCAGGATATGAATGCAGCCTTTTATAAATGAGTTGAATTTCCTCCAGTCACAGCATAACAGCGTAACACACACTGTGTAACAGCTGATCAGAATGGAGAGCTTACCTGCCATGATGACCGTTCAGTATTTTCCTCCACTTGCAAACAGGCACACAGACTTCAATCTCAGCTGCCTTGGACACCAAACTGCAGAGGAAGAACAGAGCTGTTTCATCAAGTGCACCATCACTCTCACACTCTAGGTGACAGGCTACGGTCCTCCATAGGCCTTACTGGGAATGCATGCACCCACTTCAATGGAATAAAGGGACTTAAAGGCTTTAGCTTCATCATGAGAAAAGAGGTGGTGGCCCAACCTATTTCAGTGCATTCACAAACATATATTGGTGCAACATTCACTAAATAAAGATGAAAATGTTTCCTGGCCACATAGCCTATTACAGCTGTGTAGCCTGATGCGCGCGGTGGGAAACATTGTCAGGCCTTGTCCCGATCCTTTATATGTAGGCTATCAATAAACTATGGGCGTAAAATAGGCGTGTTAATGCCTACAAAGGGAACAAATTGGACATTGCGTTGTAGAGCTGTAGGCTATAATTAACCACATTCCACATTATTTGACCGTGTTTGAAAACCACATTTCAATGCATATGATGGTGGATGTGGGCTAAGCTCTGAAGGGCATCTATCTCCTGCAAAACACAACTCCCCCTACCATAAAAAAAAAAAAACAGACTGATTCCGGTTATTTCTGTGCATTATGATCTTTTAAAATGTCCTAATTGTGCATTTGCCTTGGGTGGATGGCAGTGATGCTGCAGTAGGGCTCAGCTAGTGCATCGTGATCACAGGCGATGGAGAGGCGTCCTTCAGCCTGTGCGACACGATGCAACGGGGCTGCCGAGCAGGTCAAGCCCAAACTCCTTACAATAAACCACCCAGGATACAGATTTCGAGGTTTTACTGAAAGCAGAATCCCATTCGATTTTTTGTTTTTTTGATAGACTACATCCATTTCCCTCATCCCTTAGATGGATTGTAGCCTAATGAATGAAAATGTCGTGATTAAAATACGCCTTACCTCGCTAAGTTAGAATCCCTCCGTTCGTTTAAATTGCATCCTACGGATCAATCGGCGTTACAACAAACAAGAGGAAACATCCAGGTCCGGCGCCGCTACGACAGAAATATGACGTTAACGGTTATTCCTCAAATGATGGGTGGTTTGGGACTGATAGGCGGTCACGTGACGTATGGTCTTTTCTTTACGCACATATTCTCCTCCCGCCCTCCCCCCTCCAGCTGGTTTTACCCGCCCGGGCAGGACCCAAGAAAAAAAAAAAGATTTGTTGCTGGCCTGAATTACTTCCATGGCCTGAACCGACCAATCAGGGAGCAGGGATATTTCAACTAGCCCCGCCCCTCACTCATGCTGAAAAAAACACAATAACATTATTATTATTATTATTATTATTATTATTATTATTATTAATAATAATAATAATAATGATGAAGATGATGATGACGACGATGATGATAACAATAATAATAATAATAATAATAATAATAATAATAATAATAATAATAATAATAATAATAATAATAATAATAATAATAATAATAATAATAATAATAATAATAAATAATAATATTAAAATAGGACTATCCCATTTACAGATCTAAATATGTAATGCAGTCCAACTCTGAAGGAAAGAATATCACATTGATAAAGGGGGTACAAACCATGGTAAAAACATAATGAACCAGATGCCAATATATAGCCTACCTTTATATCATTAACTACAGTTACATTTACTACTTGTACTGCTAAATTACAAATATAAGGCAAGTCAAGTTTATTTGTAAAGCCCTTTTAATCTACAAAAGATTCAAATAATCTTGTTTATTGGATGGATAGGATAGGACCAGGCACAAATAAGACTTGTGCTTCAGACTATCCTTTTTCTGTCAACAAATGATTGTGTGAAATGAATTAATTTAAACATGAATGATGATTTGTATTCACAGTTACACAAATGTTTAGGTTAATTCCTTATAATGTACGACATAAATACATACAATACATATCATTATCTAAAAGCTAAGTTATAAGTTTGTGTAACACATTTTTTTTTAAATAGACTGAAAATATGTTTTTCAACATGAATACACATTTCATTGACATCAGTGGTCGGTTCCACTTTCTCATACTCTACTTTTTAAGAGTTTATGAGACTTGTGGCTTTATTGCAGGTTTAAGAAAAAAATATTATGATGATTTACTAATCAGTTATGCGCCATATAGTACAGGCATTTTGTGAGAAAATAGGGGTGGACCTTAAAAAAATAGCAACCGAAACCATTCCAACTGTTTTTGACTCATGAATATGTAATAAATAACATACTAAAAGTCTATAAGGAATCCATGTGGTGGAAAGTAATTTTTTAAGGGTTTTCTTAACCACACCTTTTTTGCCAATTTTCGGCGTCTAAAGTACTGTTTTATGGTAGAGGGGATATGTGCCAAATTGTTAACCTTTTCAGAAAAGCATGAAGCTTGGTACACTTATACAGTTTGGGGCCCTGAGCAGTTTCAAATATCTAGCCATTGCAAAATGTGGCGACCATTTTACTTTCCGCCATAGCCTAATTATGCATTTTTCCTCATAACTCCTGAACCAAACATAATAACACATAACTAGTGATGTCTAACCCTATGTTTTCATGGTCAGGGATTACAATAATACCACATACAACATCAGAAACAGTGAAGGTCAGTAGTTAAGGGTGAATCCAATGTTTTTCCGAAAATGAAAGCCCAATATCCGAAAACATCGCTGTGACTTTATAATTTGGGCCTATGTTGCATAAACATTGTGTAGCATTTTATGAGTTTTAATTTTGTTCTCTAACAAAGACATAGGCTTAAATGTTTGTAAAATAGCCTATTATAACAATATAAGAAAACACAAATATTTGTGAATGCTAAACTGGCACAAATTGATAAATTTGAACTGATGAACATACATTTTAATATGAAAATATTTTGGTGCACAGACTTACTACTAATTCAAAGTGCAGCCAGAGCAGTACTAATGCAATGTGAAAGGGGTACATCAATGCATACCATGAATGCATTACCCTCTGACCCCCTCTGGGGTGTGGTAATTTAAGAGGGGAGGTTAGAAAAGACAAATTTCAATGTAGCCTCATGTAATTGACTAATAAAAAAAACTCAACTTAGTATTCAGATAGACTTTTACGTTTATTTCATAGTTGTATAAAGCCTTGGAGCAAGTTTTCTTAAACATAGTGTGGTTTTCCTCATCGTCTTCCTCATCATCACCCCCAACCTGAGATGATTTTGCACCCCCAGATTATTTGCAGGTACCGCATGCAACAGAGCACTCAATGGCATGCCTCTTTCATGTGCACTTTCAGTTGTTACAGTCTGTCTTGCATGTGCATCAGAGACCCATAAGAGTATCTGTGGAGCTGTTAGTAAGGCAGTTTTGATATGGACAAGCACCCCATCATCACTCTTTCAATCCCCATTTGTGAGGCGGCATGGTACGTCCGACAGTTCCTTTTCTGTTGGTGACCACTGAGTATGTTGATGAACTCTGCTTTATTTTGTTTGAAAGGAACTTGCACGTTCTCACCTATGACGACGGCTGTTTTGGTCCTCCCACCTGCTCACCTACATTGTGCCATGTCTTTGGTCGATCTGCCCTGTTGAACATGAAAACTTCCTCTCCATACTTCCTTTTGACATATTCGCTGTACAGTTTACTAATGTCTTCATATGTATGTGCACGTGTCCGATCGATGCGCTGAACAAGTTCCACCATCCAACACATACTAAATATGACCTGTCCCTTCAGGAAGGTCAGGTGTGTGGAACGTCAAAATGGCATCTGTTAATACTGGCTTCTGTGGCTGTCGAAGCAGCAAGAAGGTCTCAACTAGAGCTGGAGGAGGACTGCACAGCTCATACTTAACATGGATCCCAGTTCTTGTGAACCTTTTGCAGCAATTATGTGTCACTTGAAAAGGATCCACCTGCACTGCTTCACAATCAATCTTCACTGAGGATCTTTGTACTGATGGTGATCACTCGACCCCTCTTCTTGAATGTGTTCTCAGCAGTAGTTTGTCCATCCACGCTAACCAAAATGGTGTTTCCGATGGCCTTTGACCTAGCAACATTTGAGGATAGGTGCGAGACACTGCACAATCGATTCAATTAGATTTGGAGAGACGAAATGAGAAATTGAGAGTAGAAATGGGGCAAAGAGGGAATGACATGCAGAGAACTGAACCAGGCCGTATTCAAACCGGGGCCTGGGCCTCTAGGGGGACACTCTAACCACTGTGCCACGAGCGCCCCCTGTAATTGTGTCTTTCTTGGAGATTGTTCAGAACTGTGTGCGTTGTTAACTTCAGCACAAGCTTGCATGGAGTGAAGCCATGTCAGATGTTGCAGCTATGTCATCCCCTGCACTCTTGTGAGGCCACCAATGGTTTTCATACTGTCATTAGAACCTGCTCAAGATCCATAGACATGCCAGCCCATAGGCGATCACTCCATCTGACCACATGGAATCCCTCTACAAATATCTGGTTCAAATCTGGATGTTCCAAATGGACCTTGCACATCCATTGCACATACAGTAGATGTGGGCTGATTGTGTGTAGAGATTATGCCCTGATACTGCCATGAAAGGAAGCATTTCTGATATTGTTCCATAGTGAAGTTCCCAATTCCCAGTACGTTCAGCTCTCACAAACTTGCTAAATATGTTTACCAATGGATTTTAAGGATTCAGTTTAGCCTTTGAGAAGTCATCTTATTCTGAGAATCACATCAGAATGGCAAGCTTTCTCTGCAGACATCGCTCTATCAGCTTTGCATAGATTGCAGCAACTTCATTGACACCAGAGTTTTTTAATCGATCTCCAGCAGGTATCATCCGCTGATGACATTTCTGCATCACAATATTTTGTATCTCCTTGCAGCTGAAGGGGAGCCAAAACAAGTGCATCACACAGATTCAGGCCATTGAGGACACCATCAATGCCAGTTAATCTTATCCTTTTCCCTGTCATAATGTGCACAACGGCATTGGCTGCATAGAAAATCTCCATCACTTCCTCTTCCCAGCACCAGCCATAACATGCCCAATGGACCCCTAAAAACTAATATCAGTGTGGAAGCCCCAAAGTCACTAACATAACCTCTGGGTCAGCTTCTTTCATAAGAAAGGCCTTCCACCAGTGGTTGATTAATGTGATGATTGGGGTGGAATTGTGGCAGTGGGCATGTTCACACATAGGCACTTACACTTATCTTCTAGCTTGGTTTATTATTGTAATACTAGCCTACAAAGCAGTGGTGGAGAAGTGGCTACTATCAATATCACAATGCAGAAATACTTTAATTGTTTGTCTGCCAAAGGCAAAAACTGTATATAAGTTTAAGAGGTCAATTTTTTAGGGCAGCAGATGTGGAAGGAGAAATAGTGTTGTTTTGTTTCTACAGTGAAAGTTGATAGCTCTTTAAACATCAGCCAAGTATTTGGAATGGTGCTTTCAACGTCCCTCGTACATTTCAGTCCAATTGTGCTTAGGGAACATACTGTACTAGAATTATGATGAAAACACAACAAATACGAATGTACTTGTTTTTTATAACCAAAAGTAATTGTGTGCTATTTCTCATTATTATTTTACTGAAACTCACGCTTAGCATTATTTATTGTGTGAAATATCTGCCGTGTTTGTATTTGTAGGCTACATCTAGTCAGTGAACATCCACTTTTCCCATTGTTTTAAACCCACCTGAAGGCAGCAGATCGCAAAGCTAATGTTAGCTCTTCCTGCAGTGCTATGAGTTGAGCGAGACTGAAGGTAACGTCAAAATAATGATATACAACTAGTATCTGTCAAGCGTTAAAGGTCTGTGCGCACACAGGGACGTGTTCCCGACAAATTCAGGATCCCACTGTAGTCCGATAAAGCTGTTTTTGTCCTCAGAAACGTATTCGACGTTAGATACATTAGCAGCTCGGCACTTGTTGTGGCACAGCTAATGTTAGCTAACCTCACACCCTCTTTCCCTGGGTAGGAAAGACAACAAGACAAGCTAACAAAACACAGGAACGAAACAGCAACGTCAGCGAAGTTGTCAGCATAGAAAAACACGTTCATTGGACTTTTTGTCTTGAAGTGTCAGTTTTTGTATTGATATTGGATTGACCATAAAAGTAACAGTAGACGATAACTTTTTTTTTTCTCAAAAATGAATAGTGCCTACGTGGGCTTAGCTTCAGTGTTTGTTTGCTCAACAATTCCTAAATGACTTTCGTTACCTGATCTGTTTGGTGTTTCATAACCATGTTCCTACTGATCCTTAGAAAGGTCTTAAATTAATTAAAAAAATAAGGCCTTACTTTGTATGAAATTTAGACATTCAAATAATGGTAGCATCTATGTATTATACTAACATAATTTGCAAGTGCTTCTCACATTTACATCGAGCAGAGATGTATGATCTGATCTGGACACGATGAGACATTCCTTTGACATTACAACTATTGTTTTAATCTTTTTAGTCATGTATTTTCAATGACCTGAAATAAAATGATAACATGCCAAATTAAAACAGGATATTGATATTTTTTTCAACATTGAAGGTGCTGTTTTTTTAGCTGTCAATTGACCAAAGAAGTTATGTTTTATGCAAAATGTTTCCATGCCCTAGGTAGTTGATGTCGTTTTTTTTCTACAGTTTTTGTAAAATTGACCTTTTAAGTAGATTTTTTTTTAAATATTACGTTTTACATCTACAGGTTCAATTTCTTCCGTTTAAAAGAAAATATGCATCCCCTTCCTTTACACATAATTGTTGCAGTGTTAGTACTGTAAACAATCATTAGGGGATGCAGAGTTTAAAGTTTGGCACAAAACAACAATTTATAATCAATTTAAATTTTCCCTTATACAAATTGTCATGGGGTGCTTGCTATGTTGCTAAGCTAACTTTTGGCTGCTCTCATGCGTGCTATTTTATCACCTCTGTCTGCAGTGATGGGAATGCAGCCACCGCTTCCACCTGAGGCGGTCAGAGAGCTGGTGTGCTCCTGTCTGCACAGAGACCCAGTAGCAGCTGACCTTCGCTGCAGCCTGTTTGTTGCAGCTGCACAGAACTACAAGAGGGACTCTTTGCTCAGACCTTTCCCTCCAAGATACATAAGTGCTGACAATAAGGACTTTGAAGAGCTGGTAAGATATACACTGACAGTCACAAAGCTTTAAAACACCCTCTATTAGGGGGCGCCTTTAGCTCAGTCGGTAAGGCGTCCCCCTCCCGGGCCGGGCCCAGCAGCAGACCCGGGTTCGATTCCCACCCACGGTCGTTCTCTGCATGTCACTCCCCTCTCTGTCCCGTTTCACCTCTGTCTCTCTGCACTATCAAATAAAGCATAAAAATGCCCAAAAAAAAACACCCTCTATTGGTACATGCAGGCACTGAAATAGTTTTAAGTGCCGTTATTATAGATAGTATAAGTAAACAATAAAAGCACAAAGGTTGTATTCCGAATCGCATACTTTCTACTATATAGTATGTAGAAAAAAGATTTAGGATGTCCCGATTCTTGTGGCCAGATTTAGGATGGTTAGAAGTACCCGGATGTTCTACTTCATCCAGCCAAGATTGTTTGGGTTGAAAACTGCATCCTATTTGGGCGATTCTGACCCACAATCCAATGCGCACGTGAAAAGACGTCACATCGACGAAGCCTCTATATGAAAACAAACGGGGATGCGACGGATATAAAAGCAAGAGGCAAGATCAAGGCGCAATGATATGATGAAATAAGAGAGTAAAAGTATGTCCCAATAGTATGCCTACTGCATCCTAACTAGATTATTTTTATCGTCGGATGTAGTATGTAGAATAGAAAAAATAAAGAGTATGCGATTCGGAACGCAACCAATGTGTGAATTTGGAGGGGAAAAAATGGTGACACACCATGAGCATGTTGTGGCATGGTAAACATACACTTGGTGGCAGTAATGCGCTGTGAGAGGTAGCAGTGTGTCAGTCAAAAACTGTGAAGAGCAAGACTGAAAGACAACCATGTAGATTAAACAACATAAAAATGGCTTTGCAAATGGATTAGAGGTAAGTGTTTCAAGTATATAAACAACACACATCAGTCAGAAACACTAATGGTGCATGGACTCCACTTATATAGCACTTTCCCTGGTTTTTCACTGACCCAAAGTGCTTTACATTGTTTTGTACGCATTCACACATTCATACACCGATAGCAGCAGATACCACGCAGGGTGCAAGCAAACTATCGCGAACAATTTGGAGTTCAGTGTCTTGCCCAGGAACATGTGGCGGAGAGGCTGGGAATTGAACCACCAACCCTGCAATTCACTGGACGGCCCACCTACCCGCTTTGCCTTAGCCTTAGCCACCTCGGCACATAATAAAGCTGCTTATTTACAATAAAACATTATAGACACTTTACATTTGCACAGATTGGGAGTCATACAAAGATATGAAATGTCTTCATTGGGAAAGGTACTTAAAGCTGGGGTATATGATTTGTGATTGGTCAAAGTTAACATTAGGGCTGTCACGATAACCGCACAGATGAAATACTGCAATATTTTCAAGCCAATCGCAGAGCATGGGCGGTCACCGCAACAACCGCACGTGACGTCCACGTTATAAAAGGTGACGAACCCCCGTTTTTCAAAACTCATATTTGGAAAAAAGATTTGAAGACCAGATCTTGTTTTTAAAAGGAAATACATTTTATTTATTAAAATCATATACGAAAATAAAAACGCATTGAATAAAACACTTTTCTTCATTGCAAATGAACAGTAGGCCTAGAGCAAATAGACCGAACTCTGATGTGTGACTTTGTTCCTCTGCCCCGCTGTGATCGCTCTCGCTGTCATCTCTCTATGCTCTGGTTCGGTCATCCTCGCTGCTGTCCTCGGCATCTGAGACGCAACATTTATTTAATGCTCAATGCTCATAGTTAATCACATAGCCTAGTGCTGAAACAAAAGCAATAAACGCCGTGGTTTAAGGCTGAAATGATAACCGGGGCACGTTACAGTTGTTGATTGGAAGGCTTCCGCGATCTCCGTTATTTTCAGTTTACAGCCAATAAAGTTACAATCACAACGACCGCATGGACAGCGTTTAAATAAAGCCTCTTATTCTTATTATCATTAGGGCTTTGAAGCAAATGATGAAATCTAAACATTACGGCGGCTGTGGTGTGCGTAAAAGGAAAAGCGCAGTTGGCAATCTGATCTCTCCTTACTGCCGCAGCTAAAAAGCCAATCGCACAGTCGATTCCTGCCTCTGACACATTGACTCGCAACATAATGAGTCGAGGCTTTGCATTGGCTTTGGCGATTTCTCGTGCCTCTTGTTTTCTCTCCACACAAAGCGTTCTCTCTCCCATTGCACACATGCCCCGGCTGCTTCCGAGAGCACAGACAGTGTTGGTTCCAACTGATAAAAAAATAAAATAAACACAACTGAAGCTATGTAAAGCGCTTTGAGTGCGAGAAATGCGCTGTATATATTAAATATAGCCTATTATTATTATTATTATTATTATTATTAAGCTGAATGGTCGCTCTGGTAACGGGACGACGAATACTAGACCCCGAATATAAGACGACCCGACTTTTTACGACCTATTTCCAAGGGAAAAAACCCCGTCTTATATTCGGACCAATATGGTACAAACAAGTTGGCTTAATAAATATATAATTAGGCCTAAAAAAGGGGTGGAGCAATTATATTGCATACTGTTTAGCCACTGTTTAACTGTTTAGCCACCCTGACTCACCGCACGGGGTATTCCTTCACCGCGACAGCCCTAGTTAACATGAGCTGTACACTTTGACCAATCAGAGCGAGGCTCCGATTCTCTGTTCTTATTGGCTGTTGGGACTGTCCATTCACTTTGGCACGACGTTGTTGGTGTAGAGCAGTGGTTCTCAAAGTGCGGCCCGCGGGCCAATGGCGGCCCGCAGAAACATATCTGGCGGCCTGCATTGAAAAAAAAAAAAATAATATATATATATATATATATATATATATATATATATATATATATATATTTTTTTAATTGAAACGCACGGAGGGGATGCGTCCCCCGTAACAGTAAAAACAGTACAGGGGTCGAAACACTTAAATATCCCTTCTAATTGTTTATATTCATTCCCCAATTATTAATAATAACACCCCACAGTGGACTGTACCATCTTAAACTTGCCGACGTTCGGCTGGCCTCAAGTGTCTAAGGATGGATGCTAACATTATCTGGTTTCTAACTCTTTCTATGCTCTTTTGCCTAAAGTTTAGCTAACGTTAGCTAGCTGCTGATAGCCATGGACCTATCTGCTTAGCTGGCTGCTGATAGCCCACCCTGTTAATTTTCAATGTATAGTGTCATAATAGTTAACACTGCTGCTACATCATGAGAAGTGAGTCCTACAAAAAACCACTCCAAAAGGTGATACGTTTTCAATGTGCAGAAAGTTTTGAACAATAAAGTAGAAAAAATATTTGAATGCAATACAGAATGCCTCAGTGCCTTACTGATTTATATTCCATTAGATTTGCGTCAATGGGAGCTAGTTGTCTTTTCCTTAACATGTCTTCCATAAATAAATACAGAAGACACAAATTACTGCATAAAAATTAACCAGAATGCACAAAATGAAGTGTTCGAACCTCAAATTTTTCTGGGGGACTACCCCCAGACCTCTGCTTTTAATGTGTCCCCCCCAATGTTGAAATGAAACCTAGCCCTTCATTTATTGATTAAAATGTGTTAATTATACATTATTGGATACAGACTAATACATGTAGAGACGCAACCTGGCCATTGAAATGATTTCAGTTTTTAAAAAAAAATTCCTTCGGTGGCCCTCGGTCCAATGTTGGGTTCCTAAATTGGCCCTCAGCTATCAAAAGTTTGAGAACCCCTGGTGTAGAGCGTGTCAGGGAGGGACCAAAGAGAACAAGTGGAGAGGTTGAGGTATTTGGATTCAAATCTCTATCCTCCCAACTGCCATTTTCTCCCCAAATCATATACCCCAGCTTTAACAGTACAAAAATGACAAATACAAAACAATTATTTAGAGAATACTGTTGACAGGCATGAACACTCATGTTGTGGCAATGAGATCAAAATACATTTGTTCTTCTTCTCTAGTTGGCAGATGTGACCTCTTTGCCTGGTGTGAGGGAGTTGGTGCGACTACGACCCCGAGAGGGAAATCATCATCTGGCGCTCACACACTGGATTCTCTCTTCAAAGAGCTTTGCTGTGAAGACACTGCAGAAAGATGAGGTACATTTTATTTTATACAGACTATAAATATATGAGTAACCACAGCACCTTTTACTTCTTTCTTTTTTTGTTGACAGTATGTCTTTCTCCTTCAGTATGCCAAACTTTGTGAACTGACGGAAAATGAAGGGATTTCTGCGCCTGTGCCAGACTTCCTGTTTGAGCTGGAGTACTGTGACCAGATGAACGCCAGGTTTGAGAAGACGAGGGCCGCGAGAGACGTCTTCTACGCATTCCACGGGAGCCGACTGGAAAACTTTCACTCTATCATTCACAATGGGCTGCACTGTCACCTCAACAAGGTCAGAGCAGTCATGAAGCCTTCCTCTCTTTTGTCCAAAGGCCATTTGTTTTATCATCGTAGTAGAAGAAGCTGTTGAGAGTAGCAGAGCAGAGATAACCAAAGGAGGAAGTGGAAATCAGAGAAAGTCTCTTGTTGTTTCTGTCTGACATAAAAACTCAGTTGCTCCCGTTTCTCTTCCGGATGTTTTGTGCAGAACTCTGTGTTCGGAGAGGGGACCTACCTCACCAGTGACCTCAGCATGGCTGTCCTCTACAGTCCTCACAGCACCGGCTGGCGAGAAAGTCTCCTGGGTCCACTGCTCAGCTGTGTGGCCTTGTGTGAGGTCATTGATCACCCAGATGTTAAGTGTCAGGTGAAGAAAAAAGGTATGTTGACACACTTAAAAATCCTCTTACACCGATGTGCAAATCGCTTCACCAGACACTCATCTCCTTTTTCAGATTCTGAAATCATTGACCGTCAGCGCTCAAGAGCAAGGAATAGTGAAGGAGGAGAGGTACCGCAGAAGTACTTTGTAGTCACCAACAATCAGCTTTTGCGAGTCAAGTACCTGCTGGTTTACTCTCAGAGGACACACATGTCCAGGTAAGAGGCTCCTGGGTATAAGGTACTTTGGACAGTATGTCATTGACCTGCTCAATGCAAACACACACTTGAGACAAACTGGAGACTGCAGGGCTCTTAGTATAGTTATGTGTGAATTCACCCTAATTTAAACTTTTGTTCAGTGAAGTGTAGATTGAGATGGAGATTCTTTTTGTTACAAATAATAAACTACACTGTTATAAATACTTGTCCATAGTTTGGGGCATAAAAGATACACATTAAAGTAATTGACAGTTGCGACTCATGAAGGAATCAGATGTGTTGGTACTCTAAAAATGAACTCAACTTGAATAGGAATATAGAGTAGATGTAGCTCCATAAAAGCTTAACAGAAATAGATGAATATTTTTTTTTAAACGTGAGAAAAAGAGTACATTTTTGGTTGGTGCTTGGAAACAAAAGGTAATTTTTTTGTGTTATTCCTGCTCAGACATTCTCGCAGCACCTCCTGGCTCCTCCGACACCATTTTGCCATCATGATGAGCCTGTACCTTCTGCTGCTCGTATTCATCGGTGCCTTTAACTCCACCACCTTCGTATCCTTCTGGAACAGACTGTTCAGGTGACAAGACGACAGGACTGACTGCCTGGATGTTTGACTATCCACAGTGCCTACCTGATCAGACAGACCAGAGGCCTGGGGCAAAGATTAAAAGTTGTATGCACCTTTTAGACTGTTTTCTCTCTACAGCCATTCTTTTTCTTTACGTGTAGCTGTTGGGATCTTCACTGTGTATTCATTTTTGTTCAAACAGGCAATAATACCATTCTGCATTTAAACAATGTTATGCAATGTTTCATCTGTAATTTGTATGTTTTGAGTAACCATCCCGTTTTGTCGATGATGTTTGTCGCTGTTTGGTTTAAGTCGTCTTCAGTCTTACTAATCAAATGGTTCAAAGAAATAAATGTATAAATAACTGGAAGCGGTGAGGTTGACTGACGACTCTTTAGTGTTTGTCTGTTGACCAGGCACTAATGAACATTTTCCAGTTTAAATGCTTACTTTTCAATGGTCTGAAGTTTGAATCACTCTGTTTTTTAGGAAATAAATGGGAATGGACTCATGATCTTAATTTGCTGAATATATTGCTTCGGTTGAATAAAGGAAAAAAATAAAGATCGATCACAGAAAAGCCAATGATAACCTCATTCATGATGATTAAGTTTATGCTTTGTTATCCTTAAAGCAAAGGAGCTGCATATCCTCCTAAAGTCAACCGTTTCATAACATTTGCAACAATCTTTCGCACCAATAAAATTATCATTTTGTTTAAATGTTTGACTGAGGTTAGTTTGTTCCAAAGTTGAATGAAAAATCTGAAAAGTAACTTAAAATGATAGTCAGTCAGTCCCCAGAAAATATCATGGTTTTTGGACATCCAGAGAATTATCATGTAAAAATCTCTCTGGAGCTGCTTTCCGCACTTCAATATCTACTTGAAGGTCACTCCTTCGTACTAATCTCTCATACTTTTTTGTTCCAGGGTTTTGTGTCGTATTCAAACTTTAACATGGGTTTCCTCTGACAGGGGCACATTTATTACAGTTGAGACGCAGACAGTCCTTTGTTATCTGTTGTTTTTATCAGTAAAAAAAAGAAGGGAGACAGCTATATGAGATTGATAACAGAGGCGGTGTGCTTTGGTGACAGATCCTGTCGTTCTAATATTATACCTGACATGGGTATCCGCTGTTAAAAGCACAAAGTTACATCTATTTTTTATCTATTTTTTGCAGTCTGCCATACAATGCATTGGAAGTTGACAAAGTATAAACTGATAATAGGTTAGTACACCATGTAGAATTTGATAAATATTTAAGCTTCAGCATGACTTATTTTAAAGATTTCCTAAATGAGGAAACAATTGAAGTATTTTAACAATGCTTGCCTTGTATTCATTTTGTCAGCATAATTGCTGACAGGATAGTCACTATTTTTTGTTAATTTTATTATATTTTCCTCTTCTGGCAGGCACCTATTAGTTGAGAAACAAACTTGGACTAGGAGCAGCACCGTCCTCCTCTTCTCAGTTTGATTATAACACTGGAGATGATTCAGGTACCGCCACACTACTTTAGTGATGCAACTGACTGGCATGTTAAAAGAAGATGAAAGATAGATAAATAAAAAAACTATTCTTTCTTGCGAAATCCTTCAGATAAACTTCTAAAGCTTCTCTTCAGAAACGGCTCATATTTAAAGGACATAGAACAAACTGTCCATTGTTGGTCCACACTTTATTCCCTCTCTTCGCAGGCTTCATTATTGCTGCCTCATAAACCGTCTGTAATTCAATAACCATCAACAGTCTGGCAGCAGTGATGGCAGAGGGGACTCAACACACTAGTTTTTCTATCACTCCGCCAATCAGCTACAGGACTCAAAGCTCCTGCGGATTACTTAAGAGACACAAGAAAACAAAAACAAACAACTGTCTAGTGGTAAACTAAAGGTGTGGAAAATATCTCAGTTTAGCGTACCATTTAGGGATAATTAGGTTTTAAATTAGCATTTATATATGTGGAGATTTTTTTCTTTCTTCTGGCCCCCTCTACAACTAGCCTGGTCCAACCAGACCATCGTACTTCATTGACTACTTAAAGCGGCAACGAGTAACTTTTAAATATCTTTTAAACAGCCTCATGTTTCCTCTCATAATCATAAATTACCTTTAACAGCAAACGAGACCATCAGTGCAAAGAAAGACGTTTTTATATAGTTTTTATTACTGCATTTGATCTGGTCGTACACCCAGTCCGATTTTCGGTTCACGCGTGCATGCTCTGTGGTCACATATCCGTATTGGTCACAGATTTCAGTGAGGCGCAGGAACGCGATTTGAGAAGCCTATCCCTCCAGGTGAGGGAAGGGGAGCGGGAGCCTTGTTTGAGACAGTTGTTTGTCGTCATAATGACCGATAACGGGGCTGAACCATAAAAGAAAAAAAAAGAAAATGCAATGAAGAAAAGCTAAAAGGGAGAGTGATAGTCGGGCGGGAGGGCGTTGCCAAGCAACGTATACACAATTTCACGCAGCGAAACTAGACTGCAGTGTTTACTCCTAAATGAATGAGCGGTAGCCTACTAAAACAAAGTTTACTTTGCCTCACCAGCATCATCAGATGACCATTATTCATCGGAAATAGTCATTATTTACAACATAAACACATTACCTCATCGTGATCCATGCTAACTGCCATCTCTCGTTCATTCGCTTTGTGTGAGGACACAGGGACTCGTTCAGCTCCGTGAGAGGTGACAATGCATCAACTCATTGCAATCAGGTGTGTTTAGCACTTACTGGCATTAGTTGATGCTGTGTCACCCATAGACTCACGGAGCCGAAAAGAGTCCGGTGCCCTCACACTTTCAACACACGGACACGCACCATATTGCTTCCTGATTATTTGAATCTTGCACGCCTGCACGAGCTACAAAACAGCTTCACGACAGCTGGCGTCGTAATAATACTACCGCTTTTGTTCAAAGGTGTCGCCAACGTGCCGACTTACTCGCAGTAGCTTTAAGTGAAATGAAAATTGAGCGGAAGTAGGTAGGCGGGCGGAGCCAGGCTACTCTACAACAGTACAAGGCTGGCTTCTGCTACAGTGAGATCTCCCCCATACTCCTTAAATTCACTGCACTGACCGCTAGCTCATTAAGGTAAAACAATAACCACTTCAAAAATTCTGAACTATCCCTTTAACTCTCAACACATAGTACAGCTGATGCTGATGGGAAATTAACCTGACGGGAACATGAACGTCTAAACAAAATTTCCTGGCAATCCGTCAGATCAACGTTATCGTCTCTAGAGCCATGCCGCTAAAGACTGTATCTGACACTAGGCAGATGACATAAAGTATTGTGTTTATCAGTGCTTCATTAACAGATTACCATCATCTATTCACTAAATTGCGGAATTAACTCAGCCCTGACACATAGAGTTATATTTCCAATAGAGAAAGCGTACTGTACATGTTTAGTGAAGAACAGCTAATTATTTCAGAGGCAGCCCAAGTGTTTTTATCATTAACCCAGAGGGTCAACTTGTGAACTTTATGTCACTGAGGGGAAAACTGTCCCTCTGCCTGGTCTAAACATAAGATATACAACACATCCAATATACTTTGTTAAAACAAATGCTAAATCCTGCCATGTAACCTCACTACAGTGTTGTAGTTCTTAGACTCGGAATAGACTGCATTTTTACTCGGTTTTGTCTCGGTCTCAGACAATGAGGACTTTGTTTCAACACCTTTCAAGATAAAAACTTGGATATCACTTAGCCTAATGCATACACATGTATACAGTATATGGCAAACTAAGGAACATAATTTGTTTTTATGGGAACGTTGATCAATTTAAGGAGTGTTTTGCATGTTCCACATTTTATCCTAAATGAGTCATGCAGTGTGGGACTTGGTTCCAGTTGGTGTGAAAGGGGTAACACTGGTCTGGTCTTGGTCTTGACTTGGGCTGAACCCCTCACAGTTGTGTTCTTGTCTTGCTTTCGATACACTCTGGATTTAGTCATGACTTGATCCCAGTTTACGTGGTCTGGACTACAACATTTCAGAACAGTAAGAGAAACAATTTTAATTCATGATCAAAAATACATACAATTTATTTCCAAGATATTTATTCGGGTTTACACTGAAAACAAAATGTGATTGTTGTATTAAGAATTTTAAAGTTGTTCACAAGGTTTAAAAATAGCTGCCTTTTTTGCATTTTGCTACATGAGCTGTATTCCTCAGGGTTTCTGCTCTTTACATGGGGGTTTACTAAAGTGCATTTGGACAGGCCGGGACCAAACACAGAAAATGCCCCTCAGGATTACCCTACATAGAGAAAAAGAAAGACACAGTGTTGCATTAAGGGGGGAAGTATTTTAAGGCAGTACAGTATAATGAAGAAATACATGTGATCTGTGGTAGCATTTGCACTCTTTGTCTCCCTCTTACCTGTAGGTTGTTGTGGCACACTGGATAATGAGTTGCGGTCACGTGCTTCTGCACACATTTCCCGAAGTGTTTTAGGCAGGATGAGTCAGAGGGGCTGCAGGTCTGAGGGCATGATGGGGGTTTCAGCAGCAGACAGCTTGAACAGGAGGTGTGTTGGCAGGAGCCCTGGCACGCTGTCTTCTCCAGAGACACTAGCCTACATTGCAGCAAATTCAGATTTATGTTAGGAATGTAGCAGGAGAAGATATAAAAAGGAATTTAATTTATTTTTTGTCACCTGGCAGAGCAGATCTCAGATGGGTTGGCCTGACAGTATTCCTTTGTGCACTCCGGGTAACATATCTCTGGATCCAAGGATTCAATCACTGCACAAAGCACATTTGAAATACAAAACTGAATGAGAAACAAGAGATTGAGCCTTGCCATTCACAACACATTGGAATATATAAAAAATTTAATATTTACGTCTTTTCCTGAGCAGCGATGACAACATGAAAACTTCTTATCTAATACTACGTCTGATACCGTATCATTAACGGTGTCAACTCTTCCCAGATAAGATGTGTAATTATGGCCGAACTGTTAGTAGAACCCTTTGAATCAAAGGAAGCCTTGACCGCACTATCAGTCTTCACAGATCATAAACATTTACCACATTGGAACAGTTCCATCTACAATGGCTTACTCTAGCACATTGATACAAGTTCTGCACTTGAGAACAATGTTGAGGTAAGTTCAAGTATTTTATATTTAATGCAACAATAAAATGCATGAACACTTGATCAATAATAATAATACAATATTAAAATAGATATATAATATTGACGGAAGCAATTATACTGCATGATGGGTATTTAAAAAAGCAACTGAAGACCAAGCTTTTCAATTGGAAATTTGTTTCGTCCTAAAAATACTATTGAATGTTCTCCTGCGTTAGTCCACTGTTGCCTGATTGGATGTTTTTTTAAATGGTATTATTTATTGTCTTAATTTTTAATTAAGCGTCTTATTGTGAAGCACTTTGTGAATTTAATTTTTTTGGAAGGTGCAACACTACATAAACATGTTACTTTTTGATACTTGAAGTAGGCATCAATATTATTTTTAGTCAAGCAATAATTTATACATTGCTGGATCTTGTTTTAAATAGGATGTGGGCCTATCAATGAGTGTGTGTTAAAATAAAGTTATTCTTATCTTATCTTACAGTGGCTTATAATATAGTAATCAATGCAACAAAAAACAAAAAAATCAGAGCCACATTCTGCTTGATACTAAATAAGGTTGTGAACCATGACCTCACCTGCTTCACAAAGCCCTTTGTGCTCTCCGTCTGCCTTGTCAGCTGCTGCTGCGTCCTGGTAGACGCACACCAGGCCCTCGTCACACTTGCCCAGATAGTCCCAGGTTCCTCCGCAGCTCTCCCCCGCTGCTCTGGCGCACACTGGGCAGCAGCCACACACGCCCGTCGTGACACCGCCTTTACACTGGAGCTTCAGCGCCCGCCGGGAGGAGCAGTGGATGCGGTCACAAGGCGGGCAGTGCAAAGCCTGGAGCTGCGGTGCTGCTGCAGAGGGCGCTTCCTCTGACCCCAACGCCCCCAACAAGACGACACTTAGAAAAAACAGCATACACATCCTTGAACGACCTTGATGTTACCCTGGGGTTAGAACAACACCTGCCAACACCTTTATACACCTTCATAGTATATGATCCACAACCTCCACCCCCACCAGCAGCCAATAGAGGAGGGAATGGATTTAGTTTAAATACACAGTTAATTATCCCCCACGTCTTATCTTCACACTATCAACAGGGGGATTTTGTTTTGAAATAATTATTCCTCCCGAACACAGATAAGTCTTGTGATGAATACTGGCCCCCTTTGTATTTTTAGAGTCGCATGACCTTAGAAAGGGGTAATTCAGTGCACACCAACAATCAGGTAATGACCTATTTCTTGAAAGAACAAAAGAATTAAGGCACCAGCAGGTTATCTGATCAGGACGTCTCGTAAATGTCATATCTCTGAATAAAAACGTTGGCTGGTCGTGTACAAAGTAGACAATGAATATATCTGTCAAGGGAGTCTGGAAGTTTTTTTTAAGGATAACATGTCAGCCGAATGGTAGAGATGGCTCAATCAGGTTGAGTTAAGTTTAGCACGCCTCTCAAGAAGATATGGTGACTCAAAATGTGCTCTACCATTTGGTTGAGCAGGCAGTTAAAAGTGCAGCTCCTGTGAAAATTCACTCTCCTACTGCTGCCTAACAGGACTGTGATTCCTAATGTGTAGCAGTAAGAAATAAGTTGTAATTGTTAAAAAGCAATTTGATTCTGAAACTTTTATAATCCCTACGTCTTTTGTTCATAATTATACCCATGTAATGTATTTTACTTATAGGAAGCTCAGTCGTATAAAAACAAATTTATTTTCAAGGGAACCATTACGTAACACTGAATACAACAGGAGTGATCATTCAATAGTCAAAACTTGTGACTCCTACATCATAAGGATCCCACATAAGAGACGTCCTGGAAAACAAGATTTCAAAGCAAACATGTTGGCAATTTGCTGGTGCTACAATTTAATTTTTTCTTACCCCACATAACAAATTGAGGTGATACACACCCGTGTAGAAAAGTGACAACATTTTACATCAACTTACAAAGGGCTGGATGTCAAAGTGCAAGATGCCTGAACCCCCCCGTCCCCCTCCCCACACTCACCCCTCCCTCATTAAAGAGGACGATCGAGATGTTGAAATCCGAAATGGACTCGCAAATACAAATCTCCAAAATTTAAATTCAGCCATTATGGCTTTGTATTCAGTTGATACCCTATTTTTGTTTACATTACATGACTTTAAAATATTTTGTTTCAGAAACATTTTTCTCCCAAAGATACATTTTTCAAACTGCACCTTACAGACACTGCATGTAATGGAGTAAAGCATCACAGGAATAATGCAGGCATACGACAGAAAAGCAGCCGTTTATCAACAACTTCAAACAAAACACTAACATGTTGGTTTATAAAAAGCAACCGAATCAAAGAATACATACTAAAATCTGAAGTGAAAATTAAACGACTTAAAAACCTTGAGGAAAAAAAAATTATGTACATATATTTACAAGTAAGTAGAGAGAATATTATACAGGTTCGACTGGCCGTTCAAGGTCAGGCTGAAGCCACCAAGGTCCATGTAATCCAACACTGCATGACATTCAGTTTTGTCAATCCAAAATCATTCTTAAAAAGACAAAATACCTTCCAGGAGGTCGTCTTCAAAGTCTAGAAAGAAGTGAGCAAAAAGGGAAAAGTCTGCCGCGGTGAGCAGGTCTCTTTGTTCTCTGTCTGATTTTATAAAAACATCCAGGGCCTTTTGACTCACACATGGTTTTCAATTTTACATGTTTTGCATGATTTAAAAAAATAATAGAATAAAACTAAAATAATGGCAAAGTTGTGTTTGCACAGAAAAATCGATTGAATATTTCCTTCTAATGTTGATACCATCTCAGACTGAAAGACAAACTGGAGGTCATCAGTCTGGAGGAAGGAGGCAGTGCAATCGAAACTGCTCTCGGATGTGCGGTCTGACATCTTCGTTCTGTGATGAAGAATGAGAAAAGATGGAAACATTCAGAAAACTACAAGAAACTACAAACTTTTTAACTCATTGTTGTTGACTAAGGCCTCAAGTTTCACAATTGAACAGTCAACATCTCTCTTTGGACAAAAACTGAACACGATACATTAAATTCAAGAAGGATTTATTATTTACTGCATTAGTTTTAGCATTGTTGTTCTTGCACACACACACACACACACACACACACACACACACACACACACACACACACACACACACACACACACACACACACACACACACACACACACACACCTGTTTGTTCGCCTTTATTGCCTTCATTAATTTCTACTCTGTGAAAGGACATATATAAATAGCCTATCACTTTCTACAAGTCCACGTTTATGCAGGTTGAACAGGAGTATAGATAAAGTTTGGTCTTTTTACACCCACTTAGAGCATTGTTCATGTCGACTGGGTTTTGTCAATCTTCAGTTTATCTTTCATCTCTCTGCCGTGGCTGTGACTGCGCACACACGCATGTATCTGTTGCGTGTCCACAGTGCTGGCTGATACACACACACACACTGAACGGGGCAAGCGGATTCTGCAGACTAGCTTTTATCTTCTCCAAATAGTTTGTGAACTTTCTGATTTGAAATGGATTAATGCGTGTTTCCAGAACACATTTAAGTCATTGAAAAAAAGAAAAGAAAAAGCTTTTTGTTTATTATTGATTTTTCCTAAATGGTTATGATTTACTAACCGTTTACACGGGCACACCCCTACTCAACACTGATTTTATTTTCTCTAATATCTGTATAAAAGGGACTGTGCAGGTAGGTAAGAGTGGGTTGGATATTCACAACACACCACCCATATCATTAGGCTGTTATCAATGGTTGAACTAGACGTAGGCCACAACATTTAAAGTCAGAATACATACCAGCTCCACGAGCTTCTCGAGGAAAGGAACAAGCTTTAGAAGCTCATTGTCATTTCTATCCACAAACCAGCTCTCTATAGGGATTCCATTGGAAAGCTGAAATACACACAACATATATTGCTTCAGTATCTAGATACAAAAACATTGAAGTTATTTTTTGTTTGTTTTAAACTGCTTAACTTGTTGGTGGGACAACACTTTACCTGATAAGCGAAGGCTTGGGGTGAGTTGTCGATTATTATCGTCTTGGAAAGATCCCGCCCGAGAATGTTAAGGTCTTTAATATAATTTCCTTGAACACACACACAGTGCTCGCGAAATAGCCTGTGCCTGAAAACAACACAGAATGAAGGAATGTTCTTCAGTTATCTTGAAATCTGTTCAACAAGTTTTTTTTTATGTCTAAAAAACACAAACAAATGGAACTGAAAACATAACCTCCTTAGCGTGTCGTGTGGGAAAATAAAAAAAACAAAAATAATGTATAATAATAATTATGTGAATGTCTGATTATTATTCGCAAAACAGGTTCTTCCTTTCAATTGTCAGAAGAAAGAGGAAGTTGCTCTTGTGTCCAACCAGACTATTTTACATATTGTATTTATGGTTGAAATTTAGGTAAAACAGCCATGAAAGGTGTGTATGGCCAGATCAGAAAGCATTGGTGTGTATGGAAGATAAAATATAAGCATCAATAAATATGGTGTTAAGGCATACTAAACTAGAATCTTCTTTGTCCTGCTAACAAATTCATTCAAAATCACTTATTCTAAAGATGGTTCAGAGTCTTTGTGTCGTCACTGACCTGACCAACTGTTTCTTTGGATCCAGGATGTTGAGCAACTTGTCGGCGTAGACTTTCTTTGATGCCGTGAAGAGAATAATCTGAAAGTTTAAAAGGACAGCAATAAATGAGTAATATGTCAACATGGAGGAGGTCCAATTAAAACAAATACTGTCTGGAGTCTCTTGGGAATTAAAGGGGCATTATCTCACCTCATACATCTGAGACATGCGCTCAAGGAACTCGCGGAAAAAGGGCCTCAACCGAACATACACCTTTAAATCACAAAAAAAGAAGGAAAAAAAACATAGAAAAGAAATGTTATCACACCAGCCAATAATTGGAGAGCTTTGGGACCGAGAATGACATTTGACAGTTATACCTGGTAGATAACATCTTGAAAGAGCACAGGGAATGTCAGGGCTGCGTCTTCTAGCTCATTCAAACTACAGTGGACCAGAGTTTCATCCTGACGACAGAAACCAAAGGAAAATCAGTAGGGGAAAAACAACAACATGAAAGTCAATTAACCTCTGAATATGAGACACAACACAAGAAACCGTTCACTGCTTACTAGATCCAAGACGAGAGAAAACTCCGGTGTGCTGCGTGTTTTTAAAGGTAGCGCTGGTTTGCGCGTTAACTGCTCTTCTGTCAGCGGAGGCACGTGCTTGATGAAGAAGTACCTTTAATGCAGAGAAACAAAGACATCGACAAAAACCTTAATTAACAAAACAAACAAGTATCGTCTCAACAAAGAGCAACTCTTTTAGAACTGTGTCAATATAGTATCGATCATCATGGTTGAAGTGTGGATAGACAGGATGCCCAATTTGTCTCTTCACAACTAAACAGGAAATGCCTATTTCAATTTCCACGTATAAATTCCTGGTTTTCAAACATGTTAAATGTTTATAAGTAGATTAAACTGAACATCTTAAGTCCAAAGAAGTAGTAGTGGAGTAAACATGGTGTCACATGTCAACACATAGTATTCATTCATACACAGGCTAGCAGATGGGTTTGTGTGGCCATCTAGTGGTTAACAAAGCTCTACATTGCAGCAAGCTATGTTCCCACACCAACATTCAATGTCACCTTGGACGTGATTTTAAATTAAGTCTGTCAAAATTTCTGATGACTAAATTTACCTCATCATTAAATCTACTTACGGATCAAAAACTTCCCAGTCCTCATCATATGTAGCTTCTGCAGGAGCAGGAGGTAACGCGTGTGTGTAAACACCGTCTGGCACACAACCAGGAACTGATGAAGACAGAGAAATGGAAAAGAAGTGAAAATTTAACGTTTTTTATATATATATACAGTAATATGAAAAAGTTTGGGAACCCCTCTCAGCCGGCATTATAATTGACTCTGCTTTCACAAAAAAAATATAAAAGTGGTATGTCTTTAATTTACCAGGAACAGCTAAGTACTGGGATGTTTTCCAAACAAAGATTTTTTGAAAAGCAGTATTTGGTTGTATGAAATAAAATAAAATGTGAAAAGCTGGCTGTGCAAAAATATAGGAACCCTTGTGGTTTTGTTGATTTTAATGCCTGTAACAGCATGTAAAACTGATGACTTTAAACACAAAGTTGGTTGGATTATGTTGTTAAGCCTTGAACCTCATAGAAATGTCTGTTTAATCATGAGAAAATTTATTTTAGGTGCCTAAATGCAAGTTGCACTTCTCTTTGACTCTCTGCTGAAGTGAGACAGAATGGGATTATCAAAACAGCTCCCAAAAGATCTGAAAAACAAAGATTGTTCATTGTCATGGTTTAGGGGAAGGCTACAAGAAGCTTTCCCAAAGGTTTCAATTGTCAATTTCGACTGTAGGGAACGTTGTCAGGAAATGGAAGGACACAGGCATAGTGGCAGTTAAACCCAGGCATGGCAGACCAAGAAAAAAACAGGAGCGGCATAGGTGGAGGATTGTGAGAATGGTTGCACACAACCCACAGATCACTTCCAAAGGCCTGCAAGAACATCTGGCTGCAGATTGTGTATCTGTACATCGTTCAACAATTCAGCGCAATTTGCACCAAAACATCTGCTTTTTATAAAGACCAAATAACTTAATTTTTGTCTCATCAGTCCAAAGCATTTTCTTCCAATATGAAGCTGGTTTATCTAAATGAGCTTTTGCATACTCCATGCAACTGTATCTGTGGCGTGGGCGCAGAAAGGGCTTCCTTCTCATCACCCGGCCATACAGATGTTTTGGTGCAAATTGCACTGAATTGTAGAACCATATACAGATACACAATCTGCAGCCAGATGTTCTTGCAGGTCTTTGGAGGTGATCTTTGGGTTGTGTGCAACCATTCTCACAATCCGCCGCATATGCCGCTCTTGTACTTTTCTTGGTCTGCTAGACCTGGGTTTAACTGCAACTGTGCCTGTGTCCTTCCATTCCCTGACAACGTTCCTTACAGTAGAAATTGACAATTGAAACCTTTGGGAAAGCTTCTTGTAGCCTTCCGCTAAACCATGACAATGAATAATCTTTGTTTTTAAGATCTTTTGGGAGCTGTTTTGATGATCGCATTCTGTCTCACTTCTGCAGAGAGTCAAAGAGAAGTGGAACTTGCATTTAGGCACCTAAAATACCTTTTATCATGATTAAACAGACCTTTATATGAGGTTCAAGGCTTAACAACATAATCCAACCAATTTTGTGTTTAAAGTCCTCAGTTTTACATGCTGTTACATGCATTAAAATCAGCAAGACCACAAGGGTTCCCATATTTTTGCACAGCCAGTTTTTCACATTTTATTTAATTTCATAAAACTAAATACTGCTTTTCAAAAAATCTTTGTTTGGAAAACATCCCAGTACTTAGCTGTTCCTGGTAAATGAAAGACATACCACTTTTATCTTTTTTGTGTGAAAGCAGAGTCAATTATAATGCCGGCTGAGAGGGGTTCCCAAACTTTTTCATATGACTGTATATATAAATATATATACATATTTACACATGTCAACAACATTTTCTAACAGCTGAAACAGTACCTGGACGTTCCAGTTTGACTTCAGCTGTCTACTGTTAAATAATATAACGGAGGTTACAATTATATTAAAAGTTTGTTTGATTGTTAAAGACACTGTCAAAACTGACGTATAGATCTTCAAAGAGCAGTGTCATATTTATAAATCTTCAGTCATAAAAAAGGTTTAAAATAGTAAACCTCCAACAATAAATAAATTATTAAAACTTAAATAACATCTAAAAGCATATTATGATGACGTCCATGTGATACACTTTACATGCTTGTAAGTATCTACTAACACACTACTGAAAAATAGAAAGTTTCCCACAAGCTGAGGTCTAATTAGAGAGCGGTCGTACCCGTCAGTGGTGGCATGTCAGTTTCCGTGACGATTTCCCCTTCTTCTATACTTGTATCAGAGTTAATCTGAAGCCTCTGTGGGAGTATGGGAGCGGTGTGACACGGAGTGAAGCCCTCTGTGGATGTGAGAGTGCTGCTCGGCATTTCTTCTGCCTGCTCGATGTCCAGTTGTTTCATGATTTCCTCTGCCTCTACTGCTTGGCCAGGGGACTCTGAACCAGGTGTGACTGAATGCAAATGACAACAGGGGTCAGCGTTTGTCACATACCACAGATATAGATATGATTCAGACATAATTTTCTATGATTATTTAGTGTTACCGGTTTTAGTTGCTGGTGAGAAAAAGTTGAAGACTGGAGAGAAGATGGTTCCCAGCAGGGTGGTGCGTGGTGGGCTGCTCACTGCCTCTACGGGGGCCTCTAGTTTACCGTTTGGTTTCATGGGTTTACTGTTGCACGTCATTGTAGTCTCTGTCATAACAACCAAACAAACAAAACATATGTGTACACCATTCCTTTTTTGTACCTTTGCATCTTGGGAAAAAGCATGCCATCTGTAACGCTATAGTCAAGATGAGACATTTCTTTTACCTTTAGTTGGACTTTTCCGGCAAACTCTGGAAACTGGTTTGTTGGAAAGGCCTCTAGTCTGTGGTGTTGAAGTGATTAGATCGCCTTTAGCATTACAATCAATACGGCTCCTCTTGGCGGGGATCTCCTGCTCCACCTGAGAGAATTAGAGAACAAAAAACAGATACAGTCAAGGTTACAAAATGTTCACATAATTAACATTTCAAATGCTTTTTAGTCTTTCAATATGAAAATCTACAATTGATCATAATGAGAAATACAATACACTTTCATGTTTCAGAAAAAACAAACATGAAATAGTATTGTTGTCATTTGAACATCAAAGAATTCCAAATGACAGCAACTATGATGTAGTATAAAAGTATTTATATGTATAAGTGTTGATTTGATAACATCTAAAAAGGTTCCTTTATTTGTCATTCCAACCTTATCAACACTAAAACACATACAATGTAATGACATTACGTTAGTCAGGGCCAGGGGGCAATAATTTATTTTTATATTGGTGGTTAAAATAAGTGATGGGGGAGAAATAGTCAGCGATAGTTCAACCTGGTAAGATCTTTACATAAAGTGACTCAGTTACTTTTTTCAGATATGGGACCGATACGTTAAATTGGCAACACGTTTTTCTTTTAGAGAAATGCTCTTCTTTTTTCTGTTAATACACTTACTTCACTGTGTGGTTTTACAGTTGGTAACTAGCTGACTGTTTCTCATTATCTCCAACAGCTGTCAGAATGAAAATAGAGGAAGTTCACAGAAACATGTTTAAAGCCACTAAGAAACAATGTTGGCTGAGTAGAAACCTTCTAGTTAGTGTCTAAAAAACCTTCTTATTATGCGAGTCCCTGTTTCACATAACCATTAGCACAGAATGCTGCGGAGTCACAGCTTCTTCTCTGTGCTCCTAAAGTGTATTACTATGTTCAAGAGCAAAACAAAAGTAAATAGTAAAAGATAGGGGTGTAACGGTACACAAAAGTCAAGGTTCGGTATGTACTTCGGATTTGAAGTCACACTTCGGTTCTGTAAGGTACAGTTTGATTAAGTGCAAAAATGCAAAAAAAATAATAATAACTGCGTGCAGCATTAACTACAATTACAGTCTATAGGTATGTTTCAGTATAGAAAAGAAAATACTGCCCCAAACAACCAAGGTCTCAAATAAATAAAATAATTCTCAAATAAAAGTGAAAGTTCCACACCGCAATCGAAACAAGCCTGTACATTTGGCATATTTACGCCATCTTGACACTATTTATGCCATAATTACATATTGCGGTTCGGTACGAATACGTGTATTTGTTACACCGTTAGTGAAAAAGCAGTCGTTAACACTGATGTAAGCCCACCTTGACAGCATTTCCACGGATGAATTTTTTAATGGTGGAGAACAGGCCTGTCTCATTCTTCTGCATCTTGCCTCGACCTCTCAGCGGGGATGGCTCCACCTCACAGTGTTTCCGTTTGGCCTGGGACGGGTGGCTTCGACGGCCCAAGTTCGGCTGCTGAGGAGCTTTACGCACTCTCAGCCTCATCATGCTCCACCGTCACATAGAAAAATCTGACAAGGGTGGAAAAAAAAGTTAAGAAACATTGATTTCATAATGAAAACAATTCAATACTCTGAAAATATAGATATATTTTTCTACAAAGAGATTGTTTGCACTGAACAAAAAAACACCAGGTTGTGAAATGTGACAGGTTGTTCAAATCATAAGTACCGGTAGCTTTGAAAAACTCTGCCAGAATAAAAATTGTCTGAAATATTTCGGTTATATATTCGACAAGATATGTGATACTTTGTTTTTGATAACTTGTGCCACAGACTAAATTTGGTCAGTACCGAAAAAGTACTGCACTTCATACCACTGCCCTTTAAAAATTGTACTTTAATGATAGTATAAATTCATTTTTCAGACATATTTTTGTACTTTATCATATGCTTATTAAAATGTATGCAATGAGAGTTGTCTTCTGCGTCTAATCTTAAAATGCTGTTATGTTTATCTACGATCGTCAATTATTGTGCAATAAATTAATATTATTACACTTCTGTTCAGGGAGGACTTGTGACACTTTTTACTAATAAGGACTCAATCACTGCCACAGGTTGCCACTGCAATAATATATGCAAATAATTACTTACGATAAGTTAAAATGTAAGTAGCTAAACAACTCCTGGGTTCAGCAGATAACAACTTGAAAAACGTTATCTTAACCTTTGGTGCATCCTTTAAAAAAAAAAATCACACTGCCTCCTAAGGCAGTGATTGTGATACCTAAAATTGATATGTAGATAAATATAACATGAATGTAGCTTTGTACCATTTGTTTTGTATTTTTCCAACTTCAGTCCTCACCATACAAACCATATTCATCTTTATTTTAAGGATTTTAACTCTTTAAATTTGAATATATAGTGCATTATAGTGTCAATATATGAATTGAGGTTAAAATTCATTAATTGGCCAGAAATCATTAGCATTTAGCAAATATGAAGACTTCTGCATGAACACAGTCACAGCAGTTGTAAAATGAAAAACAAAAATGTCCCAAAAAGGACTTACGTTGATAAGAATCGGGGCCAAGATATGTACCCAGAGTGGGACATTTTACAGATAGGTATAAACCTACTTTCTGGTCTCTTAAATAATTCGCAATAGCTCTGAGTCGAGCAGCAGATTGGCGGAGTGACACAAATAAAGGGCTGTCTGGCAGCAAACTAAAGCTGTGGAAAAAATCTCAGTTTATCGTACAATCAAGCGGATATTTAGGTTTTTCGGTTAAAGAGTTGGAGAAGTTTGGAGCACAAGTTGTTCTTAATGCATGTGAGGCGGACCGGTGAGTGGAGTGGGCGGTGTATGTGATAAATATTATTCGTAATTGGATCATATGACAGGGACTTTAAAGTGTTAAATGGAACTGGTTTTTGGTACAAACACTCTTTGTGTATATATGCAGATCGGGTTTATAAGCTAATGGTTGCTAAATCATATCTGGTAGCATAACATCATTGCTTCTGTGGTTATGTAACATCGGACGGGCTACACCGACGACGTCAGCTACAGCTAATGTTAGCCAGCTGCTGATGTTTAGCAAATGTAGTCTATGGTTCAGCATCGAAATACTAGCGTACAGCCACCACTGCTTTAACAGTGGTGTCCCACATGTGGAGCCACAAAACAATGTGTCCCTGTAACCTCAGCTGACATTTAATGTACCCATCAATTTGAATGTATCCTTCTGTAACCTAGACCAGATGCGGTCTGTGCCTTAGCTAGTGCACACAAGCCGCTAGTTAGCTTTCAATCTAACAAACCGCAAACGACAGCAAAAGCAAGGCCGTGACAATATTCACTTCACTCACATTTATCCATGTGAACATGAGTATGTAACGGGTTAACAACCGGAGAATTCCTCGGTAAAATAGACAAACATGACACCTAATATTTTGTTCGCTTCCATAACTATATCCAGCTATTAGACTACGCCCCCTTCGCTGGCTAACGTTAGCCGCTAACTAGCTGCCGGGGAAGGGAGGGGGACAAACCTTTTTGTTTACACATTGACGTTGTTTGTTACCTACTGTTGATCCAGGGAGCTCTTCCAAAGTATCCGCTGCGTTGTCAGTTCTCGGCCGCGACCGTGTCGGCCACCGGTAGAGGTCGGGGCCGTGTCTTGTTGCTCAGTAGTTAGTCACTGATCCACTATGTCTGCGGACGCCATTTCCCGCCTCAGCACAAACATAACGTTAGTAGTGCGCAAGAGACTGCGACACACACGTAGGGAAACCAACGTGGCGGAGAGTCGACTACAACGGGAAAATGGCTATGGTGTGTGTTTGTGTGCGCAGCTGGACTAAAGCCACGTTATCCCCGCTGGTAGTGTTTGTTGTATGAATACCTAAGACACACAGAGCAATGTACAAATTGCAGTTATTTCTTAAATAATATGAATGAAATTTATTCAGGGCTTCTGCAGGTCCTTCAAAAGTCTAAAATCCAATCCAATTATTTGAATTTTACACATTACAAGTCTAAATCTTCTAAAAGTGACAATACCATTTTGACAAGTCTTAAAATGATTTGGATTACTTTAATATAGTTGCTTTAAATTCCAGACTTTCATTCAAACAAATAGCCTATACAAAACCAACATGGAGCCATATAATTCTTAATGTAAAAAGCCTAAATTAATTTACTTTGCAAGTCATTTCCAGACTCAAATTTCCTTCAAAGCCTTACATTGTTACAGATTGGATGTAAAATGTGTCATAAATTACATTCATAATGGACTTAAATTTAACCTGTAGAAACAGCTGTGTAATAATTTTGGATCAAATGTTTTGCATTCTTTGCTTTTATAATAATGCATACAACATGTTTTCAGTTTCAAAATCATTACATGTGGAATGCAGTGTTGAAAAATCATTACAATGTGGTATAGGCTACAGTGTGAAAATAAGCCAAGGATGACAATGGATCAGTCAACTTTCGATCTGTTTAGTTTTCAGCTTACTTTCAGTGAGTCCTGAAGTACCGTAGAAAAATCAAACCGGGAATACAAACAAGCAAAAATACACATTAATTTGAATTGTTCAATGCGGGGTGTTTTACTGTAGACAGCCCAAGATCAGTTCTGGCTGTCTAAGCGTTGCACCAGCAATGAAGAGAAAAACAGACAATGTGCATGTTGCTGCATTTCCAAGAAAATCTTGACAAACAATTATCATTTATTAAAACAAACATTGTCAGTTTGAATGACTAAGTGTTGTCCTGCTGATATGATGCTTGGGCAACTGGACGAAAGCTTTATTTTATCTTAAAACACTTAAAACCACAACCATGATGGGACAGTCAATCTGACTGATGTAAAAATATAAGAAAAGCCCTTGCAGTGGTTTGCATGTAAATGGTTAAGCATTCCCTTACACAACCAATCAAATGTGTGATAGAACAAATTATAGTCACAGATTGGATTCTGCTGCATTTAAGAGAGACAGACATGAAGACTGTTAACATTTTAAAATTATTAGAAACCCTACATACATTATTATTACACTTCGCTTGCACCAGAGTAAGTATACGGTGTTTAGTGGCGAGTGTCAACACTGGTAGACCATGGATACTGTTGTCGTTCTGGGCATTGCCCCAATACCCAGCAAAAACATAAAGTTGTTTTAATTGTTCTTTTATAAAATGTAATGATTAAGTATAAAAGTGTCAGACAAAAATGGTATGCAATTTACATTCCATGATAGTTAAAACAACAAAAAAGAGCAAGTTGGCACACCTGAGGCTCCTATACAAATGTCATTGCTGAATAGATAATGGGTTTGATGAAAGTAGGAAATACTTTTTTCTGCACTGTGAGCAACTCTTTAGGGACTCATTTTACTTCATGATAAAATCAGTGCACCACTTACCACAGGTTTACCTAAACCTCAATTAAAATGTAAATAGTTACAATACTTCGAACAAACCTTTTGGTGATTAGTCAAAATGTTGCCACTGTGTATCCAACATGTTAGAGAATGGTGGATTTACTTTTTTCCGTAAATATTTAGGGAATGTAACTAATTAACATGCAAATTGATGAAGTAGCTTCATTTCATCCCAAGATGAAGGAGTTTCCTGTATGGCCCTGGTCCACCCCATAGGCCCCTGGTAAGATGAATAAAGAATAATAATAAAACGTAGGGAAAGGTGCAGTAAGTGTTTGTACAACTAACTTAATGAACTACAGTTTATACATACCGCAGCATCCCATGCCAATAGAGGTGAGGCATCACATCAGCTTTCATGTAGTACAAGCTTCTTCTTTCTTTGGCTTGGTTGATGGGGAAGGTTTCCAGTGGTTGACCATTGTAGTCAAACTCTGCCAGAATGACTGTGTTGTAGCTTGTTACCAAAGGGCACGAGGTGTAGCCATCATACTGAGAATAAGAAGATGACTGATGATGTATTAGCATGTATTTATATTTATATAAATAATAATCTAAAAAAAGTTATAACATTCTTCAAAATCAAAGATGTAGCCTGTTATAGTTTATCTTTGTGCCACTTACCTTCTTATCTGGCTTCTCATTTTTCAGTATTTTGCTGATGGTTCTGTTCAAGATACCCGACTGTGCAGCTGAGAATGAGAGAACAGATTTAGGAAATTATTAATTTTGTAGTGCTTTCTCAATATGAGTAAATTTAGTATTTTGGGGAATTTAGAAGACTATGTGTCCCAAATCCACACCACATATCAATTATTTAAGATACTACTCTCACACAATGCAGTGCACAGAGGACAACATAGTTATTCTTATGTGCCTTACCACTGGTGTACATACTGGTCATAATCCACTTATCTGTCTCCCTGGACCAAAGCAAACAATATGAATTTGGTATACATTCTTCCCTGATTTTAATATCTTTATCGGGAGAAGTTTGCTATGGCAAACTTTTTTTTAAATTTACATGTTCTTGGGCTAGGTAGCTGTTTAATTTTTTAATTTAAACTGGTGCATATCATCAGAACAATAGGGGGCTCACTATAGGAGCGCAACAAGGAAAGACAATGCAAGAGAACCTAGTTTCAGACTTCCCTGGTAGTGATAAATCAGACAGGTTCTTTCCCGGACTACAAAGGTCAATTAGTTTAGATAGTTTACAATAGTGTGTTTAACTGTGGTAATTGTTATAATCGCCAATAGTAGTTTTATTGTTGTAGACTCATTGCTTTGTTTTTTGTAGTTATTTGTTTTAGTTCCTTTTTGCTTTCATTTTAATCACATAATAGTTCTTTTAAATATGGAATTCTGACTCTATAGTTGTGTAGCAACACAGCGATTTCCAGTATTGTCTTAATGCAACGTTCAAACTAATAGTCCATATACGTATATACCAGATATCGGTACCATCTGGTCGGGCATATTCTAGTTGGGATTCATTATATCCTATACATCCCCGGAGGAGGTTTTGATGTGATAGACCTTTTATATTGGTAGCTTTTAAGTGTGGTTATCCCCTCTTAAAGTATAGACTACTGTAATTGAAGAGAGACACTGTAGGTGAATAGGTTAACATTTTGAATTTATAGATATCATGAAACTTTGCCAGTCGATTACTTATATTAAAATAATAATTTTTTACATTAAAATTTTCAGAAATGTTTGAATCAATATGCAAATTTGCATATTGATTCAATCACATCCAATCAATCACATCTAATCACATGCATAGCCTATACTTTAAGAGAGGATAACCACTAAAAAGCTACCAAAATAAAAGGTCTATAATATCAAACCCCTTCTACGGGTGTAGGATATAAAAAAATCCCAACTACAATTTGCCCACCCAGATGGTACTGATAAGTGACATGTTGGGACGTGGCCCATGGACTATAACGACACAATAATCCATAATAATCACATACCGACAGCCGCGCCCGTTTTGGATGTAGGCAAGTTGGTACAGTCTCCAATCCCAAACACATTAGGATACCTCTTGTGTTGGAGGCTTTCTTTGTCGACATCCAACCAGCCGCCCTCATCTGCCAGTGGACTGCCTTTTATCGCTTGAATGGGTCCCATTGGTGGTGTGACATGAAGCATTTCATACTAGTATAGCAAAACAGTAAAGTTAAAGGTGCTGTAAGCGGAATGGTTCTTTTAGCTAACTTCCTGTCAGTTACTGCAGTTAGCAGTCCCCTCGCTCGTCCCTACGTCACAACATTAATGCACTGCGGTCTTCAAGCAGCAAGTTATCTAGCATCATCTCAGATAAGTAATTGTGATAAAACATAATAAAAACCATCAAAACAGACATTGGGAAGGATTTTAACCTGCTCCGACGTTGTAGGCGCATACACATTCACCCATCTGTTGCTCTGACGTGCACCGGCAGTGAGACCATGGAGTGTATATACTATATATGAGTGAGACGAGTGTCGGTTTGAAGCGTTCTCTCTTCTGATTGGATTAAAATGTCGGGATACTACAATAAGTTTATTTACCGATTACATGCAAAGCTGCTGACAGAGATCGTCTTTATGAAACGTGCACATTATGTAAGTGATCACCGTATGAATAAAGAGCATGTCATATTGTATCACCTGCTGGGGGCAGGCTGGTGAATCTACTTTGAGACCTCTGGAGTCTTTATACAAACAAACCTTAAAAACACTGGACAAAAAGCCAATTCGTTATCATCATTGTAGGATACTTGAGAAACATGAGTTATTGAGCTTTGAGAATTTTAGGTTATTCGTCAATTTGTGTATGGTCTATAAAATTTTAAATGGTTTGGCCCCACAGTCATTATGTGTTTTTGTCCACGCTCGCTCGTCAAATTCCATCAGATCCACTAGAATATCCTCCATACGAGATTGTACCATACCATTTCGCCGCACTGTAGCGGGGCAATCTGCTTTTTCTGTAAGAGCCACAAACCAGTGGAATACCTTACCTGACGCCGTAAGGGGCAGTAGCTCTCTCAGAGTCTTCAAATCTAACCTAAAAAATCTGTTAAAAGCTGCTCAGCTCTGCAACCACTAATTTGGTCCTTAGACTTGTTTTTGTGTGTGTGGGCGTGGGTGGGATGAGGAAGGTGGGGGGAGTTGCACGCAGACGTGTGTAGCCATGTTGTTGTGGTGTTTTATCCCTGTATACTAATAATCTGTCTTGTTACTGTGTTGTATTTTTGTGACCTGCCAAGGGACTACAGATGCAAATTAGCTTAAAGCTATAATCTGGTATAGTGCATCAAATGGCAACATTTATGTTCTAACTGTACATTGTCCCTTTTAAATAAAGATTTAAAAAAAATATATATATATTACTATGTAAAAGTTACAGTTGAGGTAAAGTCATAGTTACCTCTATCACTTTGGTTTCACCTGGTTTGTCCAGATTTTCGAACACAGCTTCCTGCTTGTCTGCCCGCACTTCAATCAGATTTTGCCTTAAGTTTACTTGTAGGTCACGTTCTTTCACAATTTTCCACAATGCGTCAGCATATTTCTTGACCCCAAAAATCACAGGCAGCGATGTGTTGTATATCACATTGGCCTTTGCCCTTTTTCCTGTCTTGGATAGAAATGTACAAAAATCTTCATTTAGAATGTTAAAAAAAAGGTGAGATAGTTTCAAAATGTAGGCTACTAGGCTGCATTAACTGTGCATTAGGGAAAGTACCTTTCTCAGAAAGGCATCTGATAGGTACATAATCTTCTGTGGTGCTCCAGCACATTTTACAGGAGTATTTGGGAAAGTGAACACAGCGTTGCCCTCTTTGAAGTTCTGCAGTGCTTTCCAAGTTTTATCCACAGTTTCGACTGAGTAGTTCGACCCAATGTTTGGATGATCAAATCCTTCTGGCAGTCCTTTGATCTACATAGAACAGAATAAGTTTCCTGGGATGTAATTGAATCTATATACGATAGCAAAAAGTTTACTAGGTAGGTGTAGAGTAGAATTACCAAAGCCTTACGTCACCTTCTCAAAATGGAGTTGTAAACCAAGAGCCACAATCAAATACTCATAGGAGAGCTGTAGAGTGAAAGAAAGTCTAAGTAATGCTAGATTCACAGAAATCATCATATGATTTAGAAATAATATTGCAATCAATATATAAATATGTTAAAGCGGCAACGAGTAACATTTAAATATCTTTTAAACAGCCTCATGTTTCCTCTCATAATCATAAATTACCTTTAACAGCAAACGAGACCATCAGTGCAAAGAAAGACGTTTTTATATAGTTTTTATTACTGCATTTGATCTGGTCGTACACCCAGTCCGATTTTCGGTTCACGCGTGCATGCTCTATGGTCACATATCCGTATTGGTCGCAGATTTCAGTGTGGCGCAGGAACGTGATTTGAGAAGCCTATCACTCCAGGTGAGGGAAGGGGATAGGGAGACCAGATCCCAATTCACCAGATGTGGGACAAAGACTACGTTTGTGCGGGACAATGCGGGACAAAGTGCCGTTTTTTTAGCAAAAAAACTCGTGTCACCACCGGTAATGCCAGAGACACGACTTTCTATATTAAAAAAACACTATCTTTAGATCAGCGCGCAGCAGTTAAGTTAGCTACTGTTAAACAAATAGAGCATTAAGGCTGCGGCTTCACATTAAAAGCATTTCACTGGCTTCACATTAGCATTTCACTTGACAAACGTGAGTTGGCTTTTATTTTGAAGTAACAGGAAGACAAACGCTGAAGCACTGCAGGCAGCACCTTCACAGAGCCACTGAGCCCAGCAGCCCGATATACACACACAGACAAACACACACAGACAAACGGAGACTGCTGTCTCCTCACAGCTATCGGATAAATGCCAGATTATAAAACACGCATTTAAAAAGGGGGGCTTACTTTCAATAACAATGCTTCTAACTTCTAGGGTGACCAGATCGCATTTCCATTACTTTTCACACGTCCCGCAAATTGAGACGTTGTCCCGCGGGAGCCTTGTTTGAGACAGTTATTTGTCGTCATAATGACTAACGGGGCTGAACCATCAAAGAAAAAAAAGAAAATGCAATGTAGAAAAGCTAAAAGGGAGAGTGATAGGCGGGCGGGAGGGCGTTGCCAAGCAACCTATACACAATTTCACGGAGTGAACCTAGACTGCAGTGTTTACTCCTAAATGAATGAGCGGTAGCCTACTAAAACAAAGTTTACTTTGCCTCACCAGCATCATCAGATGACCATTATTCATCTGAAATAGTCATTATTTACAACAACATAAACACATTACCTCATCGTGATCCATAACTAACTGCCGTCTCTCGTTCATTCGCTTTGTGTGTGGACACATACTCGTTCAGCTCCGTGAGAGGTGACAATGGATCAACTCATTGCAATCAGGTGTAGTTGATGCTGTGTCACTAACCACTCTCACCGAGCCGAAAAGAGTCCGGTGCCCTCACACTTTCAACACACGGACACGGCACGCACTATATTGCTTCCTGATTATTTGAATCTTGCACCCCCTGCACGAGCTTCACGACAGCTGGCGTCGTAAAAATACTACCGCTTTTGTTCAAAGGTGTCGCCAACGTGCCGACTTACTCGTTGTAGCTTTAAGATATGCAACTATAATTCAATTTAGCCATTAGATGACAAATTCTTAAGCAATTTTATAACTGCAACAAGACAACACTATCATATAACAGGTTTCAAGAGCTAACATACTTCAGTCCCATCGTCTGTGAGGACAGTGTTAGTGTCTGGGTTTATTTCCTGAACTTTAGATTTCACCCACTTCACTCCAGAAGGCATAACACTTGCGGTGGAGCGTCCTGATGCTTTGAGAGTTTTAGCGCCGGCACCAACCAGGGTCCATATTGGCTGATAGTAGTGCATCTGAAATAAATAGAAACATTGTAAAGACACCAGTTTAACATAACGGGAAAATACTGTAATTCTGAAAATACAAACATGATTCCACAGTCAAACTAGTTAAAAGCTACCACTTTTCACAATGAGTACTTTATACTGTGTTCAAGCAATAGACCAAGGGAGGAGCGATAGATAGCAATCCTAATCTTGTGGATGCTTGCCTCACTGGGCTCCACAACAGCCACGTTCTCAGCTCCCAACATCCTCTTCATTCGTGCACTCATGGTAATGCCCCCAGTTCCTCCTCCGAGTACCAGCATTTTGTAATGCTGTTTGGCAGTGGCTCGGCTGCTCGTGTGAATATGAGAGATAGCAACGCCCATGGGTTGGCACTGCCTCAGACAACGCAATGCAGCCATTCTGTGTCTGAACAATGAGGACAGGTTATTTAAGGTTAGCAACAAATCAGGTATACTGTCTCAGTCTGTCTGGGAATTATAGCTTGTAGGCCTTCTTTCCATTTTGCTCAGATCAGAACAAAGAAGTAGGTTACTGCAGAGAAACTATGGCCACATTTATGTAATGTAGTAGTTACATGCAGTTATGAAACAATGAGACCATAAATGTGATTGTGGCTTTATAAACCCAATTTGCAACAAGGGACCCTCCCACATAAATTGATCTTACTAAACACGACGTAGACACACACACACACACACCAAAATGTGTAACAGTTACTTTTCTTGACACACTGAAGAGCAACATTTAGTAACTCGACTTGCTTTCACTTTGAGTGACATATTCTAACCTCTTTTTTTTAAGATATTTTTTGGGCATTTTTATGCTTTATTGACAGTGCAGAGAGACAGAGGTGAAATGGGGCAGAGAGGGGAGTGACATGCAGAGAGCGACCGCGGGCAGGAATCGAACCCGGGTCTGCTGCTGGGCCCGGCCCAGAGAGGATGACGCCCTACCAACTGAGCTAAGGGCGCCCCTCTTTGACAACAGGCTAGGCCTACTAGTCTACTTCAGTATGCTCTAGACTAGTTGGTCAGTCGCCAGATACCTGTAGCCTAGATAGCAGAAGCACAAATAAGCCTAACTAAGACTAGGATGTTTACATTTTCTTCTGCGAAGCCTTACCTGAGCTGAACCGCTACTGCTGCTTCATGGTGCGCAATAAACTCACTACGCTTCCATAACAAATCTTAACAGGTATACTGAGGTAGTTCGTAACGTGACTTGACGTCGAGAAAGACGGACAATATAATAGTCTACTTACCTTGACCAATACTAGGCTACTGTTCCGTTTCACTGTCACTTTAGACAATTTGCTTAAACGACCCAGGAGAATTCAGCCAGTAACTTAGTTAACGCTCTGCAGGAAAGGGAAGCTAGACCGAACTTGTGTTGTACGTGCTGGGCTGTGCTGTGTTAACTTCAAGTCACCGCCCCATCGATGGATGGACAGAGTGGTGGTCGTATGCGAGTTGAATATCAGAACGCTAGCCCCGCCTCCTGGGCCGCTCGACGAATCAAACGACACGAACTGCCCGGAGTAGCCTACCGTCCGTGCTTTGGCTAAAAGGGGACATATTATGCTAAATCTCGGTTTTAAAGGTGTATTTCCAAGGTCTACTAGAAAAGGTTTTCATAGTTTATTGTTAAAAAAAAACACATTCGTTTTCTACTATTGCCTATCTTATCTACCCGCCTTCGCAAAAAGCCTAGTCTGCTCTGACTCGGCTGTCAGTTTTGTTTACTTTTGGCCAATGCAGCATGGAGACCAATGTAAACATGTTTAGCTTCATTTCTACCGCAAATATCGGCACACTAACCAGTTCTAAACTAAAAGCTGTACAACTGAACCTGTTCAGACAGGAGTCTGAGCTGAAAACTGTGAAAAGGGCATCAATATTTCTGATTTCCCTGACATTATCCTTAGGTAAATACAGTTTAACCTATGTCACAGTCAATAACAGAATAGTAGCCAAGTATTTATTCATAAACTCTCTAAACTGGTAACATAGGCTACACCCTGGTTTATGTTTGTCTTTACAGGTCTGTGGAATGATCTAGCCCAGTGGAGTGAAACAGCTTTGGTTGTGAAGCGATGCTGAGTTGACATGTAAAAATGTACAGTAACCATAATAATGGAAAGGAATGTATCCTGAATCATGTCAAGATTCACTGGAAAGGCATTATCTTTTGTAAAATGTATGGTTGAAATAATTATGCTTTAGGTTTGTCAGATCTGCAAATGATCTGACACCATTTCAATATCTAGTAGATAATGTATCATTTGTATTGTTATCACTCATTCATAATAAAGTTTTGCTGTTAAAAAAATGAATTGTGTTGCTTACTGTCACTGTTTGCTACCTGTAGTAAAGGATTACTTGAAACTCACATTTTCATAGTCAGGATGTTGGACTAAATTTCTGACCGCATGGACTTCTACATTTTTCATTTCACCCCTTTATCTCGCTGAAGATTTTCTCTGATAAAACAGTATCATTACATTTTAAAAAGAACAAAAACATCCTTAAAAATAAAGCAGTTTATTCATAGCCAGTGGAATGAAAATATAAAGTGTTCATATCAAACAGAAGCAAAGCCATAACTTTTATGTAACTGTCAAGTTGCTGTTGGGCCCTAAAGAAGACCACCTGTCCCACCCAATGAACACATCCTCCTCTGATGGAACAGAGTGTGACGGTCCTGGTTGGTCAACGCACCCCTCCTCAAACACTGGCTCTGTCAGGTCACTCAGATAGCTGTAAAACATGGCACATTCAATGTTACATCATGTAGCCTAGCTGATGTAGTGTATTTTGTTATGACACATTCTAAGATTACTGTAGTGTATTATGTTACTATACATTTTATATTAAGGTCTACTGCTACAGAGGAGACAAAGACAGTCAGCCTCATCTGGCAGGGGGCAAAGTCAGGGATGTCAGCTGCTTGAGTGAGGAAACCCTCAAGGCTGACCTGTAGATAATTCAAATTTCACACAAAGGTGACTGTCTTGTGAGTTAATCAAAGACAGTCTGGCTAAGAGTTAGCAGTAGTTTATTGACCCTGGTCATCATCATCATCATCAGCATTGTCTTAAAAGTTGCTGAATCAGACTTCTTGGCCAATGTGACATATCGCCTCCAGGTGATGATTAAACTCAGATGGCCTCTAGGGGCCAGAGGACAACCTCTGACTCATTAGGGTGGAGCTAGTTAGGGTACACCAATTAGGTGTTAGGAGGAGCAGGGCGTACTGTCCTAAAGAACCAATCAGATCACTTAGATTGACAGGTTAAAACCAGCCACAATGCTGGAAAAGTTGGGTCTTTTAGGATACAGGAACTTTTCATAGCTTTTGGTTTTATGCATGTACCTCTATTAGTTTTTTGGCTACAAACACTTTAACTTTTTATTGGCTTCGTTTTGACTGCAGGATGAGTTTTGTTGTAAATAAAAGAATTGTTCCTGAAGACCTCCTCATCTGCCTCAAACTGCGTCTTCTTTCATCAACCCACCACCAACGCCGTTTTTCTGAGTAAAGGCCGGAAAATACAGGTCCTTCTCATATAATTAGCATATTGTGATAAAGTTGATTATTTTCCATAATGTAATGATAATAATTGAACTTTCATATATTTTAGATTCATTGCACACCAACTGAAATATTTCAGGTCTTTTGTTGTTTTAATACTGATGATTTTGGCATACAGCTCATGAAAACCCCAAATTCCTATCTCAAAAAATTAGCATATCATGAAAAGGTACTCTAAACGAGCTCTTAACCTGATCATCTGAATCAACTAATTAACTCTAAACACCTGCAAAAGATTCCTGAGGCTTTTAAAAACTCCCAGCCTGGTTCATTACTCAAAACCGCAATCATGGGTAAGACTGCCGACCTGACTGCTGTCCAGAAGGCCATCATTGACACCCTCAAGCAAGAGGGTAAGACACAGAAAGAAATTTCTGAGCAAATAGGCTGTTCCCAGAGTGCTGTATCAAGGCACCTCAGTGGGAAGTCTGTGGGAAGGAAAAAGTGTGGCAGAAAACGCTGCACAACCAGAAGAGGTGACCGGACCCTGAGGAGGATTGTGGAGAAGGGCAGATTCCAGACCTTGGGGGACCTGCGGAAGCAGTGGACTGAGTCTGGAGTAGAAACATCCAGAGCCACCGTGCACAGGTGTGTGCAGGAAATGGGCTACAGGTGCCGCATTCCCCAGGTCAAGCCACTTTTGAACCAGAAACAGCGGCAGAAGCGCCTGACCTGGGCTACAGAGAAGCAGCACTGGACTGTTGCTCAGTGGTCCAAAGTACTTTTTTCAGATGAAAGCAAATTTTGCATGTCATTCGGAAATCAAGGTGCCAGAGTCTGGAGGAAGACTGGGGAGAAGGAAATGCCAAAATGCACTGAAGTCCAGTGTCAAGTACCCACAGTCAGTGATGGTCTGGGGTGCCATGTCAGCTGCTGGTGTTGGTCCACTGTGTTTTATCAAAGGCAGGGTCAATGCAGCTAGCTATCAGGAGATTTTGGAGCACTTCATGCTTCCATCTGCTGAAAAGCTTTATGGAGATGAGGATTTCATTTTTCAACAAGACCTGGCACCTGCTCACAGTGCCAAAACCACTGGTAAATGGTTTACTGACCATGGTATTACTGTGCTCAATTGGCCTGCCAACTCTCCTGACCTGAACCCCATAGAGCAGGGGTGTCCAAACTACGGCCGCGGGCCAATAAAAAGCGGGCCGCGGGCCGCCGCAGTTGGCCCGCGGCCCGCTTTTTATTGGCCCGCGGCCGATTTTAAGAATATAATGTAATATGGCCCTTTAAAAAAAAAAAAAAAAAAAAAATTTTTTTTTTTTTGCATTTCTTAGTTAACCCACTAGTGCAGGGGTGTCAAACACTGATTGATTGGCCTGTGGCACATTTTAAAAATATAATGTAATATGGCGCTTTTAATTTTTAAATAATTTAAATGCACTCATTATATTACAGAGAAATATGTCCCATAAAAGAAAAAGAGCTACAAGCCCATCCCAGAGGACCCTGCATAATATTTTATTTTAAATTAATATTATTATGGAAAATCTATGTCCTTCTCCAATAGCTTCTAATTCATCTGACACAGTGTCTCCATTTTTTTTTCATACAAAATTAATACTTAAAACTTAATTTCCCTCTCAAAGTGCACCAGATTCATGCATTCCACTTTAAAAACGTAAAAAAATCTCCCGGGGGGGCATACCCCCGGACCCCCCTAGGAGGGTCGAGACCTCGGCTGGATACTATTTTCACCCTGCTGGATATTGGACGCAAAGGCAGAAAACACTGGATGTATCATTGGCATATAAGCAAGAGGGGAAATGTGTCTGTTTAATGTGCAAGGAAAGTGTTACCGTGAAGAAGGATTACAATTTACGAAGACACTATGAAACTAAACATCAGAGCAGCTACATGTCCTGATAAATGTGTTATTTTTGCAAAGTGGCCCGGCCCTTCGTAGATTTTTCTGTATGTGGCCCTCAGTGAAAAAAGTTTGGACACCCCTGCCATAGAGAATCTGTGGGATATTGTGAAGAGGAAGTTGAGAGACACCAGACCCAACACTGTGGATGAGCTTAAAGGCCTACTTCACCGGTTTGAATATGAAGGTGTATTGAATTCTGAGATCCTATGTAGTATAAATGTGCGAAAAAAATTGAAATCGGTTCATCCTAGCCTGAGAAAAGGCAGAAAGAGTGTTTTTTTTAACCCTATATTTCTCTTTCTCGTGACATCACAGAAAGAGAAATATAGGGTTAAAAAAAAAACTTACTTTGTAAATATTACTGTGATGTCTTTTACTGTGACATCACAGTAATATTTACAAAGTACGTTTTTTTTAACCCTATATTTCTCTTTCTGTGATGTCACGAGAAAGAGAAATATAGGGTTAAAAAAACACTCTTTCTGCCTTTTCTCAGGCTAGGATGAACCGATTTCAATTTTTTTCGCACATTTATACTACATAGGATCTCAGAATTCAATACACCTTCATATTCAAACCGGTGAAGTAGGCCTTTAAGGCCGCTATCGAAGCATCCTGGGCCTCCATAACACCTCAGCAGTGCCACAGGCTGATTGCCTCCATGCCACGCCGCATTGAAGCAGTCATTTCTGCGAAAGGATTCCCGACCAAGTATTGAGTGCATAACTGAACATAATTATTTGAAGGTTGACTTTTTTGTATTAAAAACACTTTTCTTTTATTGGTCGGATGAAATATGCTAATTTTTTGAGATAGGGATTTTTGGTTTTTCTTTACTTTTTTGCCAAAATCATCAATATTAAAACAATAAAAGGCTTGAACTACTTCAGTTGTGTGTAATGAATCTAAAATATATGAAAGTCTAATGTTGATCAGTACATTACAGAAAATATTGAACTTTATCACAATATGCTAATTATATCCTTCAAAAAAGAAAAGTGTTTTTAATACAAAAAAGTCAACCTTCAAATAATTATGTTCAGTTATGCACTCAATACTTGGTCGGGAATCCTTTCGCAGAAATGACTGCTTCAATGCGGTGTGGCTTGGAGGCAATCAGCCTGTGGCACTGCTGAGGTGTTATGGAGGCCCAGGATGCTTTGATAGCGGCCTTAAGCTCATCCACAGTGTTGGGTCTGGTGTCTCTCAACTTCCTCTTCACAATATCCCACAGATTCTCTATGGGATTCAGGTCAGGAGAGTTGGCAGGCCAATTGAGCACAGTAATACCATGGTCAGTAAACCATTTACCAGTGGTTTTGGCACTCTGAGCAGGTGCCAGGTCTTTTTGAAAAATTAAATCTTCATCTCCATAAAGCTTTTCAGCAGATGGAAGCATGAAGTGCTCCAAAATCTCCTGATAGCTAGCTGCATTGACCCTGCCTTTGATAAAACACAGTGGACCAACACCAGCAGCTGACATGGCACCCCAGACCATCACTGACTGTGGGTACTTGACACTGGACTTCAGGCATTTTGGCATTTCCTTCTCCCCAGTCTTCCTCCAGACTCTGGCACCTTGATTTCCGAATGACATGCAAAATTTGCTTTCATCCGAAAAAAGTACTTTGGACCACTGAGCAACAGTCCAGTGCTGCTTCTCTGTAGCCCAGGTCAGGCGCTTCTGCCGCTGTTTCTGGTTCAAAAGTGGCTTGACCTGGGGAATGCGGCACCTGTAGCCCATTTCCTGCACACGCCTGTGCACGGTGGCTCTGGATGTTTCTACTCCAGATTCAGTCCACTGCTTCCGCAGGTCCCCCAAGGTCTGGAATCGGCCCTTCTCCACAATCCTCCTCAGGGTCCGGTCACCTCTTCTGGTTGTGCAGCGTTTTCTGCCACACTTTTTCCTTCCCACAGACTTCCCACTGAGGTGCCTTGATACAGCACTCTGGGAACAGCCTATTCGCTCAGAAATTTCTTTCTGTGTCTTACCCTCTTGCTTGAGGGTGTCAATGATGGCCTTCTGGATAGCAGTCAGGTCGGCAGTCTTACCCATGATTGCGGTTTTGAGTAATGAACCAGGCTGGGAGTTTTAAAAAGCCTCAGGAATCTTTTGCAGGTGTTTAGAGTTAATTAGTTGATTCAGATGATCAGGTTAAGAGCTTGTTTAGAGTACCTTTTCATGATATGCTAATTTTTTGAGATAGGAATTTGGGGTTTTCATGAGCTGTATGCCAAAATCATCAGTATTAAAACAACAAAAGACCTGAAATATTTCAGTTGGTGTGCAATGAATCTAAAATATATGAAAGTTCAATTATTATCAATACATTATGGAAAATAATCAACTTTATCACAATATGCTAATTATATGAGAAGGACCTGTACTTTAGCTATACAATCAGACAGCTAGCAGGTAGCAGACTGAAGCTATTAAAAAAAAATACTCTTCAGTTTACAACACACCATACAGTAAGCCTATATATAGCGAGTCTACCTTTATGATATTCCATCAACAATTCCAGTTTTGAACCCTAGTAGCATAGTGGTTTATAACAGTCATTTTAACAATGAAAGAAAAATGTATCTTATTGTAAGCCAGGCCCGGTTCTTGAAAGTCAGACTTGGGTGGGCCTGTAGAAATTTTAGGTGGGCACACTTTTCAGGGAGAGCGAAGATGCGAGCGCGCGCAGAGCGCGCAGGCAGAATTTTTTTGCCCTTGTAAGATCTCTGCGTCTGCTTTTTGGCACATTTACTGTGAATTGTGTAGAACACAATATGCAAATAAACTTTGAGTGCTGCTGTGTGGGAGATTTGATTCTTGCATGTTTTTTTTCCAAAATGTTTATGAATAACATATAATGTACATTATATACAACATAATGTATCTTATAGGGAGCCTGAGCTGATTGAAGTGAAAGCTTTGGGACTGGGCAACCTGGATGGTGGTAGTCCAGAGCGATATACTATACACATTACTTTCCACTATTGCCTCTGATTTCTAGCTGGGTTAAGATAGTAGCCACCCGAGGTCACGACCCTGCTAGGGGGGTCCGGGGGTATGCCCCCCCGGGAGATTTTTTTTTACCTTTTTAAAGTGAAATGCATGAATCTGGTGCACTTTGAGAGGAAGATTAAGAGGCTAAATCTGAGGAATTTTGTGTGAACAAATAATTTGGAGACACTGGGTCGGATGATTTAGAAGCTATTGAAGAAAGACACATGGATTTTCCATAGAAATATACATTTGAAATAAAATATTATGCAGGGTCCTCTAGGATGGGCTTGGTGCTCTTTTTCTTTTACGGGACATATTTTTCTGTAATATGATGAATTAATTTAAATGCAGTGAGAGGAACGAAGCAGAATAACTCTGTTGTCCAGTTATCTTTTTTTCCACCGACGAGGCTGAAATAGGCTATAGACTACAGTATACACAGTGCATGGGCAACTGAGGGCAGCCCCATTTTCAAATATTTTTAAATAAACTCAATACACACTGTGCACGCCATGGACTTGAACGTGACGTGATCAGTTAACCTCGGATTACCTCCTAGATGAACTGATTCAATTATTAAGCTAATAACTATCTACCAAAACATTGTATTCCTTTTATTGTATGATAATTTACATTTACATAATATGATGTTGATATCAAACACAAACTAAAAAAAAAAACTTGGCAGTCGGGACCCTAAGCAACCGCTCATTTCGCTTATGCCTCGGGTCGGCTCTGCTGAGAAGTGACCACTATAAGCGGGTGGGTAACTTGGAGGCAGGCTGTCCTGCCCACCCAATAATACAATTAGAAGCAATGCATGGTAATGGTATATTCTTTAGTATTAATTAATTAGAATTTTATTTGACATTTTCTTGGACAGCGAATGAACAGTTCCGTCCGATAGTGGGTCTGGACTTCCACCTAAAAAAAAAAAAAAAATTTTTTTTTTAGACCGTTTTGAGTGCACGACCGAGGAACTTACAGTGCACTGCATTTTGGCACACTCTCCGGTTTTGCGCAAAGTGCACTCAAAAAAGTAAGTGTAAGTACAGAAGTGCGCGATTTCAGACACAGCACTGGTTCATGTGTTGGATTATCTGGTGGTGACAGGCTTGGGAGGATATGGAGCAAGTAGCTAGCTGACTGTCGATACCTGTCAGTTTTAAATTGTACATGTAACGCTATTATTCAGATTTAGGCCTAGGCATACTTCAGAAGGATTGGTGATTATTTGTCCATACGCCTTTAGTGAAATGTTGTTTGTGGTAAGATAGGCTATTTGTGTGTAACCATTGAAGCGTGGAGGTGTGTGTTAGCTGGGGTTCTACTACCGTGTTTCATACCGTGCACTATGTGTTTTTCAATACTTGGAGTCTATTATATGGATGTGACTGATATGATATCACATTACACTATTGTCAATGTATAGCCTAAGGAAAGCAGCAGCATTTTGCTATTGTAGCCTACGTAGTTAGTCGAGGTGGACATAGAACTGCAATTCGCTCATTTTACACGAGTTTTTTTTTATTATTATTATTTTTTTTAAATGGTGATAATAACAAATTTGCACAGTTGTTTTTCACCAAACTAGTGGCGTACTGATAAAATTCTGACACTGAGCAGTTGAGATAGATATGGAGTTTCTGGTTCGCCTCTTACTGATGTACTAATTATTTTTCTTTTTTGGTTGGGGGCAAAAAAAATTGGCGATTGGGTGGGCACAGCCCACATTTGGGTGGGCACGGCCCACCCTGGCCCCTGGCTACCGCCGGCCCTGTTGTAAGCGCTGATAAAAAATAATTGCTATGTACAAAATTATCTGACTTTGATGTTAAAATGTAAGAAAAGCCCTTGCAGTGGTTTGCATGTAAATGGTTAAGCTAGCATTCCCAGAGACAACCAATCAAATGATTATATGACCCTCTTAAAAAACAAACATTTTCACAGACTGGATTCTGCTGCATTTAAGATAGACAGACATGAAATAATGTTAAAATTCTAAAATGTGGAGAAAACTTAAATACATTACAACTCTATGCTTTTTTGATGAAGTTGATATACTTGCATGATTATACAATGTAGGCTTACTGGTTTAATGCACATATTGTAAGTTGCTTTGGATAAAAGTGTCAGCCAAAAATGTAATGCAATTTACATTCCAGGACAGTTCTTAAACATTTAAAAACAAGTTTAGTTACAATACTTTGATCAAACCTGTGGTGATTAGTCACTATGTGCAGGACATAAACATAACCACAATGTTGCTACTGTATGTATCCAACTTGTTAGAGAATGGTGGATTTACTTTTTTTCTGTAATTATTTAGGGAATGCACTGATCAACTTAATTAACAATTAATCAACAAATTGATGAAGTGACTTCATTTCCTCCCAAGATGAAGGAGTTTCCTGTATGGCTCTGGACCACCCCAATGACCCCTGATGTAAGACAAATAAAGAATATTAATAAATTGTGGGGAAAGGTGCAGTAAGTGTTTGTACAACTAACTTAATGCACTACAGTATATACATACCGCAGCATCCCATGCCAATAGAGGTGAGGCATCACATCAGCTTTCATGTAGTACATGCTTCTTCTTTCTTTGGCTTGGTTGATGGGGAAGGTTTCCAGTGGTTGAAAATTGAAGTCAAACTCTGCCAGAATGACTGTGTTGTAGCTTGTTACCAAAGGGCACGAGGTGTAGCCATCATACTGAGAATAAGAAGATTATTGATTATGTATTTGCATATAAATAATATAAAAAAAATAAAAAAAATTATAACATTCTTCAAAATCAAAGAGATGTATCATAGTTAATCTTTTTGCCACACCTTCTTATCTGGCTTCTCATTTTTCAGTATTTTGCTGATGGTTCTGTTCAAGATACCCGACTGTGCAGCTGAGAATGAGAGAACAGATTTTGGAGATTATTAAATTTTGTAGTGCTTTCTCAATATGTGTGAATTTGTATTTTGGGGAATTTAGGAGACTATGTGTCCCAAATCCACACCACATATCAATTCTTTAGAGTTTGTATTGACCTACGACTCTCACTCTTTTAATATTTGTATGGAAGAAGTTTGTTATGGCAAACTGTCTTTTTTTGCATGTTCCATTTGATTTTTAATTTAAACTGGTGCATAAAATTAGAACACTAGGGGGCTCACTATAGGAGCGCATCAAGGAAAGACAATGCAACCTTGAGAACCTTGTTGATGTTTCAGACTTCCCTGGTAGTGATAGATCAGACAGATTATTTCCCGGAGTACAAAGGTCAATTAGTTTAGATAGTTTACAATAGAGTGTTTAACTGTGGTAATTGTTATTATCGTCATTAGTAGTTTTATTGTTGTCGACTAATTGTTTTTTTAATGCATTTAGATTTCATACTAATTTTTTAAAAAGCAATATGTAATATTTAACTACTGTTATGTAATATTTACTTGTGTGGACGGAAGGAGTAATTGCTACCTTCAGGATCTAAAAATATCAATGCAATCTTGTGGACCATGAACCTCTCTGCAACATGTTACAGCTGTTCACTCAATTGTTGAGATCTTTCTTTCTTCGTAAAAGCTAACCCAATGACAGACAGATGCAATGACTGATAATATCTACCTTAAAGCGTAATATGGATAAAAACAAAAATAAAAAAAAGAATAAGCATGGAACTTAGCAATTGTATACGCTGAATGTAAACATGGTAAGCGTACTTAAGCTAAATTCTTTAGTTAGATTGCAACCGTTGAAGAAAGTGATAATTGGTTTATAACCGGCGAGTGATCATTATTAAATCACACCAAGTTTTCCGGGAACTTCCAATCTTGAGTGAATAGACAGTTAAGTAAAGTTTCTGGTAAACACTTGTTGTCAAGATCAGTGAACATCTAACGATCCGCAACCTGATATTCACTTTTTTTGACAAACTGATTTTGAAAACAAGCTTTCTTTAGAATCACTGACTCTACCTTAAGCTGTATGTTGCAACATAGTGATTTCCAGTATTCTGCTAATGCAACATTCAAACTAATAATAACACAGTTATCCATAATAATCACATACCGACAGCTGCGGCCGTTCTTGCTGTGGGCAAGTTGGTACAGTCTCCAATCCCAAACACATTAGGATACCTCTTGTGTTGGAGGCTTTCTTTGTCGACATCCAACCAGCCGCCCTCATCTGCCAGTGGACTGCCTTTTATCGCTTGATTGGGTCCCATTGGTGGTGTGACATGAAGCATTTCATACTAGTACAGCAAAGTTATACAGTTATTCACTTGAGTCTCTTTTCCTAATTTGGCATATATTAAGTGCAAAGGGAGAACAAACTATATATTGTATGAGGTTGTTCATTTCATACAGGCAAAACAGACAAATACAAATCTTGGAACAGGTGGTCCATTGTACAAAGCAGTCAATAATATTACTATGTTAGAGTTGCAGTTGAGGTAAAGTAATAGTTACCTCTATCACTTTGGTTTCACCTGGTTTGTCCAGATTTTCGAACACAGCTTCCTGCTTGTCTGCCCGCACTTCAATCAGATTTTGCCTTAGATTTACTTGTAGGTCACGTTCTTTCACAATTTTCCACAATGCGTCAGCATATTTCTTGACCGCAAAAATCACAGGCAGCGATGTGTTGTATATCAAATTGGCGTTTGCCCTTTTTCCTGTCTTGGATAGAAATGTGCAAAAATCTTCTTTTAGAATGTTAAAAAAAAAGGTGATAGTTTCAAAATGTAGGCTACATTAACTGTGCATTATGGAAATTGAAGTACCTTTCTCAGAAAGGCATCTGATAGGTACATAATCTTCTGTGGTGCTCCAGGACATTTCACAGGAGTATTTGGGAAAGTGAACACAGCGTTTCCCTCTTTGAAGTTCTGCAGTGCTTTCCACGTTTTATCCACTGTTTGGACTGAGTAGTTCGATCCAATGTTTGGATGATCAAATCCTTCTGGCAGTCCTTTGATCTACATACAACAGAATAAGTTTCCTGGGATGTAATTGAATCTATATACGATAGCAAAACGTTTACTAGGTAGGTGTAGAGTAGAATTACCAAAGCCTTACGTCACCTTCTCAAAATGGAGTTGTAAACCAAGAGCCACAATCAAATACTCATAGGAGATCTGTAATGTGAAAGAGAGTCTAAGTAATGCTAGATTCACAGAAATCATCATATGATTTAGAAATAATGTTGCAATCAATATATAAATATGTTAAGATATGCAATGCATATTCAATATAGCCATTAGATGACAAATTCTTAAGAAATGTTATAACTGCAACACGACAACACTATCATATAACAGGTTTCAAGAGCTAACATACTTCAATCCCATCGTCTGTGAGGACAGTGTTTGTGTCTGGGTTTATTTCCTGAACTTTAGATTTCACCCACTTCACTCCAGAAGGCATAACACTTGCGGTGGAGCGTCCTGATGCTTCGAGAGTTTTAGCGCCGGCACCAACCAGGGTCCATATTGGCTGATAGTAGTGCATCTGAAATAAATAGAAACATTGTAAAGACACCAGTTTAACATAACGGGAAAATACTGTAATTCTGAAAATACAAACATGATTCCACAGTCAAACTAGTTAAAAGCTACCACTTTTCACAATGAGTACTTTATACTGTGTTCAAGCAATAGACCAAGGGAGGAGCGATAGATAGCAATCCTAATCTTGTGGATGCTTGCCTCACTGGGCTCCACAACAGCCACGTTCTCAGCTCCCAACATCCTCTTCATTCGTGCACTCATGGTAATGCCCCCACTTCCTCCTCCGAGTACCAGCATTTTGTAATGCTGTTTGGCAGTGGCTCGGCTGCTCGTGTGAATATGAGAGATAGCAACGCCCATGGGTTGGCACTGCCTCAGACAACGCAGTGCAGCCATTCTGTGTCTGAACAACGAGGACAGGTTATTTAAGGTTAGCAACAAATCAGGTATACTGTCTCAGTCTGTCTGGGAATTACAGCATGTAGGCCTTCTTCCCATTTTGCTCCTCAACCTTAACATTTTGACTATCAGACAAAGGAAGAAGGCTACTGCAGATAAACTATGGCCACACACCAAAACATGTGCTGGAGCACATTTGTAACTGTTACTTTTCTTAACAGACTGAAGAGCAACATTTAGTAGCCTATAACTCAACCTCCTTTCACTTTAGCTGGATCCCAATCAATAGACCGCGTCGTCTATGCGGTCTATGAAGGCTATAGCCTGTGAAGGCCGATTCGAAGGCCGATCGAGCGTTGTTAAACGAGACGGTCTCCGCAGGTCTCCGTTTACGAGCATTTCCGGTTTGCGTGACGACTCGCCGCTCCTGTGCTGCCTAGCAACCCTGATTGCTGCCAACGGAGACAGCCTTGTCAACGGAGGAAAACATAAAAAGAAGTTGCCTACCAGACGAAAAGAAAAGTCGGGGTGACTGTGGCTCAGGTGTTTAAGCGGGTTGGCCAACGATCCAAGGGTTGGCGGTTCGATCCCCGCCCGGCCACCTGTGTCATGGTTGTTGTGTTCTTGGGCAAGACACTTCACCCACCTTGCCTTGTGTGAATGTGTATGATTGCTGTATGTTTGAGGTGGTGGTCGGAGGGGCCGTTGGCGCTGAATGGCAGCCACGCTTCCGCCAGTCTGCCCCAGGGCAGCTGTGGCTACTCTCGTAGTTTACCACCACCGGTATGACTGTGTGTGAACGAATTGAACCAGGAACCCTGTAAAGCGTCTTTGAGTGCCAAGGCAATAAAGCGCTATATAAAACCTATCAATTATTATTATTATTAAAAAAAAAGTACAAGAAAAAAAGAAAGGAAGATAAAAGTTAAGAAGATGGAGCAACACGTTGCTGTTTTGTTATTTTTTATTTTATGCCATCTCTGAAAAAAAACAATGAATCTTGGGATATGTTGGGCCGCGAAGGATCCATCTGTTGCAGCCTTCAAAACCGTGAAACGAAGGATGCATTTCTCGGCCGCATATGAAGGAGCCTTGCAAATCTTTGCAAATGGAACAAGCCTTCGTGCGCCGCTATGACGCAATCGGTCTTCAAATGCAGCCTTCGTAGGCTGTAACCCCTGAATTGAGATTCACCGTTTGAGTGACTGATTCTAACTTTGACAAATAGGCTACTATAGTGCGCCCTAGCTCGTCAGGAGACAGATACTGTTTGCCTAAAGCAAAAATAAGCCTTAATAAGACATTATAACATAAGGATGTTTACATTTTCTGCTTCATGGTGCGCAATAAACTCACTGAGCTTCCATAACAAATCTTACCCCTGTATGTGCGTACCATAGGTAGCCTACATGTAGTTTGTAACGTAGCCTAACTTGACGTCATGAAAGACGGACTTTGGCCTATATGATAGCCTACTTACCTTGGTTTGACCAGTAGGACCTACCGCTGTCAACTGTCGATTTAGACAATTTTCTTAAATGACCCAGGATAATTCAGCCCGTAACTTTGTAAGCACTCCGCAGGTAAGGGAAGCCCCAGCTAGACTGAACAGGTGCACGTGCTGCTCTGTGCTGTGTGAACTTCCAGTCACTACGCCCCTCGAGGGATGGACGAATAACAGTTGAATTTCAGATCACTAGCCTCGCCTCTTCAGCCGTTTGTCCAATCAAACGCCACAAATTGATAGGTAGGCCTAATTAATTATTAATTTAGCCTACAATGTGAAACTATCATTTTATTAGGATGAAAAAGAAAATAGTTTATCGCGTTAGCGAGATGGCCTTTATCACGATTTTCTTTAGGCTACAGTTTGAAATAAACTATAAAGAAACGGACACACCCATTTTAAATGTAGCCTAGTAGCCAAATAGATGGCCTAGTTTGGAAAAATTGTTTTATTTAACATAGCCTAGTTTTATAACATTCAATTCATAATCAAAATGTAGGCCTAGCCTATGTACTATTCAGCCTACTGAACAATATGTACTTCTTTCCCAAATTGATATAGCCTACATGTGGTTTACAGTGGAGGTAAAGGGGGCGGAGGTTGCTCAGTGCAGCACAGACACCTACACTCCCATCTCCCCAATGACGGCTCCCGCATCTCCATTGTCGGCTTGTGAGTTATCACAGAGTTGATTTTTGTTCGATCTCACTTTGTCTCCACACACTTTCTATCGGATAATAGCGTGATCGCTTTTCTTGTCGCCTGTCAGCACCACGGCCCTCTTTTCTCTCTTTTTCTATTTGTCCACTCAGTCACCGTTATTGAGATTTACTTCTGCAGTTCGTTTGCATGACTTCATCCACATCAAATCATTTTTCATTCGGGAGAATGTTATAGTCTACACTTGTGTTTATACTGCAGATACATCTACTTGAAATAAACGCAGGCCGTGCTAACTGACAGGATACATGGATTCAACAGAATGCAGCCTGTGACACACTTGTGCAAGGTAAAATACAACCACCACAGCTACACAAAAGGTTAGGATAACGCACATGTATGCCTTTGCCTGTATCTCTTTTAAAAAATATAAATGTTGTTTACAGCTTTGTGTTATTCACATGGGGATCTTTTGCTAAGGAGACAAAAGTCACCAGGGATTTAGCTGCTGACAAGACAACACCAATTGCAATACTGTCCCTCTGCAAAATGCCAGAGAGAAGACAGTAAAAGTATCAGAGTTGTACTTGGCCTCCTTAAAAGAAAAAGTGTTATTATAGGCTATATGAAATTATTCAATGATATTACTGATGAATTCAAGTAGCGTTTTATTGTAGTTAGTCAATGTGGTGTTAATTTTATTAGTTTTAGTTGGATATCTTAAAAGGCATACCACCATTGTATTTCACATAAACCATCTTTATCTGTAACATTGCTGAATAAAGCTTTCATATTGATGTATTGGAGTAAAAAGGACGAGTATTTTCCCCTGAGCTGTGACGGAGTAGAAATATAAAAATAGCAGGTAATTGATACATTTAATTAAAGTCAATTGTATTTAAGTGCAGTACTCCACCTCTGATTTCTTTTAATGCTGACACTCAGGGAAACCGTCGGGAGGTCCACGAAGATGGGATTCTGGAGGAGAAATACATACATTGGTAAGAATAATTTTTCACTATAGAGGTGGTATTTGTTGTACATGGTTCAGTGTCAAAATTGTACGCAAAAGTAAATAATTCAATTTGAGACTTTGTCTTTCAAAAGCTGAAAACGTCTCATCCTACCTTGGTGCAGTGCACTTGTTTTAAGATAGAATGAAACTGTATACAGATGCATCCGACCTAGTGTCAATTTGTCATGTTTGTAATCATTATCTGCCTCACACACAGTGAAATGAACTTTGAAGTTGAAGAATCAGACTCAAGTGTATTTCAATTCCTTAACATAAACATCCTTACAAGAAAAACTAAGGGGGAAAGTACAGTTATGTGATCATTATAGGGAAAATACATGTCCTGCTATGGAAACTGATGATCTTAAAGCTCCCTCTATCAATGTTAGACTCAGAAGTAATATGACTGGTACTCTGGGAATTAGTCAGTTAACATCTCTATGTGCTGTAGAAGAGCAATATTGCATTTACACATCTTGTAATTCAATGTTTAAGCGGACCAACGCCTGGCTGTCTTAATAATTAATTGCCGTAGTAACTGATAGCAGGAGGAGGCCTCTATCGCGTGAGAATGTCTCTCCTGTTGCAGCTCTGTGCATGTGTGTTATGCATAATACAACAATGACTTAACCTCATTTGGAAAACAGATCTAGTAGAGCGCTACTTCAGGTATTGCTCTGTGTTTAGAGTGCTGTTCAAAGCATGACTAAGCATTATTAATTTTATTATATCCCCTCGCGTGCAACGCCATGTGATGAATGTCAAAGTTAACCGTGAATGAAGCTTTATGTTCTTGGGTATAAAGTGCAGGCTCAGAGAGTCAAGATGTCAAACACTTAATTCTGTCAAATCCATGAAATAGACTCATCCAAATAGGTGTCAAGGTTTTCCCATATTAACATTTCCGTTTGGATTTCCCGTGTTACACTAGTGTGAGTAAGTTCAAGGTTTTAATGAGGAGTAAGGCATACTGGCCAGTACAGGGTGGATGCAGGAACATGCCGATAAAGTCCACACTGTCAAAACTGGCACACTGACTAAACAAAGAAAGCAGTGGATGCAACCAAACACAAGCAAATGACTCCTGTTATATTAGAGGCTAATGACTGAATGTGATGCAGGTGAGAAAACTGGGAGTGTTAACGAGCTGATTGCAGGAAGGTGTGTATGATTAGCAGAACAGGAAGTATGGAGTATACACACACACACACACACACACACACACACCGTCACATACCAATCACAGGAGACAATGGCAGAAAAGTGCAAACAAATAACTACATTAAAGCCACCACACCAAGGCGAAGATCCCTTGCATGTTATAAAATAAGACTGTGTGAAAGACAAGAAAGCTTACAAAAGAGTTAAGAGACCCGCAGAGAGTTGTGGAGTAGAAGTCGGAAAGTATATCTCATTCTCAGCCTCTGCTGTTTTAAAATTCTCCATTCTCTCTTTAAAATCTCTCTTGTGAGTCCTCTTACTTTATGAATGTGATGTACTAAAATGGCCAGAGAACCCATTTAAGGAGAATGAGATGATAACCTCAGTATGATGATGATAAGTACCCAAGAGGGAGACATTCAATTTGTGACACAGCAGCTCTCTCCTTACAATCCTACAATGTTATACCAAGTGTGTTGCTCAGACAAAAACTTCTGTCTCATTATATGATCACTTCTATTTGCAGAAATTGTAAAAAAAAAAAAAAAAAAAAAAAAAAAGGTCATTGTACCAAGTTGTGCCCATTTTTAGAAAAGAAATAGGATGAATATTTTAAGGAGTACAACACTTTCTTTTCATGGGAAAATTTAAATCTTTTATCTTGAGGTTCTCTTTCTGAATTTACTCCTGTATAGTGTACTCTTATAGCAAAGATGCTACTTCTGGTCCAGTGACGCATTCTGCTTCAGTGGAATAAACTAAGCCTTCAGTTAAAGAAACATAAAGATATGTAGGTTGCATGTTTCTCCTTCTTGAGAATTAAAAATCTATGATACCTGTCGACCAGTCTCAGTAAGCTTAAGACACTTCAGAATTAAAATGATACATTTTGGGAGTTATATGGTGATGTTGACAATCTATTTTAGCAAATCAATAAGTGGTTGTAAAAACAGAGCAGACACTAAGTCTGAAGTATTATATTAGTTTTATTGAGGGGTCATTTAATTAACCAACCCTAACCCTAATGACCCTGTGCTCTTTGTATGCAGAGAAGGAACGCCATGTGAAAGCTAATGCGCGGGACTACAATGACAAGTTCTCTTACACTGTGAGTATGTCCTCAAAATGGAGCAAGTTTTGCTGTTTTATTTCACACTTTATATCATCAGCGCTGTTTTTTAAATGTGTGGTTTTTCAGGACAACCACATCAAAACCTCAAAGTACAATGTCTTCACCTTCCTGCCCATCAATTTGTTCGAGCAGTTCCAGAGAGTTGCAAACGCTTACTTCTTAGTGCTGTTGATACTGCAGGTATAAGAAGAGGAGAAGAGACATTGCTTTTTGCACATTGCCTGTAATGAATGTGGGGTTTTTTTAATGAGTTTTTGTGAAACTGGGTGAGCTAACCTTCTTTTCTTCTCATGTAGTTAATCCCGGAAATTTCCTCTCTGTCCTGGTTCACCACCATTGTCCCTTTGGTGTTGGTGCTTGTAATCACGGCTGTCAAAGATGCCACCGATGACTATGTCAGTTTTTACTCAAAGTTCAGCTCTTCTCAATGCTCGTTTTCTACAGCTATATCTCCCATGGTAAAATAGTTTCCCTGCCTTTTTTAAACTTTAGTTCCGTCATAAGAGTGACAAGCAAGTCAACAACCGCCATTCTCAGGTCCTCATCAGCGGAAGGTATTATCACTTTCCTCTTTCTCATTGTCGTTTAGCTGAACAACCAAATCACAAAGCATAAATTATATGTTCAAGGACATTTAATTATGAGTTTTGATTTCCAAGTTTGCAGAGTGAGAAGTGGATGAACGTCCGTGTGGGGGATATCATCAAACTAGAGAATAATCAGTTGGTCGCTGTGAGTAAACTTCCCTTTTTTCATTTTTTTGGCAGCTCTGATCATAGGATATGTATTTCTGTCTTTCATATACTCATATAAGGAAAAAATAGAACGCAAAGTTTAACAATGAAACATTTCTTCTGCACGATCCAGAGGCTGCTGGGGGCTCCTGAATGTTTCCGCAGGGTAGAGATTGGTTTATTTCCTTATCTCACCACTGAGTGTTTCATATTGGGGTTTTTTCACACAGGCAGACATCCTTCTTATCTGTAGCAGTGAGCCATATGGACTGTGCCATATTGAGACTGCAGAGCTAGATGGGTAAGTGCTGTTCTGGCTATGTAAAGTAGAAGTGAAGATATCTTAACTGCTTTAGTTCAAACACAGAATCATACATGTGAGGAATGAGACTAAGATTATGATACCTGTAGGGGATTGATTTTGCATGAAGTTGAGGTGAAATTTACTTTTCGTAAAAGAATACAATTAAACAGTTTTTCGAACATTTTATCCCTAAACAGAGAAACAAATCTGAAAGTTCGTCAGGCTTTGACCGTCACCTCAGATTTGGGAGATGTTACAAAACTGATGGACTTTGATGGTGAGATGAAGCTTGACATACAGTATATGTATACCTTGTAGATGCCTCAGGTTCTATGTGTGTGTAGCCATGACTCTCTTCACAATGATTTCTTGTATTTTTTTGTTGTTGTCTATTGTCTATTACCGTGCAGTGATGGCTTGTATCGGTAAGACTTCAATTTGCTTCGTCTCTCAGGAGAAGTCATCTGTGAGCCACCAAACAACAAGCTGGATAAATTTACAGGAACTTTATACTGGAGAGACAATAAGTTCTCTCTGGATAATGAAAAAATGCTGCTGCGAGGTTGTGTACTCAGGAACACCGAGTGGTGCTTTGGGATGGTCATCTTTGCTGGTATGAAGTTTTTTTGCTCATAAACCCTCTTGTTTATTAATGTTCTTTAAATACTGATGGCCTAATTTCTCCTGCAGGGTTGCAAACCAAACTGATGCAGAACTGTGGAAGGACCACATTTAAAAGGACAAGTATTGACAAACTGATGAACACTTTAGTTTTGTGGGTGAGTGGTTTGTTGCTTTTGCATGGTTACTCGTCATATTTTCTTTTTTAGATACATTTTCTTTTACAAAACAAAACACTTTAAGAGAACCACCTTTTTCCTGCAAAAGGTTCCTGCACACAGATGTTTTTTTTACTCTGGTAATTAAAACTCTGCCCAGGCTGAAATAGTGTGGACCTATTCAACGATTTATGTGAGAATAAAATATTTTAAGTACCAAAACAAATGAGGGGCAAGTCGTCCCTTCCTAATGGTTAATGCTTGGGACATTTCTAATAATCTGTATAAGCCTTGGTACAACAGATGAACGATGCTTGTAAAAGCAAAACTCTTTTTTCCCCAATTTTTTTATAAAAGATAAAGTGAAACCATAAAAATTATTTGTATTTCAGATCTTTGCCTTCCTCGTTTGTATGGGAGTTATTTTGGCCATTGGAAACACTGTTTGGGAGAGCTGCATTGGCAGAAACTTCCAGGTGTTTTTGCCGTGGGATGAGTTGCAGAGAAGTGCAGTTTTCTCCGGCTTCCTCACCTTCTGGTCCTACATCATCATCCTCAACACTGTTGTGCCCATCTCCCTGTATGTCAGGTGAGAACAAAGACATTAATCACAACAAGTTTATTTCCGAAATGCATATATGTAACTATTCTAAGTACAGTTTGTGTTGTAGCCCTTTAAAAAAAAAAAGTATCCACGGGCCAGACTCGAACCCGTGGTCTGCTGCTTCTGAGGACTGAGCTTCTATTGGGGCCCCCCTGTAGCCCTGTAATTTCGAAAGAAATATGTTCAAGTTTACAAATGATTTCCCTGTAAAAGTTATATTTAAAATATTAAATGTATGGTTAAACCTTCCATCAGCGTGGAGGTGCTGCGGCTCGGTCACAGTTACTTCATCAATTGGGACTGGAAGATGTACCACAGTCTGACAGACACTGCAGCGGAAGCCCGCACCACCACACTGACAGAGGAGCTGGGCCAGGTGCAGTTCATCTTCTCCGACAAGACGGGCACCCTCACCCAGAACATCATGGTCTTCAGAAAATGCTCCATTAACGGACAGACTTATGGTAGGTTTTTTTTTCTTCTTCTGAACTCTTAAAATCTGTATAACTGATTTAAAGGTGGAGTCAGTGATTCTGGAGAATGCTTGTTGTTCCAATTCCCTTTTTGTCATAATCAGCTAATATCTCTTTGTGATTCAATACATTTTGCAATGGCTAAATATCTGAAAATGTTCAGGGCCCCAAACTGTATAAGTGTACCAAGTTTCATGCTTTTCTGAAAAGGTTAACAATTTGGCACATATCCCCTCTACCATAAAACAGTACTTTGGGAAGCCGAAAATTGGCATAAAGGTATGGTTAAGAAAACCCTTAGAAAATAATTTTCCACCACATGGATTCCTTAAGACTTTTAGTATGTTATTTATTACATATTCATTAGTCAAAAACAGTTGGAATGGTTTCTGTTGCATTTTTTTTAAGGTCAGGTCATAATAATGCCTGGACTATACCTGTCTGTACTGTGTGTGCTCTGGAAAAATGATTGCTGTTGTTAATAGAGAGTCTTGGATCTGTAAATAAACATGCATGTCAACAAAGGGGATGTAAACAAAAGGGACCCACCTGCTAGCTACATGGCCGTTTACAGAGCCTAGGCTATGTATTAACACCAGACTTTTTCAGGAAGCATGAATCATCAAACATATAAATAAAATGGTCTGTGTGACTGAAATATTATTTATGCCTTAAAATAAATAGTAATACAATTAATATTTTAAGCCTTCAAACAAAATACAAAATCACGACCACCAGTACTACCTACTACTGCGCATTGTGCTGAAGCATAGTCAAGGACAATGACACATTTGATGTATGTTGTTGAGGGTTTTTAGAAGCATTGCCGATAATCTCCCTTCCCTACTCTTTCTCTCTAAGGTGATGTCTATGATGAATTTGACCAGAAGGTGGATATTACAGAAGTAAGTAGGCTAAGAACAAGCATGAATTCTTAACTCTGATAATAATTCAACTGATAATAACTATGTTGGGGTTCTATGTGCCCTCAGACAACTGCCTGTGTGGACTTTTCCTACAACCCTCTCTGTGACACAAGGTTTAAGTTTTACGATGGCAGCCTGGTCCAAGCAGTTAAACTGGAGGATCCGGCAGTGCAGGAGTTCTTCAGACTGCTGGCTTTGTGCCACACTGTCATGGCAGAGGAGAAGAGCGAAGGTACACTGTGCACACCATCCAGCTGTAGCACCACTAAGAATAGACAGAATTGAACATACTGTAGTAGGCCTATATTAAAGGGGTTCTTTTATGATCTTTCTGTTACCACAAAGGGAATCTGGTGTATCAGGCTCAGTCTCCTGATGAAGGAGCCCTGGTCACTGCAGCACGAAACTTTGGCTTCGTCTTCCGAGCCCGAACGCCCGAGACCATCACCCTGTGTGAGATGGGTCAAGCCATCACCTACCAGCTCCTGGCCATACTGGACTTCAACAACGTGCGCAAGAGAATGAGTGTCATTGGTTAGGTCTTCAACTATAACAGTAAAGATCCCTTTAGCCTACATGTAGTCAACAAGACACTAAGTACACATTCATAATGTAAAAATGCGTTTCATTTTAAATAAACAGCAAGTCTGTTTCTCTTGTGACTGTCTATAATCCTTGTATTTTTTTCTATGTATTTAGGATTTGATCAAAACAGTATTGTTGGGTTCTCCTACTGTGCCCTTTACAGTGAGAAATCCGCAGGGCCAGATTAAACTGTACTCAAAAGGAGCTGACACTATTATCTTTGACCGTCTGGATCCATCCTGTGACGACCTCATGTGCACTACCTCAGAGCAGCTCAATGTAAGGGTTACACTATTGGATAACAGTATTAAATGACTGCACTTTGCATAAACAAAGTACCATGCATCTTGTAGTATAGTATGGTTTATAGTCTCATAAAACTCAATACATCAGATAAGTTGCCAAAAACACTAATGTAATGAGTTAAGTGGCTCAGCTGGTGCAGGTAATGTGTTGATGTTAACATTTCAGGGTATGTACTGAAAAATGCCACCGATATAGTCAAATATAAGTACTAATCATTATAAAATGGGCTACGTCTGCTCTCCTCACACAACTGCAAACTTCTGTAAAATATTCATTACACTTTTTAAAACAGGTACATTGCCCTGTATTGTTGCATGCTACAACTGTTATAGGTGTTTTTGGTTTTTCATCATTTTCTCTGCAGGAATTTGCTGGAGAAGGGCTTCGAACATTAGCGCTGGCATACAAAGATCTATCCGAAGATTATTTTAAGGTTTGGATGAAGAAGCTCCTGTTTGCCAGCACTGTAACTGAGAACCGCGAGGATCAGCTGGATGTTCTGTACGAGGAGATCGAGCGGGACTTGAAGGTAACATTGACAACCTTTTTTGTGTCGATAGTTTAAGCAATCAAATTCATTGTATGTATGGGTTGTAGCTCAGTGGGTAGGGTGATCGACCCGCAACTGCAGGGTAGGTGGTTCGATCCCCCGTCTCCCCGCCACATGTCCAAGTGTACCTGGGCAAGACACTGAACCCTAAATTGCTCCCGATAGTTAGCTTGCATGTGTGCTCCAGTTGTAAGTCGCTTTGGATAAAAGTGTCTGCTACATGTAGTGTAATGTAATTTTAGCTTCTGTATACTGACTGTTGTCCTCGCTGTAGCTTCTAGGAGCTACAGCCATCGAGGACAAACTCCAGGAGGGTGTCCCAGAAACTATCGCCTGTCTGAATCTAGCCGAGATCAAGATCTGGGTCCTCACAGGAGACAAACTAGGTAGCATGATTCTCCTAAATAATCTTTTTGACCAAATTAGTTGATACTAATAATAACAGCTTAACCTATCTGTTCAAATAAATCTGCATAGATGTAAAACATTGTGTGAAACATTTCAGAGACAGCCATGAACATTGGCTACTCCTGCAACATGCTGCGAGACGACATGAATGAGGTGTTTGTCATCTCTGGCCATACACTGCTGGAGGTGCAGCAGCAGCTCAGGTGATACACTCACATATTCTCTCAACAACTGCAATTGGAAAAATCTTGGTGTATAACATCCTTAAACTTAAGGTCTATATGTAATATTGTGCTTGATAAAGCATATTTTTATATGCTAAAAAAAAAAGTAAGTTTACTGGCTTCCCTCTGTCCTCAGGAGTGCCAAAGAACACATTCTCGGCCCGAGTCGCAGTGCAGGAGATGTTGAGAAGATGGATCTGTTGGCAGATGATTCTCTGTTCGAAGAAACCATTATTGCAGAGTTTGCCTTAGTCATCAATGGACACAGTCTGGTGAGAAATTTAACAGTGGTACATTTTACAGCATTTTAATGTTTTCCATCCTCTGCTGTGCTTGTTTTTATTTTGCTATACGAATGCCAACAGGTTTTACTTTGTTAAACAGTGGTTGTGTTGCTGTCTGCTGAGTCTAGCGTCTCGTTACCCAGTGCTGACTGTGCCGGGGCCTGTAATGAGCAGAGGGCTGCTGTGCTGTGGAGGGCCCTCGGCTCTATTACGGCTTTTCATTAACATCCATTTCCTCACAGAGGAGCCGCTCCCTCGCTGTGCCGGGAGCGGCTCGGTGGAGGTGTTACAATGAGCTGTTGCTTGGTGTTTAGTCTCTGCGGGCGGTTGACGTGGCAGGACGGTAATGAGAGCTGCTAGCAGGTGTGTGATGTATGTGTGTTTCTCACCCTGCAGGCTCACGCACTGGAGTCGCAGTTGGAGCGTGCGTTGCTGGACCTGGCCTGTTTGTGTAAAACAGTCATCTGCTGCCGGGTCACGCCCATGCAGAAAGCTCAGGTGGTGGAGCTGGTGAAGAGGCACAAGAGAGCCGTCACCCTGGCCATTGGAGATGGAGCCAATGACGTCAGCATGATCCAGAGTGGGTCTCAGGATCGAATATGTTACTCGTAGTCCTATGTGTTTGGAAAAAGCAGCATGGAGCAATTCTCTCATGTGTTATGAGTCACATAAATGAGCTTATGATAATCATAAAAACAACTGAGGATTATAAAATACACAAAATATTTTGAGAAGTAACTATTCAGATGAAGTAAATACTTGTTTAACTTTTAAAATGTTGCAACTAAAAATCAACCGAAGTTTCACTGAAATTTAAGTCACAGGTTGTGGTTTTAATTTAGTAAGTATTTTAACAGTGTTTCAATGATGGTTGATTTCACTTCCAATGGATAGTGATCGGTTTGTTTCTCCCACAGCTGCTCACATTGGTGTTGGCATCAGTGGTCAGGAGGGGATGCAGGCCGCTCTGGCCTCAGATTACTCCTTCGCTCAGTTCCGGTACCTGCAGCGTCTCCTGCTGGTGCATGGACGCTGGTCCTACTTCCGCATGTGTAACTTCCTGCGTTATTTCTTCTACAAGAACTTTGCCTTCACGCTGGTACACTTCTGGTACGGTTTCTTCTGTGGCTTCTCGGCTCAGGTAAGAAAACTGTAATGTATCATGAGGCCCGTAGGATTTTTGAAAGTATCTCTTTTTTCCCCACATTTTAATCCATTTAAATTACATTTAATCGAATAATTGCTCGTACACAGACATAAATACATATTATGCATGTTTATATGTTCTCTTTCCACAGACTGTGTATGACCAGTGGTTCATTACCCTCTTCAATATAGTCTATACATCTTTACCAGTCCTGGCAATGGGACTTTTTGATCAGGTAAAAGTGTTTCATATGAAATAATACTAATAAAGAACTTATTTATATAGTCTATATCAAATTATATAAATATTTTTAAAAGAAGTTCTTCATTTCTAAATTTGGACTGAAGACTACATTTATTTTTCAAGCTGTTTCCAATGGTACCTTCCTGGGCCATGGTATCATTTTATACCTTTTTTTGTTTTTAAAATACTGTCAAGTCATACAGGTGAATATCTCATTACTACTATTTTACTGTGTCCTGATTAATAAACTTCCCAAAGGTACCTACACATATAACTCTGCAGTAGTTGCTACATTAAATGTAACCTACGTGTGAACTCCCTAACCTGATCAACCCGTATCAATACAATATTGTATATTGTTTTTGTATCACATTGAAAGTACCATCTTCCATATAACTAGCATCAATCACTTTCCTCAATACTTCACCCTCACCCTCCTCTATATAATAATACTTATGATATCTCTGTTTCCTAAAGGATGTCAATGACCAGAACAGCCTTCTTAACCCGAGCCTGTACACATCAGGCCAGCAGAACCTTCTCTTCAACAAGCGTCAGTTCTTCCTATGCACACTGCAGGGTGTGGGCACATCATTCCTGCTCTTCTTTATTCCCTATGGAGCTTTCTCTGTCATGGTAAGAGATGACGGCTCCCACTTTTCTGACCAACAAGCCTTTGCTGTCACCATAGCAACATCCCTGGTCATTGTCGCAAGTGTTCAGGTAGGAGTATGAACAGAATGAAAGACAGACAGAAAATAGCCATGTTGATTTGACTATTTACCACTGTATGTTGATGCATATATGTTCCTAGATTGGACTTGACAAACACTACTGGACGGCTGTCAATCACCTCTTCATATGGGGCAGCCTGACTGTGTACTTTGCCATACTGTTTACATTGCAAAGTGATGGCATGTTTGGCATCTTTCCAAGTAATTTCCCATTTGTAGGTAAGTTTGGCTCCTTTTTGGAAATGCTGATGCAATAGAAATGTAGTATAGATTAATACAGATTTGTCTCTCCTCAGGCACGGCGCGTAACTGCCTGTCAGAGAAGGGCGTGTGGTTGGTCATTCTACTCACCACTGTGGTGTGTGTTGTGCCCGGCTTAGCAGTCAACTTCCTGAGAGTACTGCTCTTCCCAACGCTCACAGATAAGGTACAATACCTTAATTTACATACAGTGATTGTGCACCAGAGAAGGAAATAAACTAAGTACATTTACAATTTTAGGTAGATGTACCTGACTTGAGTATTTATTTCTCAATACTTTTACGTTATACTTCTACCTCACTAGATTTTAAAAGGAAATATTGCACCGCTGTATTTTTTTTTTAAAGCTATCACAAGTTCCTTTCCAGATAAAGATGTTACTAATCAAAAGATGATCAGCCAATGAAAGATAATTTATTAATAAAAAATATATTAGAAACATACTGGATTAAAATGCCTAACTGTCGGTAAAGTATTTAGAAACTAGCTCCACCTATAATTATGTTTTAATACTAATACCTCCGTTTTGGGGCTACTTTATGCAGAAAGAGTACTTATACTTGTATACACTTTAAGTACATTTAGCTGATATTTGTTATTCTTACCTTATGGTATTGGTCCTTTTACTGAAGTAGAGGATCTCAGTCCTCCTTCCACTCCTGCTGTGTTTTGACAGGTCCGTCGTCTACAACAGTCCAGAAAGAAGGAAGGACCTCAGGGGCCGAACCTGAGGCGAGTAGTACGCAGGACCAGCTCTCGCCGCTCTGCCTACGCCTTCTCCCACCAGCAGGGCTACGGAGAGCTGATCACCTCAGGCAAAAACATGAGGGAGAGCGCAGTGTCTTCTCCTCGCTCCCCAACGAGAACAGCACACAGCCCCACCTGGATAGAGAACATGCTGAAAAGAAACAATGAAGTCTCCTGCGTCCCTGATGAAGGCGCAGGAACCTCAGGAAGTGGCTACAAAGCAACAGAACAAAGACCTGAACTAGACCTCTGACTAACAGGCAAAGTAGCTACACACTTTAGGATTCCATATGCATGGATCCTATGGACCAAGTACAAGGTATGAATGTCAGTCACTGCCTGGGGGAATTTATGCTCAAATCCAACAACACATCGTCGTACCTTGTCGTGGCCAGTTCTTAACCTTAGTTTTAAACTTTTCACCGTACAGGGGATCGCTCGCTGGACTCGCACGTCTCTGTTCAATTATACTCAGAGTCTTGCTTCTTCCTTTCAGATGATTTATTTTCTTTATTTTCACAAAACATTTCATTTAGCTTGGTGAGCATGAGCTAAGTGAGCGTGAGGTCTAAAGCAGTCTCGATTCCCCCTGTTCCACCCTGTCAATGGCTCATTTCCTTGCTCTTAACCTGGCTTGGTGACCCAACCCACTCTATGCCGGCTGCCTCTAATTAGGCTATACCTCCAATTAATCCAACATAAATCTAATATTTAAATAAATAAGAATAAAACATAAACATCCCAACGTCAAATAGGAATTAATTTAATATAATAATAGATTTTAAACTAACATAAAATATGTCTCTAACACTCCAACCCCTAATTGCTCATTATATAGCAATTACATAAACACAACGAAATAGAGCCAATATTCAGACAGTCAATCATTATTACAGTTGCTCTTTTCAGTCCATAGGCTTAGGAGCAGACAGAGTTTGTTAACAGGTCTTTGTAAGACACTTGTTTTTATCCTATTCCTTATTTTTATTGTGCAAATCATGTAAACTGGATTGTCAAAAGCGATTTGCCTTTTCTGATCAATGAAGAAAAGGATTGGACATTTTAGCCACTTCAGATAAAACATTAAGCTGTCACCGACAAACTACTGTCTACAAGTCTGAGCAAAAACACAGGCAGCCCTGAAGAAAAGTCTTTTAGACTTTCACCTATAAAGCCTATGCACTGAAACACTTCATACATAAAGTATAAAGCTGCTGAATATGACGATAACACAACTCAATTGGACAAACTGCAAACATCAAATGTGAAACTTGTAATATCATCCAGTGATCTTTTTTCCCACATCTGTGCCTTTTAACATTACTGTTAGAGATAATCTTTTTTTTATTTGATAGCAATGGTTCTTTGGTTTAAGCTTAATTCTCAAAAAAAGGAAGTTATGTAAAAAAATGTAATGAATGACTTGAATCTGATATACTCTTTGAAATTTTTAATCGTCATTTTAAAACTCCCAACATGATTTGGTTCTTAGACTGCTTCTACAAATGAAGACAATGAATCACACAAATACATAGAAATTTGCTTTAAAAGTTTTTTTTCACCAAAATGACACCCTCTCCTTTAGCCTAATCATTCAAGTTTTGTGTATATATTTGACCAAAGAGAGTGACGGGTGCAAATTGATAGAGTGAAGGTCCCCGAAGAGATTTAAATGCAGAATGCTGAAGTTCCCTTCAGCACAGTACAGTTGCATGTGCCTTATCACCAACATCTCTGTATTGAAGTGAAAATGTATACTGTTTGATTTGTGTGATCGTATTGTATGAGGGCTTCCTACCCTGATTTCATCTTGGGCTCACACACTTTCAACACAACAGAAATGTGACAAAATTTAAGAAAAGGTCTAAGTGATGCTGCTCAAATGATGAGTACTTAGGATACAATTGTTAATCCAGCACTGTTTAATTCTTCATGATATTGTTTGCCATTGTTTACAAAATTATGTTAATTTATCAAATGTTTCTTTTTTAAAGGATGGATGGATGGATACATTTTATACAGCAGTACAAAATAAATGTATTTGTTTTTATTTGTTGTCTTATCTTTCTTGAGTTTAACAATGAGACATCAAATTTGCTATAAGAAATTAATCTATATAAAACCCCCCAAACATTTGATTAAAAAAACAAAACTTATTTAACACAAAAAGCATATTCCCTTTGTATGAAACAATAACCGGCTGTTGACAATGTTTGGCCCCTTATATTCCAAAATAATCTGCAGAGAGTATTAAGATGAAACATACAATCCTCTTAAAGTGCTTCCTGCCTTAAGTGGAAGAGTAAAAAGAAATGTTACTTATTTCCCTGAAAGTGAATGATAGCTGTGTAAACAGACATGACTGATGGAGTTCACTCCTCAAGGAAAATGGAAGCTCCTCCGCCAGGCTTTGTAACAAACAAACTCTGTTTCTCCATCGCCGCCCTGCGTGGATCTGGGAGGTAGTAGGCCTCCCTCACTGCCTTCAGAAAAGACTCCATCTTCTCACAGGGAACCATGGAGACAGCACAGCCGCCCCAACCTGCTCCCGTGAGCCGGGATCCCACTGCCCCTGAATTCCTGTAACCAAGATAATCCAGCCGTCAAGTCAGTGTTCCAAGGATACTTTTGTCACACACTATAAACTTTAAACATCATACCTGCGTCACAAATCCTCCACACTGCAATTCAAAAAATTTTCAACATTTCTCTGATCATTCGTAAAGCTGTATGTCATATGGTTGTAAACTTTCATCTTTATTCATGTCATCATACATTTAAGGCAACAAAGTCAAAAGATTTGATCTTCTGATGGTGAATACATTGTTCCTATTCCCCTGTGTACAGTACAGTGCACAGGGGACTATGTACATACAGTTCTATGTAGTATGGAATTGGAACATAACAAGTGAAACCGCATGCACAATACAATAGCCGAAGTAGCTAAATTTAGTTTTTTTTTATTTTAATACAGCAATCTGCCCTTAGTAGGTTTTTATTTCTTATTGGTGAAAATCTCCAAACGACATTGGCTAATATATATCATAATTTGTCCCAGTGATTGAAGTGACTCTTTGCTGTATACTCACAGACAGATGTCCACCAGCTGATCCAGCTCAGGGCAGCTGCACTCGTACAGGTCTCTGCAGCTTGCATGACTCTGGTTCATGAGGTCTCCCAGCAGCCGTACGGATTCGGCAGGTTTGGTGTCGCACACGTTCTTAAACTGAAGCACGCGCGCTGCCTCACTGTACACGTGCTTGGCCCGCTGGTGCAGCTTGAAATGTGTCACTAAGAGAAAGGAGAAGACATTGTCAAGTCATTCAACTGCTTTTGTTTTAATTATTGGGGCACAGTGATACTTATCAATTCTATGATGATACTGTTGAACAAATGTCTCAATGTACAGTATATCAGTAAACTATGATGATATTTTTCGTTTGATGCTAAGTCATCAGTCAAGGCTTGTTACCATTCACTTTTTTTCTTTCTAGAGCAGATAAATATTGTGTAAAATGTTTGCGTTTTAAAAGGTATAATAGTTAAGTCCTGGAAAACATAGATATCACAATATGACGATTAACATTTAATCTCATATTACACGTCACTGTAAATATCTTCAAATAGATATTGCCCAGCTCTATGACAAAGAAATTATGGCAGGAACTACTAATCATTTAATAATTGATTCATCCGTTTTCTTTTTTCATTTGTTTAGTCCATAACATGCCAAACACAAATTACGAGACTTTATAAGAGATTGTGCTCACTATGCTGAGTGTTGGCGCTCAGCAGCTCTGTGTTAAAGAGCTCGGAGGTGACGCCCAGCGCCTTGCATATCTCCTCTCGGCTGTAAGGCTCAGGATGCAACACCTCGTCCACCATAACCAGCATCTCCTCCAGCGAAGCCTTCAGCTCCGTCTGAACCTGGGCCAGCTTCAAAAACCTGCTCGAGTCCAGACCCCGCGCATGGGCCAGCATCTGAAATGTACACATGCCAAGACCGTTTATTTCAACTTTGATCTGAGTTCTTCCACAATGTTTTACAGCGACAGGTTCTTGTAGGAAGATTGAAGGGGCACAGGATCCTACTAAATAAAACCTTTTTGCCCCGTGACCCCTTCAAACAAAGTGATACAAGACTCATCATAGGATGTACATCTAAAAGCTTCAGTTTGTTTGATGCGGTTAAGAGGAGTGTTTAAGACGTTTAAGAGCATTTCCAAAACAGCAAACAAACAGTGAAGAATCTTAATACAGAGACAATGGTCATAAACTTGAATAATAAACTACAATTTTAAATATTTTTCAGACCCAGGTTGAGAGCCACTGGACATGGAGCACTGTACCTTTGTGGCGATTCGACACTCCACCACACGGATGTTGAAGTGAGAAGAAGCCGCTTTGTTCATCTCTACACAGCAGTTGGAGATCACAAACACAGCCCCATCCGGGAGCTTGACATCAGTGGCCCGCAAAGGCTGGAACTCTATCAGCTTTGCCTGACCGTGAAGGGTCAACAACAACAAAAAAACTCAAACAACAAACTTAAGAAAAAATAACTTTTAGTCGCTACTATATGATAGTGTTTTTACACCTATAAAAAGACAGAAATGTTTGTTTTGTGTGTAAATTACCTATAATATACTGAATGGAAAAATACATACAGTTCCTGTCTCTGCCAGGAATGAGATGGATTGGTCCATGCCCCCACCTTCTGTACCAATGTAGCGCTCACATTTGGCACATAACTCAGCCAACGCCACCTGGAGGATCATAATCAGAAAGGAATGAACAGACCATAAGACTATGACAATCTCTTATATTTACTACTGGCATGAATGACAGACTCATTTGCATGTAAAATAGCTAATATTCTGCTGATACATTTTGCTTACAGAAATGTATACAGCAGGTTTTCTAATGTAATTTACATATTGTGTTTTTAAATAAAATTTTTAATTTTTTGTCATGGATTTTACCTTGGAGAGGGACTTTTGATTTGCCTCCATTGTTGCGAGCCCGGCACAACAAACTAAGGCACTTGAACTGGACAGGCCAGAGCTTGGAGGGATGGTCCCATCCACGACACACGACATCCCTGCTAAAGAAGCAATCCCAAACTTCTCCTGCAGAAGGTCAATTACACAAATTTAACGAACAAAATTTGGAGAAAGTAGGCTACTACTTTGCTTGAAGTGATAGTCATACAGTAGGCCTATATACACCCTTGTCATGTTTGAAGAATAAGTATAACTAATTGCTGCCTTACCTGAATACCTTTTACTCCACAGAGAAAATAATAATGCCACTTTGGATTCTCCCGGTCTATGACGATGTCCTCTGAACACAACACAGTGAAATCCCTGCCAAGTGACGAACATTAGAAAATGAAGATGATGAAACTGTATAAACATTTTGAGCTTGTGAATTCATTACACAAGCACAATGCAGGGTGTTTGAGGCTTACTTGTATTGAGGATTTGTGTTGGCCAGTGTGATTGTCCCTGAATTGCTCACTGAGACGGCTGAAAGGATGCTTTGTTCAATAGCCATTGGAAGAACAGAGTAGCCACAATAATCAATATGCTCTCCTGGAAAATATGAGGAATTGGGAAAAGGGTGATTTTAAAAAGGATTTTAAGACTTATTATTTATCCAGCATTGGGTTAACACTAAAGCTATGAAGAGCTGATAATCGATTTCCATGATAATGTTATTATAGGGCGGCGGTAATTTGATTGTCCCCTTTCTAAAACAGAACAGACATTAACAGAGACCATGCACATCATGTATTTAGCTAAGGCCATTCATTTAACAATAGGCCAACACACATTTTAGAGAATTGGACAAATAGGCTTAAAAACCTTTCTTTGAAGATTTAGGATAGTTTACATCCATTTTCATATGTTATTTTGTTCTTTGATATGTTATTGTATTGCCTATCAGGGGCAAATAAGGCAGCATCAGCCTTATATGCTATAGGCCTATTTCTGACTGTAATAATATAAAATGTAATTACCTATAAGGTTTACTCTTCCAGGTGCATATGCAAAGAAGAGAGGCGATTCTCCATACTTTGTTTCAAAGGTATTTTTCAAGTTTTGTAGCCTGTGACGAAATTAAATGAATATTAGACAGACACAGAAGGCTACACATTTGCTTGTCTTACTGCCACTGGAATCAGAACCTCTTACTCACCTTTCATTGGCAGTAATCGCAGTCTTAAACTTGGGTGGGTTTGCTTCCATTTTCTCTCAGTTTAAAATTACTATGAATGGACTTCTTTCTTGTTGTCAGACACTCTGAGCTCGAAGCTTTCACATATCCTGGATGCGATCAGCTGATAGTCACAAGAGGATCCGGGATGCCAAACCGCTGAACTGCAGTCAGTTATAAAACATGAATTCAGCTAAATTCAGTTCCATTTTGTATCAAATCAACTGACTCTGAATCAGTTCAGGCCACAGCAGCGAAAACACGGAAGTGTCTGCAGGACAGGAGTAGGAGGCGTGGTTTAGCGATGTTACCCTATTCATTTAATAATTCATTTTTTTCCCGATAAGTTTTCAATCATCTACACGAGATGCATATACTTATATACGTGTTACTTGCAATAGTGAATCTATAAGGTAGAATATAATTAATTGAAATGTTATTTGAGTCGTGATCATAGATAGTAAATAATAGGTCGTGATCGAGTCGTCTCATCTTCACGTCTACTACACTTCCCAGAATTCCAGAGAAGCTGTTACCATGGAGGCGTGATTCTCAGTTCCGGAGTTGGCAGTAAGAACAATAACGTTTGTAAAAAAGTATTTATCATGAATGTTTCGTTACAGAAAGTGAATATTAAACTATTCGTGTGCCTGTTAGTGATATAATGTGACTCGTGGTGATGACAGAGAGACTCATGGATAGCATAGAGTGTGTGTATATTACACGAGCCTCAGTGGTTTGCCGCTGCTAATGCGCGCGACTTTTCAAAGTGGGCGAGTCTGCGGCTCTTAAAGAGGACGTCCGTCCAAGAGGCTACAAGTTAGCTTCATACTACTTCAAGGTGTACTGCGCCAAAAAGTTGGCAAAAAAAAACAATTTGCATTCAAATATGCTAACGATTCGAAGTACTTGATCATACGTAGTTGAAGTAGGTCCCACTCATTTTAATATGTTTTATCGGTCTCGTTGTTGCTAAGGCAAGCTACCGTGGCTGTGTTACCTCTAGTTAGCTGCTTTGTAATGAAAACAGTTATGTGGCTGGTTGTTAATAACTCCACAAATGTAATGGAATAAGCAACCCAACAAAAGAAGCGTCTATCTTTTTAATGCCAACAGGTAAGCTAATGTCGTGTATCTGTTTTTAACTGGTTCACATCGGCGACGACAATGCTAACGTTGGTCATACATCGGCAACATGTAAAATAACACACTTTCCTTGTTTATGATTTATCCTCTCAAGTTTGTTTTTACACCTCTCTGCAGAGCACCCTGCACCATGTCTATCGATTTTGACAGTGCTGCTCTTCAAACCCAGCATGATGAGGAAGAATACGACCAGGAGGACTTTGCAAGAGAGCAAGAGGTACAAGCAGGGCCGCTGCTAAGCTTTTGGGTGCCCTAAGCTGAAATTGTCAGTGATGCCCCCCCCCCCCCCCCCTTAAAAAAAAAAACACCAAGAAGCTCGTGTCTGTAGGGCGTGAGCGAAATTTTTTTGCCCTTGCAAGATCTCTGCGACTGCTTTTTGGCACATTTCCTGTAGTGATGAGTTTTTGCGAACAGCATTTACTAACAGAAAGAACAGCTTAACTTGTGAAAAAAGAAAAAAGTTGCCTAGTATCCTACTAACTGCCTTTGCAAAGGAATTGAGTGATAGGATCATAGACAGATTATGAGATAATGGGCCCCTCGGCACACACTCTTAAAGGGCCCCCCACTTGTCCCTATCCAGTCAGGTACACTGAATTTTCTACACGGATACATACAATTAATGGCAAAAACATATTAAGGAAGTCAGTGTTTCCCACAGGATTTTGGGGTATTGTTGGAGGGACCCTGTACCTTGTTGGGTGGTCCGGGGGTATGCCCCCCCAGAATTTGTTTTACCTTTTTAAAGTAAAATGCATCAATCTGGTGCACTTTGAGAGGATATTTTAGAGGCTAGAGAGATATCAAATCCTGAGATGCAGAAGGAACATTATTTTTCAGATTTTTCTTAAACAGCACTCTTTACTCTGCAACTGTAAAAACAGTAGATTGGTCTGCAGACCCATGTTCTATGATGGAGGGGCCCATTTCAACAGATAAAGGGTGGATATGAACAATTTAGAATTCACACATATAAAGCTTATTTGTGTATGTGTGAGGGGGGCTTCAACCCCCTTAGACAGAGCTACTAATGCTGTTGTTTTTAACTTGCTTTTGTATTTCTCCCCTACTAGTTGAGGGGCCCATGATGATTTCTATCTTGTTACATTTTAATGAGTACTTATATTTAGGCTATTCCTTTTTGGACCCTGTTATTGACATCAGTGTCTGAGCTCTTTGACTATGGAACATGAAAAGTTACTATCAGTATCTCTGGCTGAGGGCCCCCCTGAGCCCTTGGGCCCCTGGGCCTGTGCCCGGTGTGCCTGTGCAGTAATCCACCCCTGGATAGGTTACACAGTTAAGAAAAAACAACGATGGGCCTGTTCATAACTAATTTATATATTTTTGTAATGTAATGATTATCATGAACTTTTTAAAAGAAAACTATTTTGGGGGGCCCCCGGACCATCTCTTTTTCCTTTTTAATAAAAAAAATAAATAAATTATATATATATTTTTTTTTTGGGGTGCCCCCCCAGGAACTTGGTGCCCTACGCAGTCTGCGTACTCTGCGTATAGGGAGCGGCGGCCCTGGGTACAAGACACATAGCTACCGCCTTGGAAAGTTGTTGAGATAACCTTTGTTTAACAGTTAACTTTATGTCTAGTTGTTGAACTTCGTTGATAGTTTGATTTTGTTAATGGTTTTCTGATGGCTTGAGTCTTTTGGTTTCCTTACTGTACATATTTTCAAATGCCCAACATGTCAGATGACTTAACAAGATATCCAAGACATGCTTAAATTATGAAACTACAACCCGTGGTTTGGTACTCTAGGCAATTACTAACACGTGTTCATTGTTAATGCACACTGTCATGTTTATATTATTATAATGACATAATAATTATTATGACACAAGTGGTGTACAACAGTATATAGAACATGGCTCACTCAAAGCAATGTAAAACTTGTATTTCCTATTAGAATGGGGCATGCACATACTGCTTCTGGTTTAAGGCTTTTTTTCAAATATCTGCACACAATTCTACATTTTTCAAAAATATAAATGAACTCCTTTTTAAGCTTTACATTTATGGACCCTATTTGTTTTCTCAGTTAGCGTTGTTGTTAAGGGAATCATTTGAAGTGTGTATCTTCTTTTAAGCCCTGCAAGGTTCAGAGCTAACCAGTCATGTTGTATTATTATTACTCACGCCTACAATCTGTTGCGCCATGAATCTGAGCTATTATTGGTTCAAGAAAAAGACCTCCTTCCAGGTGTGTCACACTGAAACTAGCCCTGCCCTGTGCTTTCCCTACTTTCCCTCTATTACCTTGTTTCTTTGCTTGACCCCACTGAACAGAACAAGACAGAAGAAACAGTCATTTAATGTTTTCATTGGGCTGCTACACTGTATTTTTGGACGATTATTTATCTTGAAAACTGATTTTATTCATCAGTATATTGCTTATGTATTATATGCAAGTTGCTCAAGTGGAAAATGTTTTCCACCAGTAATTAGAATGTTTCTGCTCCAGTTAACCTTGCTATATGTTTTGTCCAAACAATGGAGTTCTTTGGGAGCAAAGCACAGCAATACGGCAGGGAGCCGAAAACATGCCAGTCATAGTTTGGATGTTTCACACAGAAGGTCTTCTCTGCAGAAAGATAGCGCTGGGAGTTTATCATGTTTCTTTCCAACTGAAGTCGAAGGGTCTTTTCTTTTAAATGTTGTGTAAGTGGGATAACATGGGTCCTTCGGTTGTGAACACGGTGGAGGATTTGAAGAATATTCAACGGTCCTTGTTGGACGTAAGTACAGCTGGCTCTGCTTGTTCTACAACACATGGCTGGTTGTAAAGCAAACCTGCTCAAACTGTTGTTAACGCAAAGGAGTATCTCCTTGGATTTTGTGTCATTAAGAGCTAAGATGTTTTGACATTAAACTACGTTGTCATTCGCAGATGGTTTTTGATTGTCTTCTTGAACGTGAGAAAAATGTGCATATATTATACAAAATTTAAAGTTACATTTAGGGCTGCTGCGGCTAATGATTGCCTTCATTACTGATTGATCTAAAAACATGGAACTGGCAAATCCTACACATAAAAACTACACATAGTATAAAATAAAATGGTGGCCAATCACTAAAACGTGTGAAAAGTGTGTTCATCAGCTACTTAAGACTCTTTCATTTCAAGACAAGAGTTTGTTTAACCCTTTTTCAAAACTCTACAAACGCACCCCGTCAGATTCTGTGTCTCAGGCTGTCAGTGATTGCTTCTCTGTTCTGTTTTTTATTATCTGTTTCTTTTTTTACAACTTTGTTGCTGAGCAACGTTCATGACTCATTTCCATGTGCTATTTTTCCACAGCTGCAGAAACTGCTCACAGACCTGCCTGATGACATGCTGGAGGACAGCAGAGACTCCTCCTCCCCAGAGCTAGAGTATTCCACCTGCACCAATAAAAACACTGGCAACAGGTAACACACACATGTTGCTGTTTATACTTTAGTAATCTCGGACTTGTAAATCTATGGTTGTGGTTCAAAACAACAAAAGATACAATCCTTATTGCACTGTAATGCTGCTTTTTTCACCCCCTCTCCATTTAGCCCACAGTCCACATGGACACCACAATGGTCAGTTCATCCAGGGCCAACCGTTCATGACCAGGTAGGTTGTAAGTTTGTTTACACTCACTGATGTTTGTCTTCTGAATTTCTAAAGGATAAAATCAACCACCTTCACTGTCAATGTCTCTCTGAAGAACTATGAGGGTGTTTACGATCGACGCTCTCATGATGAGTACGCGTATGAGGATGGAGCTGTTCACGTCAATGGACATCAGAATCGCCCTCAACCGCTGCCTCATAGCTGGAATCAGGATAATCAGTTCAACCAGGGAGATTATACATACACCACCATGGCCACAGAAAAATCGACAGAGACCAATAATTTCTCTGCAGAAGAGTATGAGTCTAAGTCATACCCTCAAGGCGCTAACAATGCTGTAGTGTATAATGGAGAAGAAGGCTACGGGGACCACAATAATGCCAGAAACCATTTTCAAGTGAGTGGAGTTTTATGTTTGTCCTTTGCAGATTATACAAACATATCGACACAGTTGCCTATGGATAATTGCAGTGATTTAATGGTTTCGCCTTTAGGCCAGTCATCAGTATTTAGTACACTTTTATTGTGTTTTTGAGAAAGAGATTGCGGTTTAATCTGGAAACTTTGTTTTATTTTTCAAATTGAACAAAATACAAATGTTATTGTGTTGTGATCTTCAGAATTTGACACCTGGAGCTGTGGAGCGAGTTGGGGATCAGTACAAGGCCAGCTACAACCCTCACCATCCTGCCCATCAGCTAAAGATGTTTAACACACAGGCCGCTCGGCAAGAAGGTCAACTTGACCCTCTGCAGAGAGAATTCCTTGACTCTACACAACGTGAGTCTTACCGTCTTGATTTTGACATATATTCACAGTAATCCAATAAGGAATTTCCTGAATTGGCTGGACAAATTTATCTAAGTGAATAATCTAGATTTGAAATAATGTTTTGACGTTTGCTTAAGGGTTGTTATCTCCTTAACTCTCATCTGCTTCACTGAAGTTGTTCTGTGTGCAATAGCCCAATAGGTATTTGCAGTACTTCTGAAGCGACTTATTAAAAACATAATCCTTGCATAGAAATCACAACAAGCAGTTTACAATATGTCTATTTTCTGTCATGAATTGTATGTATTAAGTTAGGCTACAGGACACGTGTAACTTTAATAGCTTTATTAACTTTTTTGGGATTTTATTATCTATCAAGCTTTTAAAGACCGTGAGTGTTATTGTTTAACCTTCTACTACTCAATGACATTGCTGGGAATCGTTACACTGTTTATATGAGGGTTATGGGATTGATGTGTGTTGAATATAGATTTTTCTCCATGTTTCAGAAACTGCTGATCGGGAGCAGCTAGCCCAGCTGCAGATATTAAACAAAGCTCAGCAGAGGCAAATTGAAGACTTGGAGCGAAAACTTGAGGATTCAAGGCGTAATATGAGATACCTCGAGCATCAGTTTGCAATTGTCAAAGGTATGTTATCCAAGGCCTCTGAGAGCTATTTAACACAGCAGGTCCTGCTCTGGCCTTGTGTGTCCTTGTTCTCTTGCTGGATGTGCTGCTTGTTGGAACGTTATGTTTTTTTTTCTTCTTCTTCTCTTTTACATCTATAGATGAAAAGGATGGCCTTGCAGTAAGTCTAAAGGAATCGAGTCGATTGGTTGAAGAATCCAGAGAGAAAGAGATTCTAATACAAAACAAATTGAAGGCAATGGAGCAGCAAGTACAGGTCCTTAATGAGAGGGACCAGGAGGTATGTTCTGTGCCGACACACACCACTGCTTTCCTCCCTCTCGTCATTGTGATTCTTTAAAGCAAAATACAATCTGCAATACATCGAATTATCTGTCTTTAACATCTGATCATCTATTTTATAAGTGAAAAACTGCTTAAAAGAGTTTAAAAATTAGACATTTTACATAAGAGGCAAATGTGTTACAGTAGTTTTTTTGTTTTTGTAGAACACAAAGAAGCAGAGGGTGGGAGAGGCTGCAGTAGACAGCATGAAGCAGCAGATGTTGGAGCTTTGTCGCTCTGACACACTGTCCAAATCGCGGGAGCAGCATGACCGAGACCTTACCGTCATAAAGGAGCAGCATGAGGCTGCAGTGTTGACCCTAAAGCAGAAGTTAGACTCTACATCTCACACTCTGAACCAACAGGTCTGTAGCGTTACTGTAACAGGATGAAACAATATGAATTTCACCTACTTTTGAATTCAGACAAATGTCTATGTATCAGTAAAGCAAGTCACCTGCAGACATAGTAAGCTCCTGTGTTGTTGCTTCCAGATGGATGTTGGTCAAAGGTTACAAGAGCAGGTGAGGCAGCTGGAGCGCCAGAGAGAAGAAGAGCGACTGGAGAGAGCCAGAGTGGTCAACGCTCTCACTCAAAGTCTGGAGGAGAGTCAACAACAAAGTGCAAAGCTGCTGCAGACAAGTGAGTGAATTGATGAATGTGCACAGTTAAAACACATGTGTGTGTTCCAATCAAAGACACTGATTAAACATTTTAGTTTGCTCAATTCCAAATCACCTTTTCTGCATTTTCTCTTCAGGTTCAGTGCAAGAGACAACTCAGATGCAAATCAAACTACAACAGGCTCAATCAGCCAAGGCACTGAGTGAAAACATGAACAAAGGCTTACAGGTTTGCTTTCTCATTTTCATGGCTCTAAAAGCTTCCACTCTCAAAATACATTATTACTCAACAAAGAGGCTTCTACACAGTCAATTCAATTTCCATCTTTTAATTTTGTCCTGAAGGAGGATCTTGCTGAATTGAAGGAGCAAATCACTCTGTATGAATCTGCTGTGAAGCACGGTGTTATTGCATTAGACTTGAACAATGAATGGGAGAACCAGCTGTCAGACTCCTGCATGGATTTAGGATTGAAGAAAGCAAACAGGAAAAATGGCATTCTTCACAGGTACACAATGAGTCATTGTCATCACAGAGCACTTTGTCCTTTTGTGTCATTAGGACATAATTATATTCTGTTAAACAAAAATTTCTACTTTTGTCACCACACCCATCGATAACCTATTCAAATCTATCTTTACCTACTGTTTATCAGCCCTGCCCTGGCTCACCTGTCAGACTCCAAGCTTCCCAAAGACGACGCCCTGCGGCTGCTGCGTGTGGAGATGCAGCGCTGCCTGGCCAGTCTGAAGGGCAAGAGGCAGAAGATCAGTCAGCAGCAGGAGGAGCTCCAGCTCTGTCGGGGCCAAGTCAGCCAGCTGCAGACCCAGTTAGATGAAGCAAAACTCAGCTCTACTGTGAGTAAAGCATTTAACACTGTACAAATACCTGTACTGTAGTCACTATCGGTTAGCTTTCATCCAGATTAAGTTCAACTGACCAATTTTATATAGAGAAACACATGCAGATGGTTCAAGTAAGATAAGGAACCTATTAAAACATATGGACCTGAAAAGATTTATGCATCATATTTTTGCATGTTTTTTGCCAACACTTAATTTGTGTTTGCATAAAAAGAAACAAATGACATGTATGCAACATATTGCATGAATTAATTAATAAGCAAATGGTAAAATATTTTAATTGAATTAAATGAATCATAAAAACTGTGTCTCTGTTAACAGGTCAGAGAGACCAGTCAGATGAAACATCTCAACATAACTGGAGAGTCTCAGAAAGAGTTCATGAGACTACAGGATGGCCAACAACACTTGCAGGAACAAGTGGAGGTTGGTTGTGGTGTGTTGTCAAATGAATTATGTTCTTTATTCTTTTAAGAAAAGGATTGGTGAAAGATTGGTGATCTGTCCAAACTTTCTAGGTGTTAGAAAAGAAGAATAAGGAGCTGAAACAGAGTGAGGAGAAGTTAAGGTCAGTCAACTTGGAGCTTTGCACCAAGATGAGGGAGATGATCCAGGAACTGGACCAAGAGAAGCAGGAGGCTGCTCAGAGGTAAGGCACACACACATGTATACAGTTATATTTAAAGTATTTTTGACTTAAAATGATCATAGTGTGTATTCATATTACGCTTCTGTTTCTTCATGGAGATCTGAGCGGATTCATCAGCAGTATAGGGACGACGTCGTGGACCAAATCAGAACGGAGCTCATGCTGGAACACGATGCTCAGGTTGAACAGCTGACTGCACAGAACCAGCAGCAGTTTAGACAGCTACAGTAAGCGCCGCACCTGACACTGAACATGCTAGTTATCTGGAAACCTTTGTGGATCATTTGCAGCACTTTTAAACTTTTTCACAGGACCCAGCTGTCTGAGACCAATGATAAGATGTTGGCTGTGCAAGAGTGTTACATATCGGTCTGCAAGGAGAAGGACTTGCTTGAAGAAAGGTTACGCCACAGGGAGAAGGAGGAGAAAGAAAATGAGGTATTCAAGATCCTAAAATGTTTACGTATCAGAAACAGTTGGACATTGTTTTAAAGTTCTCCAAACCATCAATAAATGGTTTTTCTTTTAGAACATTTCCTAGTAGAAGTTAGTGATAACGTATGTTCTGATTTTGCATGTGTTTGTGTTTGGGACACTTTTACTATTTCAGACAATTTGTTTACTAACGTGCTAAATGCCGCACTTTACAAATCTGCTTCTTAGTATACAAGTTTCCTATATAAAACATAAATTACCTGTATACTGGGAATAATTAATGATTGGATGTTATTCCCAGGAAAAGATGAGAGATGGTTCTGATTCCGCTGTAGTGAAGCTGAGGGCCGAGCTTGAGGCTCAGCATCAGGCCTCAATAAAGCAACTCAAATCTTTCTGGTCCAAAGAAAAGGAGACTGAGATCCAGCTGCAGGTAGACTCTCACGTCGCCTTAGCCAAGGCTGCTTGGGAGGAGGAACTACAACAGGTAGGATTTCCTGTAATCCCTGTTCAGCTTTATCATCTCCCTTGCAGATTTATGTCTGAACTGAATCTTTTACTGCTTTTTTGCAGTTGGAGAAGAGCTGGGTCCAGAGATTGGAGGAGGCTCAGAGGGAGAAACACAGAGATACTGCTGAGGCAACTTGTCAGGTAGATGAGATTGAGACCAGCAGCGGGAGCATTACTGTGGAGGAGATGGAGTCCAGGCTCAGTGCCCACAAACAGCAGCTGCAACTGGAAGCTGACAAAGTCAAATGTAAAGCTGTGGAGGAAGCCAGGAAACAAACCCAGAGAGAGCTACATGAGAAACACCTTGAACACATGGCCAAACAGGTCAGTGCTTTTGTTTTTCGTAGAGTACTTGTGCTTGCTGTACTTTTTTTAAGTGGCACTAAATATAATTGGTCAAATGGTAAATTGAACCTACTTATGTAGCTCTTTTCCCCCGATTTTCTCCGCCCCAAAAGGCGTTACATTGCTTTGTCTCATTCATCCATTTACACACACACGCATGCACGTGTGCATGCAGCAGCAACCACGCCACTAAACTTGCTGAATGTGTAATTCATAGAGATTTTTCAGCTACACAATGATTTTTCTGATGCATCCCTACATTATTTGAAATGGTCCCATTATATAGTTGTCCATCAAAAATACACACAATTCTTCTCCAGCATACCATGCTGTTCTCCCCAAAAATGTTTGCTATCAGGCCTTAGCCACGGGATGATACATTTAGCTGTGATCAAATGTGTTGGTGTTTCAGGTTGAAGGTGCAGTAACCAGGGCCTACAATCGCTGGATGGAGGATTTTACTTCATTGCCAGAATACCAAGCATCTCTACAAATGGAAAGGGAGAAATGGGAGAAACTACAGGAAAAACACTCGGAACAACAGGTATGTTTGGCTTCAATTTCTGTGAGTCATTGCTGTCAACTGGCCATTATTTTCTGATGTTGTATATATTCCTAAATCTAAACCTGCAGGTATCACAGGCCCTGAAGGAGGCCGAGGGGCAGTGGCGTAAGAAGCAAGAGAACCAGCCGCAGGAGCCCAGCTCTGAAACGCAGAGGGTGGAGGAGCTCCAGGAGGAAGTGGAAGCTCTCCACAATCAGCTGGACCAAGGCAGGAGAGAGCAAGCCGCCCTGCTGAAGGCTGAGCTGGCTGGAGCGAGGGCCGTCTGGCACCGAGAAAAACAACAGGAGATCTGTGTCTACCAGGCCTGCAGTGAACAGGTTTACCAAACCAAGCTTCAAGAGCAGTGTCAAAAGCTGGAGAAGGCCAGGGAGGACGCCGACCTCCAAAAGAAGGAGCTGATGGAGGCCAAGCTACAGCAGACTCTGAGGGACAGAGAGGAGGAGTGGAGATGTCAGCAGGCAGACAAGGAGCAAGTCAGCAGACAGAAGATGAGGGATGAATTACTATCAGAGCTTCAGGCTAGTCTGGCCCAGGTCCAGGAACAACTTTTCAGGGATCCCAAAACAGTCACCGAAGACACAAGGAGGACCGACAAGGGGTCCACATCACAGGGCACAGTTACACACATCATCCAAACGTCCTGCAAAGACATAGTCAACAGAGCGGTATCTCAAGCCAAGAAGGAATGGAAGAAGGTGAGTTGTTGGGTTATTGATTGTCTGAAGATGAAATGGAGATTATCCGTTAATCATTTAAGTAGGGCTGTCAAATTAACGCGTTAATTTCGATTAATTAATCACAGAAAAATTAACGCAATTAAAAAAAAAAAAAAAATTACGCAGATTAATCGCACTTCTATATTGCCCTTTGACCCGGTGCAAAAGAGGTGAGACGATAGCGGAGCTGCACCTGTAGCTTAAGGACACGGCCCACACGGGATTAAAGAGTAAAGAAAGAAGCAGGGGAAAGGGGCCGAGGGCTCTATGGATGTGTTGTGGGCTGCTCTGGGCAAATAAGCATGAAGGTAGGAATACGTCTTATGTTATTCTCCGCAGTGTCTGTGCATTATTGATTAAATGGTTGCCTAATTAACAATGTAGGTTCAAAACAGTAGGCTATCTCTCAATCTTCCTCCGTGTCTCACTTTTGTTTGCTAGCTGCGATCGTCTCCCGCTAACGGATACCCGCCCCCTCTCACTCTTCCTAGCATATGCCTGTCTTTTTTCCTCGTGTGTGTGTGTGTGTGTGTGTGTGTGTGTGTGTGTGTGTGTGTGTGTGTGTGTGTGTGTGTGTGTGTGTGTGTGTGTGTGTGTGTGTGTGTGTGTGTGTGTGTCAATATGTTTGGCTATGAGAAGGACGATGGTGAATGTGTGCAGCGCTGTCTGTTGTGGGAGATAGACAGTCGTCAGAGAAACAAACGGTAGCCTACGCAGTTGTTTATAAACAGGCATAAAAGTGTCATACAAGTATGCGATTAATTTAGATTAATTAATCACAGAGCCTGTAATTAATTAGATAACTTTTTTTAATCGCTTGACAGCCCTACATTTAAGACGACTGGCTCTGCCTATAGACTACTTTACTGATTCTGCAGAAGGCAAAGGTTATAGTCTGATATGGGTGTCCTTTTTCCTCAATCAGAAGAAGCACTGCCATGATTAAAAGCTGTCACGTGCAATAAGAATTGTCTGAATGTGCTGTTGTTGTTATATTGTATATTTTATGTGGTACAATGTTTGTTACTTTCTCCTTTTGTAAATGCTTTAATTTGTGCCCTAACAGATGAGTGAGGAGACACTAAGCCGTGTGTTGAAAGAAACACAGCAGCAGCATGAGAGAGAATTCAACAAAATGCAAAGTATGTCATGTCTTCACTTCACTAAAGCATTGTGGAAACATTCTATTAGAATCCAAATGGCGGGCAGTATTCATTACTTTGATTAGACTAAAGGGTTACGCCCATCAGCAAATTTACATGACACTACTTTTCCACTGTTTCTAGGCTCCTTGTCTCAGAGGAAGGAGCAGACTTGTTGCAGGAAAGAGTGCACTGATACTGTTGGTAAGCTGCAGAAGAAGAACCAGGAGCTCCACAGACACTTGGAGAAGGCCTGTCGTCAACTCCAGCACAGCGTTCGACAGCACAAAACAGCCATGCAGCATCTGAAAGGTACTCGTTCATCTTTTAAATCGATTCATTTAAGTGCATGTATTCAACCAGCACCTCACCAAACCCGGGTGCCTTTGTTGATGGTCTACAACTCTTTTGTAGATGAACATGAAAGCAGCTTTAAAAAGGCAAAAGAGGACCATCTGCAGCAGCTAGAAGAAGTGAACAAAGCAAAAGAATCCTCAGGGTTTGTGTTTTTATCATTTATTATCTTTAATTTAAAGTCCAAGTAAAATTAAATATTGATTCCCTGGCTGTGTTGTTACTCTTGTATACTTTTACTCTTGCCTTTTTTTCTTTTGCTTAAGCATCTTGCATATGGGGAGATATATAACACAAATAGTGTGAAAGTTTTAATTTATTTTAATTAAAAATCAAATTACCTTAGCTACACTTTATTTTATTTGCAATAGAAAAAGAATTTACTTTAAAATAGCTGACACTACAGAGTTCATTGCGCCCTCACTTTCGGGAGTGTTTCAAATGCTCTGTAAAACCATCATCTGATCTATAGCATTAGTAGATAATAACGTTAAATCAGATTGTTCTTTCTTACAGAAGTGCTCAGCAACAAAATCTTCAGCAAGGCCTCGAAGACATGAAGCAGCAATACCTGGGGACTGTAGAAAAGATCAGAGGTGGGTTATGGTGCAGACTTTCGCTGACTGTGTGGATTTAAAATATTCTGTATTTCATGTAACTTGCCCCTGCATGGACAGAAGAAGGAATCAATGCAGACAAATGCAGATACTGTTTCTGCACTGTAATGGTGTCCACATTCTATGCATTTGTTACTTTCCCAACTATGGCAGTTTACATACATTTGCATCAAATATCCCTTTCACGTATATGCAACAATTGAAAATCACACATCACTGTTGTGTATCTTTATGGCAGGAGACATGCTGCGTTACCTCCAGGAGAGTCGGGAGCGAGCAGCAGAGATGATCCGTAGGGAGGTGCAGAGAGAGAGGCAGGACACCACCAGAAAGATGCGCCGCTATTATCTGACCTGTCTGCACGAGTTACTGGAGGACACAGGAAATACAACAGGGCAAGAGGCCATGAATGTGTTGCTTACTTAATACTTGCATGTTTGCTTGCTCCATCATCAAAGCTGGCTCCTCAGGCTAATTGCATTAATCTGTCTGTAATCGCAGGGCTGAAAAGAAAATAATGAATGCTGCAAGCAAGCTGGCAGCCATGGCTAAAGTGATGGAGACGCCTATCAAAAGTAAATCTGGAAAGAGCCACTGTTCACAAAGTGAGTCCCATTGTGCAAGACTGCTTCACTGTAGTTTTTTTTTTTTTTAAGGTGGAAACTCAGTGTGGTGTGAATCTGTTTTGTATTGACAGGATGTTTGACGGCTGGGTCCACCGCTCACTGCACTCCAGGTAGAAACGCGGGTTTGAATCAGAACCTACCAAAGCTAACTGAACTTCCTGACATCGGGCCAGAGGAGAGACTGCACAGTAAGACTGATTCTGGACAGAAAATGGCCACTGCAGCGAGGACTAAAACTTTGAGTCACTGGGAATTTTCTGCTTCTGGAAAGCAGAAAATTCCTGTTGGCTCCTCTGAAGATACAGGTCTGAAACCCCAAGCTGCTGCTGCTCACACACACCTACGCTCCCACAAACCTTCTCAACAGACCGCTTCTCCATCCCAGGTGGATTGTGTCAGTGGGTCTGTGAGGAGTAGGGTTGACCCCAAACACCGCCTGGACTCGGAGGCTCCCGTCAGAGAAGAGAAACAAACCGATTGGAGTGTGAGCAGCAGTGACTCGGACACAGGCCTCCAGGGTTCCAGACATTCCTACTCCGGGAGGAAGGTAGAACCAGTGAAGCCGTTCTCTGTCTGTTCCGCTTCAGGAGAGTTCTGCGGCCTCACCCCGGACCTTTCTGACCTGACTGTTTATAATGAAATCACCAGGAAGACGACGCCTCACACCCACAACTTGAACTTCCCCAACGCAAAGATGAGTACGCACCGAGAGCCCAACCCCGGCTCTGAGGGGGAGAAGCAGCAGCAAGCAGTTTGCTCCAGGCCTGTGTTCTCTGAGTTGAGACAGCGCCAGCAGGACAGTGGCTTTGACAGTCCTTTCTACCAACAGAAATGACATGAGTGAAGGACAGGTATGAAACAAAGCAGGGAGAGCTTTGAACCAACCATAATTTCAGTGAGCTTACGGTCAGCAAATAGTGCCTTCAATACAAGTGTTTAAAGTTTACATTATGTTTGCCTTTATGGGAACTTGCAGTGTCTTTGTGTGTATGTACGTTGTGCTAAAAATGTTAATGAAATAGTTTGACATATTGGGGAAAAAAATGTTTTGCACTGAATTAGATGATAAGATTGATACCACTCATATTTGTACACCTATTATAAAGTAACACCAACAAGCTTGTTGGCTTAGCCTAAACACTGGAAAGGTAGTATAATCCCCCTACCTGCACCTTTAAAACTCACTCCATCATATTTGTTTATTCTGTACAAAAAACAAAGAGTAAAGACGACATGTGTTTACAGGGGGTTATGTGATCCACGTAGACAGGACAGGAGCAGTGTTGTCAGGGTGAGGTTGCCAGACAATCAGTGGAGACTGCGGTGGGTCACTGCTCCCAGCAGCTAGTAGATTAAATGAGAATCGAGAAATCATTTACAGTTTTGTGAATATTTACTTCTGGTCTCTCGTACTCCTTCTGGCTTCTCATACTCCTCTCTCACAGTTCAGTATAGCTTTGAAAAAAAGCAGCTTCAAAATCTCACTCAGGCAAACACACAGTGGGATCAAAGACGAAATAAGTCTAGAAGGGTTTATTTATTTTAACAATGCTTTATAAATGAACACTAACAGTCAGATCTGAGCAGAGGCCAAAACAAAAATATATTCTCAGAATACTGGCAACGCTTGGTCTGGTCTGGACGTTTGACCATGTTGCAGCTCACTGATACATTGAATACATTTAGCCTTAATAAATATATACTTATATGTCTATAAAGGGCTGTTTGAGTTCAATCAAACACCTTTGTTTCTTCACCACCAGTGTCTTCTGATGACAGTTCACGTCCAGCAGTGTTCAGGTGTTTCCTCTGTATCCATGTGCTTGCCTGCAAGTGATAATTACATCACAGACAAGTGCATTTTGTAGACATTTGTTTTCAGTTCAAAAGTCGTAGAGTTGTCAGCAGTTTTTTTTTCTGTGACCCTGTTTGAGAGATAATAGCAGTTTCCTATTACACCACAGCATGTACTAGATAAAGTGCAGGTTAAACATGTGTTCTGTTTCATTATCAGTAGACACAAGTTTCTCTGTGTTTTTATATTTTGAATTTTATATCAGGTTAATGAGATATGCTGTGCATAGAATATAAATGTTTTTATATATATTTAATTCGTTTTAATAAAATGTTATTGCAAACTAAAAAAGAATAATTGATTTGTTGTAAGAGTCAAACCTCTCCAGCATATCTTGTCTCAAACATTTCATCTTAAAAATGTGTTTATATTTATGTTTACATTTTTGGGTGTATGCTTAAAAGTTAGAGCTCAAGCGCTAAGTTGATTAATTGATGAAAATTGATTTGCCATAATTGTGATAGTTGTCATTTTTACTGCCCAAAACTCTCTTGTTTCAGCTTCTAAAAGATGTGTTCATGGTGCTTTATTTGATCTTTACATCAATGGACTTAATATTGTAGGTCCATGTTCATGCAATTTGAAGATGTCAACTTGTGCTTTAGGGAATTGTAGGGAATTGCATTTTTGTTTTCTGACATTTGATAGGAAACTAAATTAATGGAGAAAAATTGACAGAATAATCAAAGAACGAGTGTGTGATGGAAGTTCTGTTAAGGTTGGAGGTCAACTCAGGTGGAAGAATATTTTAGGAGACTTGGATGAATTATGAAGCAATATTTATTACAGACTTGGCCAAGGAGAACCGGACTGCAACTCTCGTGACTTGCATTTCAATTCTGACAAACTCATGCTTAGAGCTCTGGTTTATATTCTGTCACTGTTTCATATAACTAGTTAAATCAGTTTGAGTTTTAAAACAGTCTGCCTCCCCCTCTTATCATCCTATGTCAAACTGTAACTTGACACACTTTTCCTCAGGCTGCTCAGTTTATCACCGAGACGGAGATTCCCTACTCCCTCAGAGAGGTTTGTCCCCCCAACAGATCAACATGTCTTTCTGGGTAGTAGGCCTAGTGCTTGCAGCTGGGTTATGTATAGCCTTTCTATTCCGCCATCCTTACTTTTTACAGGATGTCCAACACTTGCTCGCTAAACTTAACGTAAAGCGCCGGGTCCTACAGTACTTGAAGACGAATTACACCATCCTGGACCGTTTTTTGGAGTCGGTAGAAACGCGGCCGAACAAGCCTTTCCTTCGGTTTAAAGATGAGACCTTTACCTACCAGGACGCCGATAAACTCAGCAACAAAGCAGCGAGGGTTTTCCTGCAAAGTGGACTCGTTAAAGAGGGCGAAACGGTGGCGTTGTTCCTCGGGAACGAGCCGATGTATCCGTGGCTGTGGTTGGGTTTGGTGAAGATCGGATGTTCCGCTGCTTTTCTAAACTCCAACATCAGATCCAAGTCCCTGCTGCACTGCTTCGACTGCAGCGGGGCCAAGACGCTGGTCGCAGCTGCAGGTAAGGTTTGCATTTATGTTTATGTGATGGCTGCGGGACAAGTGATCACTTCTTTGATTGATCTATACATGCTGCAAAAACACTCAACTTTCACTGTAACTCTTACTAGACACTTGTTTTGTTTGTTTGTTACATTAGGCCTATGTTACAATTCAAAGATAATGGTAGGTTTAACTCCACTGCCAGAAGTTTCTTCCATTTTTCCCGTTAAAGGGTGTTTTTCTTTTGGGAGGGGGTTAGGGGTGTGTGACTTTGCCTAACTGGATCGATAAGAGGAACAGATTGTGTTCCCAGATAGCAGATACACATTGATTCAACATTGAATCAAGGTTAATGCGTTGATCTAATTAACATTGAAACAATGTTGTTTTCTGATGGTTTTGGTTGATTTATGACCAGGCTTGCACCCTGAAATAACATTGTTTCAACATCAAAATAGATGTAAAACCAATGTTGTTTCACAGGGTATCTGCAGGTTTCAGCATGTCAAATGTAAGACTTTTTAAGACCTTTTTAATACCACCTTGAATTAAATTTAAGACCTAAAACACAATACATATAGCCTAGGCGATATTTGGGGGGTCCAGCTGTATTACAACCCAAGCATAGCTTGTGTGTCACTCAATGAGACTCATTCAAGTTTACTTTTTGTCTGTTTATTGAACATAAAGTGATACTCATTATATCAGAAGCTAGTGTAGTGTAAACAAGGAGGTGTTGGCGTGGCCGAGTGGGCCAATTGTTTACCTACATTTGATATTACTTGAGAGAGAAGGAGACATCTCAACAGGCTCAGATAGACACGGAGGAGAAAGGGATCGGTCTAACAGGTACTTTATTGAAGGGTTGACATAACAGGATATCAGCTTAGTAGACAACTTCTACTATGAACACAAAGGTACTTATTCATTACAATAGTTCAGATCTCATCCTACCCTATCCTACTCTTGACAATTCGGGGGTACCGAGATCCCATAAGCAGTCTTCATTCCTCGGGCAAAAGGCAAAGGCCAAGGCCAAGATCTAGTGCAGGCGGTTGGTTAAATACACTATCTGTCTGGGTGTGTGTGTGTGTCTGTATACGTGTGCATGTGTGTGTGTCTGTGTGAGTGTGTGTGTGTGCATGTGTGTGTGTGTGTGTGAGTGAGAGTATGTGTGTATGTGTGTCTGTGGGAGTGTGTGTGTGTGCATGTGTGTGTGTGTGTGTGAGTGAGAGTATGTGTGTATGTGTGTCTGTGGGTGACTGTGTGTGTGTGTGCAAGTGTGTGTGTGTGTGTGTGTGTGTGTGTATGTGAGTGTGTGTGTGTGTGGGTGTTCGTGTGTGTGACAGATCTTATATCAAGCCTTATTAGCAATAGTGTGCTTTTAATAGAAGCCAGGTCTTGCAATCGTGTTCCTATATTCTGCTGTGTCTGCAACAGTTGTTGTTGCCGTCTGTAAGGTCACTGTGTGACCTGTGTGTCTTGTGGTGCAGTTATGGCTTTTCTGTATTACCTCAAACCTTACTAACCTATTTTAATATAACATAAATGTTGCAGAACACTACATATCCCTCCTTGCATCGTAAATACGGTGCACCAAAGAATCTCAACATTTATCCCTTGAAGCCTGAAAAATGCACAACCCTTAAACTCTACAAAATCAAACATCAAACCAAAAATGATAAACTTTGACAAAATAAAACGACAGTGGCCACTGTTTACTATATAGTATGAAACTTAATAAAACCCTATTAGACCCTCTTAAAATTCAACACCAATAACAATAATTGAACAGCATATAATGACTTTCATAATTCTTTCAGTCTTCGTTCTTCGGACCATTGTCCAGTCCCGCAAATACCCGCGCACTTGCGAGAAACGACACGAGCATACTTTTAGAATTGCTTAAACAGGCAATTCTTTCTGTGCGAAAAGCACAACACAACAGCCCCCCCCCATTTCAACTATGGGGAGGCTGTGGGGAAACCCAGAGGTGCACCCATGCATTGGTGCCCCAGCTGGGTATTGATGACTGGTGCATGACTTGATCGCCTTGAAGGGGAGACGAGAGCGACCCCTCTCGAATTTCCAGATGACGACATTGACGACTGCATCTCGATTCTCTGTTGTTGGCGACTTCTCGTCGACCAGTGTCGAGTTGCTTCTCCAGGCCGACAGGTGGCACCCTTCTTGCTGGTTGTGAAGTTGTCTGCACAAGCTGGATGAGACGAGTTGGCGACCCCTGGTTTCTGGCTGGGATTGGGTTGGGCTGTGTAGTTGCGAAAGCGACCCCCTCTCGATCTCGGCTGTCAGTTGTCCTGTGACATCACGACTTGGACACGGCAGTGACATCACGCTGATGGCACGAGTTGAGAGCGTAGCTTAGCATCAGATTTCAGCACGACATTTCTCCCAATCTGCACAGCAGGATTCTGTACCTAGTTCTTTCATCGAGGCCATCGGAGAAAAGATATAGACAGAGAGAAAGACAGATAGGGAAAAGAATCCTACCTGACACAACTTCTAAATAACTTCTGGGGAGTTTGTGTTTGTCTTACTTAATTATGTTACCTAGGTTTACTGTATTACTGCAAACACTTGTAATGTAATCACACTTGATGTCAACTGTGCAGTAACACTTTTTGGAACAGCTATGGATTATGACATTGACAACACACTACAAGTATGTTTTGTTCTTACTTTATTTAATGGAGTGTTGATCCTGAACCCTAAATAAATTACTTATAACTTACTTATTAACTTAAATGGATATTAAGTATTTTGATCATCCTCTCTTTCTAAACTTACTTTGTTGTAGTGTTTTCTCTATTTTAATTAACGTGCTTTCTTAACCTCTTTACCATGTACTTCTATTATTTTTAAATTAATGTGCTCTCTCAACCTCTCCCTCCTTTTTCAAATTTCTATTTGAAACACAAAAAGGAGCATATTAAGTTAAAAACTCAGCTAAAAATAAGATGCTCACTTTGTGTGAGCAATTGTATTCAAACAGGAACAAACAAACATGTGGCTTTCTCCCAGCCCTCTTATCAACAAAACCCCAAAACGGTTAATAAATTTAGAATGCTAACCCTTTTTTCAAAAAAATCCAATTTCTTGAATCGGTAAGATGTACAGAGCAACCCTTAAAAACCTCAGGTATTCCTGAAAGTGTGAGAATAAGATTGGTTCAAAATCCTACTTAATCAACAACTATTTCATTATTTATCCTTAATGCAACTTCACTTGGGAAAATGTATCCTTTATTAACTTTATTAACTTTGTTATCTTTAAACTTTTTTACTTGGGAATATCTAAAAACACTAATCTCTTTCTGAGAAAAACATTAAGGTGATAATTCTCAGTCATGCTTCCTTTCTTTTTGGCTGAGAAAGCAACAACACAATCTTTTATTGATTTGAAAACGGTAAACACTAGTTGTATTTTTTATTTGGAAATAACCCTAACCATGCTTTTCTTCAATGCATAAAAGAGGAAACCTATTAGTTATCAAAATAGTCCTTTAAACTTTTAATCTTACATACTTTTTTTCCTTACAAAATCTTATGTTGTCTTAAAGGCATAACTAAATTAGTTTATGTCCAAAGCAGACCTATTTCATTCGCTTGCTTGCTTGCACAATCTACATTTAGGGGAAACACCATTAATCAGAAAATTGTCACAATTTAAGTACTTGCACTTTTTTCTTAAGTGGAGCAGTTGAATCCACCCTCCTTTTACAGAAGGAATGTCCACTTTTTCAGTTCAGAAGCAAAGGAAACCCCTCTCATCGGCTCCTTCAATGTCTCTTTTTTCCTAGAACACAAGGCAGAAGTCAGGAAATGTCATTATGGCACATATTACTTGCCATCCTTGTATTTTCTCCCATCCTGCAGTCCACAACAGGGCATTGAATGTCACTTTTGGCACGGTGTTACTTAGCCACGTGCATACACGCCTCCATCTTTGTAGTTCAGTCTGGCATTGGCAGAGCGATCCCTGCCGGTATGCGTTGGCTCCAGTCAGACTGTTCGCTTCCAGGATCAAAACTGAAACTGGAAACTGCTCTTGAGCTGAGCAGACTTCAGGCTAAGTGTCTTCTGCATCTTAGTCCATTTTTCTTACATATCTTTTTGTCTTTTGTCTTTTTGCGGCATCGGTAATGCCAGGCAACTTGTCTTTACACTTTCTTTCCTTCTTTCTTGATATTAAATGCATTTTGTGTTTTCCTCTTCTTTTTTGGGCAGAGAAAAGGTATTGTGACTTGTGACAACCCTCGAATTTTAGTGCCCCAAAACCAATTGCAAGCATAATAATTTCTCTTAGAATAGACTTCAGATAATTTTTTTATCAATAGTGAATTCTTACTAAAAAGGGGATTTATTTGTTTATCTAATTCTTCAACCCAAATGCTAAACCTTTACATTGCAGTGCACTGTAATCGTTTCTTCCAGTGCACTCTCAGTTAACCAGCTTCTGGAAGAGAAAAAAGGAAATGTTACACATTTAAAATAGAACCAAGGGATTCTCAAACCTTCAAAACTGTTGCTCCCAAAATCTCTTACTTTTAAGTTAATCACGATGTTATTCAGAAGATTTTATTACTTACCCAAAAACCACAAGGTTTACTGTTTTTTACTGTAACTGAGAGCATGCTTTTTAGCCTACTCAGATGTAAACCTTAATTAAAATCACTTATTTACTTAATTTTTTTTTTAGTAAATTTCAACAGGTCTAACCCTTTTCTAACAATTCAATCTAGCTCTTTTTAGACCTACAAAATCAAAGATTCTGTTTTGGTTTTTTTTTTGGAAATAAAATATGGCAAATCACACTTCAATGATTCTTACTAGATTTAAGAGATCATTTTTACTTAAACTTCAACACTGAACATTTTTCACAAACAAAACAGACATTTTCATCCTCTTTCAATCACATGAACAACGTACACTCACGTTTTCACACATGTTTCAGAGAACTATGTTTCACATAACAGGTGACAATGCAATTTAACGCTTTTAACAGCTCTCAAATCCCAATTGAGAAACAAATGGTTACATATCAGTGGAAAGAACTTTACTGTCTCTATTTGTCGTATATCACTGAAACCCCTGTAAGGTATTTTCACAGTTTCAATAAACTTATGCTAACTTAGTTTAATTAACACCTGTTCTCACAGAGTTTAATAAACCCATATTCTTACTTAGTTTAATTCTTACTAAACACATGTCACCTCTTCTTTTATTTTTTTTTATTATCTCATATGTCTCTTCAGTGTCTTAAAACACAGGCAATTTAACTTAGATGTTTCATTTTCAGTACAAACCAATTCTTATGTTAAGCCAAATCAAAGAATGTACCATTATATTTTATTCCCTAATCAATTTATTTACTTTAAAGCTTTCTTACAGATTTTTAAGATAAAAAATCAGAGCTACTGTTCAATCTCTCCCTCCGGCTACAGGCAGCTATTATTAGCCTGCCTGCATATTTGACACTCAGGCTTAGAGCAAAAACGGGAAGGAGGGGGGAGCGGGGGGTTCTTCTATTACGAGGAGACTACTGAGGCGGGTCTCGGTCCCCACACAACAATCTTGATGTAATCAAACTTTTGACTGCTCTCTCCTTTAAACTGGCAACCATGCCACAGAAATTTTCAGGCTGTACACAACTCAGTGCCACTCTTTGCTCAATGAACCAACACAACAACTATACAATTATACCAAAAATCAACGCAACAAACAGCATTCAATAGTTTTACTTGCTATTCCTTTTTCAAATTAAATTATTCTCTTTAATTTTCAACTCTTTATTTTTTATTTTTAATCACATTTAAAGCGCAACCCTTCATCTGTCGGTAATCAACGTCCTAGACTCTGTGTAAATGTCTATATGGAGAGAAGACCTTGATCAATTGAAATCTCGATAGACAAGAACCAGATATATGCTGCTTACCTTTAAAACGTTAAAGCAATCCCAGACTTTAACTGGAAGTACTTTGACGCAGTAACACTGTCATTTATTAGAACAGCAAATGTCTCTCTCCCGAATTAGATAATTTATTTATTTTTAAAGACATTACGGGTGTAATAATGTCTTTTTTGACGTACTGTCCACCGTGGAAAACGGATCTCTCTGTACCAGTCAGAGGTTCGTGTGCTCGTGGACGGGCCCCAACTTCATCGACAGGTATCTCAGTACTTTTATTATTTTTTTTTCCTCTTCCTCAACGGGAAGCACATCACACTGCAGCGATATTCATTACAAAATGGAATGTCAAAACACGGAACCAAACAGCAAGAGTGGCCAGTATGGGTAAAACAACACAACCATTTCTTTCTTCCCAACTAAACAAGTTTCTTAACATTTTCCAGAAAAGCCAAGATTCAGTTATAACGACTAGCAGATATTTTATCCTGACAGTCTATGATTCTGATACAAGCACGCAAGTTTAACAGACCTTCAAAGAAAAACAACAGATGACAGGTAGTGACAAAGGGCAACAATACATTACCCAGATGCTTGTCTGTCTGCTGCAACTTCTGAAGGTCTTCCGTTTCGACAACGCCATTTATGTAGTGTAAACAAGGAGGTGTTGGCGTGGCCGAGTGGGCCAATTGTTTACCTACATTTGATATTACTTGAGAGAGAAGGAGACATCTCAACAGGCTCAGATAGACACGGAGGAGAAAGGGATCGGTCTAACAGGTACTTTATTGAAGGGTTGACATAACAGGATATCAGCTTAGTAGACAACTTCTACTATGAACACAAAGGTACTTATTCATTACAATAGTTCAGATCTCATCCTACCCTATCCTACTCTTGACAATTCGGGGGTACCGAGATCCCATAAGCAGTCTTCATTCCTCGGGCAAAAGGCAAAGGCCAAGGCCAAGATCTAGTGCAGGCGGTTGGTTAAATACACTATCTGTCTGGGTGTGTGTGTGTGTCTGTATACGTGTGCATGTGTGTGTGTCTGTGTGAGTGTGTGTGTGTGCATGTGTGTGTGTGTGTGTGAGTGAGAGTATGTGTGTATGTGTGTCTGTGGGAGTGTGTGTGTGTGCATGTGTGTGTGTGTGTGTGAGTGAGAGTATGTGTGTATGTGTGTCTGTGGGTGACTGTGTGTGTGTGTGCAAGTGTGTGTGTGTGTGTGTGTGTGTGTGTATGTGAGTGTGTGTGTGTGTGGGTGTTCGTGTGTGTGACAGATCTTATATCAAGCCTTATTAGCAATAGTGTGCTTTTAATAGAAGCCAGGTCTTGCAATCGTGTTCCTATATTCTGCTGTGTCTGCAACAGTTGTTGTTGCCGTCTGTAAGGTCACTGTGTGACCTGTGTGTCTTGTGGTGCAGTTATGGCTTTTCTGTATTACCTCAAACCTTACTAACCTATTTTAATATAACATAAATGTTGCAGAACACTACACTAGGAAGAAAGTAGCCTCTCTCAGGGTATCTGCACATTTTAAGACCTCTAATGAACACCAATACCTTGGCAACATAAATCTACAAACTACACTACAGTAGGCTATAGGCTATGCTCTGTAGAGGTTTATTAAGTTTGAATATCAAATATTCAATGCACAATTACAGAAAGTAAAAAATGTTCAGCAGTCTGAATGAAGACAATGTCCCCCCGCATCAAATAAATATAAGATCGCTGTAAAGGCAACGTGAAAACCCATCATTACCACCTTTTCAACCTATTATAGAGCTGTATCAATTGATTGACATTTTCTGATTAATCGAGTCACAAGAACAGTTTAATCAATAAAGATGTGTTAGCTGCAGTATTAGAATGAAATACAAAAATCTGGTAATTTTTGGGGAAGAATGTCCTTCAAATTCAAATTACGTGATATATGGATGAAGCTGATTAAAATACATGTATAATAAAGTTATTATAATCAACTTCATTTCACAACATTGCAAGTGGAGAGAAGCCATCAGTACGAATAATCCAATATGACTAGTGGATATCATGTCACAGTGTTTCATTTTAAGATTTGATGCTTCATGTGGATCAGAAGCTTCCAGAACATTTTGTTCTTTATAAATTAAATAAAATTGAATGCATGCACTTCTGGTATTACCAGAATGAGGAAGGAAATCCTACCTATTACATTTGGACAACAGAGTGCAGGAGTAACTAAATACAGTACATACTCAAATCTTAAACCTTAGTAGGCCTACAGTTTTAAGATCACTTTTTGAGATAGGCCTACTTTATGCATGGATTCCAGGAAATATTATTGTTGTATTTTTCGTTTTTCTACAGTATATAAAGCAATAATGGCTCCACCTCAACCAGCCACATAATTTAAATCTTTCTTTAGTGCATGGAGAAATGCAGACCTGTCGCCAGACCTCCGTCTTAAGGGGGAATATGAAATGCATAGGGGGACGGTTTTTTTCGATCGCTAAACCACAGGGCACAACTGGAGCGACATGTGCAAAACTCTAACAACGCTCTGCACAGCAGCAGTTCATGTGGACCAAACTGTAGCTAATTTTTCATTGCTTAAACACAATTTTCAAAACTCACTCGTATCTCATGGCTTAACCACAGCCTGCACAACACTGTGGATTTCCAGCACTTTGTTCAAATGGTAACACACTGCTGTCACAACTCTAAACACATTCAAAACAGAATGGATTTCAGCCTAGTCCATTTAAAACACTGCGGATTGCAATTTCAACTGAAACACTAAGAAGGTTAAGACTTGTGAACATATACTGTATATATAGGCCTACAGTAAATAGGGAAAGCTCAAAAATATTTTTTTGGGAAATGGACCAAGGAAGACAGGTTGGTGGAGGGAGAAGAGTGGCAGTGAGAGTGAACGATTGGAGGAAGACCTAGGAGACAGAGCTGTATTTTCCGATGAAATAAGGGCTACTCTGATAGACCCTGTTGTGAATCATGGTCTCTCATTGAGAGAGGCAGGGTTGAGGGTGCAACCCAATCTGCAAAGATCTAAAGTTGCATCTGTACTACGAATTTTCCAGCAAACAAACAGATAGTGAGAGATAGCCTGGTCCAACCAGACCATCTTACTTCATTTCATTTGTACAGAAGTGAAATGAAAATTGAGCAGAAGTAGGTAGGCGGGCGGAGCCAGGCTAGGTGAGAGATGCATCCTTACAGTAAAGGACAAAATTACAGGAATTGATTTCTGTATTTCAATTATAGAATATTTACACAGATAAATACAAAATTTGGAAATTTCATCAATAAAATAAAAAGATGTATCTATTGAAGCAAACGTCTGATTTTCATTTATTTTTGTTTACCTAAACATAACTGGTATAAAATAAACAATTTCATGTGAAAGAATTTCACTCTTTCCTCAAAGAAAATACTATGTTATTTGTGTGAAGTAACTCAGATTATTCAAGCTGTAAAGATTAAAAAGTTTAGTGTTAGTGTTTCTACTCTGTGTGTTCTGAGTGACAGTGTGTGTTATCTCAATGAGGCTGGTTCATCATGTTCTGAGCCTATTTTGCAGGTGAAGTGAACCGCTCAGCTCCATTGACTGTTGGTAGTGCTGATTATAGTTAGAGTTTTGCACATTGAGCTCCAGTTGTGCCCACTGTGGGTTAGCGATCAAAACAAACTGTAATAATTGTGCCCCCCTATGCATTTCATATGCCCCCCTTAAGACTGAGGTCTGGCGACAGGTCTGCATTTCTGCATATTAGCCTAAAGTTGTTTTATTGTACATTTTACTTCCCAGACAGGAGAAAACATAAATGACTGCTATACATCACTGTAAACCCTTTGAAGTCTTTCAGTTGCATAGCACAAGTTGGTTTGGTTTCTCTTTGCAGAATTACAGGATGCTGTGGAGGAGGTTCTGCCCAGTCTGTTGGAGCAGCAGGTCACTGTTTTCATCCTGTCCGACACATGCAGCAATGCAGCCGCCCAGAGCTTCACAGACAAAATGAGTCAGGCTTCTTCTGAGCCTCTATCCAAAGAATTACGCTCACATTTAACCTTGCGGAGTCCAGCAGCCTACATTTACACATCAGGGACAACAGGTAAACTACTTCAGGTGTAACATGTTCTTTATTCAACAGTAGAAATAAACAGTGACTTCATTAATATAAATACACCTCTGGCTTGTTTCTCACAGGTTTCCCTAAAGCAGCAGTGGTCAGCCATGCCAAATTGTGGAACGCCTGTTTACTTGTCTGTCTAACAGGAGTGACATCCAAAGATGTGATCTACAATACCCTCCCTTTCTATCACAGCGCCGGCTTCTTTGGTTTCTGTTCAGTCATCGAGAGGGGTAGGCACACATTTGGGTTGTATATTTGTTGAACCTGAAAGGGAAAATGTTCAGTCATGTGGTCTTATCCTATATTCATATTTTTCTTAATATCAAATGAAAAAACATAGACAAAAAAAATTCTTTTGAAGAAGTAAATCTGAAAAAAAAGGTTATTATACCTTCAAGTAATTTTCTGAAGCAGATGAACAATGGAATTTTTAGCAAACATTACTCAAACAGTATTAAATGATACATTTGCTGGAGATCATTTTCTGCTGTGGATAAATTCACATTTGGGGTGATGTCAGACAAAATAATCTGCGTATTTAAAGCAGCAGGATGGTTTAGACAAATTTAGACTAAGAAAATATAAATAAATGATTTTTAGGAATAAATCATATCAGGCTTTAGACACAGACACGGTAATCTTTTTATTGTTGTTTTGGTCCTTTGAAAGATTTATTGAGAAAAAGAAGAATCCTTTTATCCATTTAAGATTTGTCTTTTTGTCGTTGTGTGTAGGCATCACAGTGGTTTTGAGGAGCAAATTTTCTGCGTCTCAGTTCTGGGACGATTGCCGTAAATATAACATCACTGTCATACAGTACATAGGTGAAATCATGCGTTACCTCACCAACCAGCCAAAGGTATGTATTGTTTCTCACAGCATTATCATCAGTGGTACTATCACCTGCAGAAAAAAAAGTTTTGGTTCTTCCTTTTTCTTTCCCAATAGAAACTTAATGATCAAAGCCACACAGTCAGACTTGCGATAGGCAACGGGTTGAGGGCAGATGTTTGCAGGGACTTCATAGGAAGGTTTGGAAATATTCAAATTAGAGAGTTTTATGGGGCAACAGAAGGCAACTTTTCCCTGCTGAACTACAGCGGTAAGATTGGAGCAATTGGCAGAGACACCTTCCTCTACAAGGTAAAAGTCCATGTTTCACTCCAGATTATAAAGCAAACGCTTTAAAAGCTGTTAATCAATATTGTTTTATGTTGTGTATCCTGCAGATGTGTTTCCCACATGCTGTGATCAAATACGACATAGATGAAGGAAAGCCTTTGAGGGACTCTTCTGGTCTCTGCATACAGGCTGCCAAAGGTGCGTTAAAACCAAACCTGTGGGTCACAGAATTAGAAGTCATGTCCTTTTTATTGTCCCTTTGATTTTAAATTTAGGAGGTCCTGATGTGCAGTGTAGGGTTTACAATTTAAAGTCACACATAAAAGGTTTTTATTAGAATCATTGTCCTTAAAGGTGCTACGAGGAACTTTTAAATATTTCTGAAACAGTCTTGAAACTTTTCCTCTGATGATCATAAATTACATTGAGCAGCAAACGAGACCATCAGTGCAAAGAATGCTATTTTTATATTCTTTCTTTATGCCTTTGTCATGGGTAGTTTACCCAGGAACAACAGCTGGCGTAGTAAAAACACAACCGCTTTTTGTCCAAAGGGGGTGCAAGAATGAACACAGGCGAAAGTTCCTCTGAGCACCTTTTAAATCGTTCTCTGCATGTCACTCCCCTCTCTGCCCCATTTCAACTCTGTCTCTACGCTATCAATAAAAAGCATAAAAATGCCAAAAAAAAATCTTAGATCATCATGTGTAGAGAAACTCTGGGTCATACAACTGCCCTGCAACATTCAGGTCACAGGTTTTCTTAAGGTGCTGTTAAATGTATGTTGTCTTGGGTATCAGCTGTACAATACTCAATAGAGGAAGTGGTATCAGAGCCTCTCCTGTGTTAACGTTCCTCAGGTGAGCCTGGCCTCCTGGTAGCACAGATATCCATGACCGCTCCGTTCTCTGGTTATGCCAGAGACCTGCAGCAAACAGAGAAGAAGAGGCTGCATGACGTCTGCAAGAAGGGAGACGTCTACTTCGACACCGGCGACCTGGTGCTCGTTGACAAAGACAATTTCATCTACTTTCAGGATCGAGTCGGAGACACTTTCAGGTGATTTTCATCTCCTGTTTCAGACGTCTAATTGAAAGTGGAGCTTTAAAGAACAAACAAAAATGGTGTGTGTTTTTTTTGGTAATAGATGGAAAGGAGAGAATGTGGCTACAACTGAGGTGACTGACATCATGACACTGGCTGACTGCATTAAAGAAGCCAACGTGTATGGAGTCGAAGTGCCAGGTAGTTTTCATTGAACATCTTTTCCATGTCGTCTGCTGTCACAATTGCAGCAGAAATAGAACACACCTTACTCATATTATCCCCAAAGGGAAATTGTATAAACCTCCTTTTACATTTTATTCGTCTCAAATCAAATACAGAGCCTTGAGTTTAAAAGGTTTTTTCTTTGAGGCCGACAGTCAGTAAACAAGTCCAAACCGAACACTATATTTGATACCCCCATTGGGTCACCTGTTATACAGGATGACTATTTTTACTATTAAGTGTTTAGGTGGCGCTCAACAACTTGTAAGTTCATTAAATATCTCATGAGCACAGCATATTAATCAAGTTTTTTTTCACATGATGTTCTTCATGTTAACTAGAGTAATGAAGTGCTACAAGTTGTGAAGGTAGTACGTCCGGCAGTTTGCTTATGTTTGAATTATGGACGTGTTGCAAATCAAATAAAAGTTTGCTCATTTTTAATGGATACATTTAACCATCACACTGTTGTCAACACGTGTCTATCGTGTGTTGTCGTAAAATGGTGTAACATGTCCTATAAACTCTGGTTTAGTTTCTAATTCCCAGTGGTATTTACTCGTCATTTGTTCCCAGTGTCCTGGGCATACACTTTGGCCCAAATATTTAACTTCCTGAGGCAATCGGCAATCTGAAGTTGCACAGGACAGGCATGCAACAAAGAGGGCAAAGTCCAAAAGGGAGAACTGTGAACTAAAGGGGGGTGGAAAACATGCATGAACCAACCAGACAAACCCAAAAAAGGCTAACACTAGACTGTATTTGGATGCAAAGATTCAGGCGTTCATATCTGCCCATTACCTTCATACTGCTGCCTCACTCTGACACGCACACTACTCTCCCTCTCCATTGTCTTGTATGTTTAAATATTTTCTATGATTGACAATTTGTGTCAGAAAATGCACTCCTTCTCAGTCATAACATGTGTTTTGGTTATCTTTTTCCAGGTAAATCATCAACTCTCTGATACCCATTATATCTATTGTGAAAAGGAAAGTCTAATAGCTAATTTAGCATAGGCTTAATTTTAATGGTGCCAATTTGACTACATGTAATTAAATATATGTTTAAATAAACAGGTCTATCGTCTAACTCACTGAATCCTTGCCAACATTATACTTTTTGTTTACATCCCTAAAGCCCTCAATGTATGAACTATAGTTCCAAAAATTAGACCATGAGTATTCACTATAACTTATAAGACAAAGAATAATAATAGTTCAAGTGACCAAAGCCTTTAGCATGAACTTATTCAAATGTTCGAGTGCAGAGTTCAGAGCAAATTCTTAGACTTTCACTTGTGGTTGTCGGTGACCTACATGTTGTATTAACAAGTTTGTGTAAAGCATATCCCAGATTTTAGCCCCTATTTAACACGTGTCAAGCTCTAAAAACATTGGATCCTACATTTCCCACAATGCAACAGTTCTTCTTTCAAAAGCCCTTCCTGCTAGGTCAACAATCACCTTGAATTCTTGCCCACGGTTTGTAAGATAGGATTCTTGTTTTAGATGTTGTTCTCTAAGCCCAGGCTGACCCTGATGACATCATTATGATATAATTGGGGTTACTTTGTCAGTCAATCAATTCGGCCGATTTGAATCAATTCTGAAAAAAAAAAAAAAATCTTCTTCTTCATGGAGCCTGTGCCATATCCGCAAGTCGCATACGCTCCCAACTGTTAGGAAACTTACGTGGCTTACAGCTAGGAATGTCTGCTGAAAGTTCTACAGCTCAGGATTTTAAGCCATGAATTGATGAACTTGCATCTAAGAAGAGCTGTCAGTTTTCTGAGGGCTGTAAATAGGCCAATATATGTGGCCAAATAGCATGCTAATATTGATGATTGATTGTGTCAAGTGTCTAAGGCAGTGGTGTCAAACATCCGGCCCGCGACTTGTAGAGCACACATTTCTGAGCATTTAAAAAAAAAAAGTAAGTTAAATTAAAATTAAATTAAATTGGGAAAAACGTATTCCAAAACAACAAATAACCTCTGTATTTAAAAATAAATCAAAACAGTAGAAGTTGCACTTTTATTTAATTGTATTTTGTACTGTCTGCATGTTTGCACAAAATGTGTCCCTGTACACAAAATTGCACAACTGTAAGGTCAGTGCCTGTTGTATTTGTGTATTCAAATAAACAGTTGTTTATTTCATTAGTGCGTATCTTTGAGCAAAATACCCCCAACATTTTTGCTGAGGCGCTCCGCGCCGCACCTCCTATTCCCATGGCCAGCAGCAACCTTTACTAAGACATTTCGTGGGGGCTACAGAGATCCCTTGTGATCCGTGATAATGTAGGTTACATATGTAGGCTGAGTTATAAAGCATATAACTGAAAAACAAAGCTAAAGATTTGGATTTGACATATGTACGTTATTTTGCCATTATTTTACTGGTCCGGCCCTCTTGAGATCAGAGAGGCTGTATGTGGCCCTCGAACCAAAATGAGTTTGACACCCCTCTAGGTGTTCTTATCCGACTTCTCTTGTCCGTTATTGTGCCGATTTGTGTCCGAAGTAGATCGGATAAAGGTGTTTACATGCAGTTTAAAAGTCCTGTTGAGGTCTTATTCGTTTAGTTATCCGATTATGAGTCTGCATGTAAACGCACTGACTGATCCCGTAAAGACTGCCACTTCTGACTTAACTGTACTTCACTTTTTCCCAGGCCAGGAGGGGAGAGCTGGAATGGCTGCCGTCATTTTAAGGGAAGGACAGAGATTTGACTCCACAGGTGTTTTTAAACATGTCGCAAAATTCCTGCCGTCCTACGCAAGGCCACGCTTTATAAGGATTCAGGTATTTTTCTTTCAAAGCGTTTTTGACCGGTTTACCCTCTGTGTTTGTTATAGCATAATTAATTGTGCTGTGATTTGTTACAGAGTTCCATGGACGTTACTGTCACGTTCAAACATCTGAAGATGAAGCTGGTGGAGGAGGGCTTCAACCCGAATAAATTAACGGACCCTCTCTACTTTCTGGATGAAAAAGTCCAGAATTACATCCCACTCACCCTGGACATGTTCAGTTCAGTTACAGTGGGGAAGATCCACATTTAAAGTGACTTTCCTTGCCTCTCTATTGACCAAGTGAATTACCTTTATATCTCTATGTCTTACTCTTTACCTTATGCTGCAGCAGGAATGTCACACATATTCCTCAGTGACTTCATTTCTCCTCCAGTGAAGATGTTTGAGCTTGTTGCACTGAGACGTTAAATTTACACATGTTGTGTGCAGGGATGGCTTCACCTAAAGAGTATTTTTTTCCCTTTTGAGAAAAACTGAGATCTGTGAGCGCCTTATTCTAATAATGGCCTCTGGCTGTGTATCATTCAAGTCTGTTGATGCTGTTGTCGGTGCACATTTCTCTTTGAAATTGCTATTCCTATACATTAGGTTATAGTAAAAAGTATTGTTCTTGCTGGTCTTAAAAAGGCACTCAAATCCAAATCATGTTTTCGATGTATAAAGGATGAATTGTTTAGCCTTGATGTGTGCTAAACTGCTACATTTCTCTACAGTGAATACAGTGTCTCTGTTTCGGGGGATGATTTGTCCAGTTCCTATTGTTAAAAGTACAAATGTGAAAATGGAAAATGTTAAGAAACTGTTAAGGGGCATTTTTCATGGCAAACATTTTGACATGAAACATTTTCTTGGTGCAAAGTTTGATTTTTTCCTGATGCAGAAAAATCATGTGCCAGTGGTAGTTCAGTCTGATCTTATTTCAAATAAAACATTCATTTGGCCCATTTAACTTGACCTTACTCCAGTGTGTGAAAATCAGCAAACTAGAAGTAGATAATGACCTGACTGCTTTCAACAGTGATGTGTTTGAAAAAAATAAAATAGAAAAAAAACACAGCAGCAAAACAATGCCCTTCATGTACCTTTTTAAATAAATCTTCATCTGAGCCCTTTTTGAAGCACAGCAAACTGTTTTTAAGCAATATGACCCAACAGCTACTGGGAAAGAAAGGGCGCAGGGTGAACCCGGGCTTGTGTTGCCCCTGGAGCCGACCCTGGATCGGCTGCATAAGTGGGTCTAGAAATGTACTATTTTTTACAAGTGAATCCAACAGAAACCCATTTTTTTCCTTTTTGTATCTAGCTGAGATCAAAGAAGTGGGTCTGAATAATAATTCAATATTCAGGGTCTGTGGCGTTGCAAGGTCAACTTGCTATTGTCCAGGCATTTGCCTGGACAAAAAGTCAAGGTTCTAGGTTGAAGGTTTATTCCAATAATATGTTAACACATGAATGGAACAAAACTTGTGACTCGGGTACAGCAGTGACTGACAGATAAGGGACATAATTAAAGTGATAGAAAGCAATAAAGTATACAGTCATAAATAAATAAATCAAACTACAATAACTTAATATCTGAGATTATATCTAAAGCCTATAAATAAAAGACGTGTGCGTTGTCCTCTTTGAATTCTCAGGTCAGGGTGAGTATTTGCGGTCAAATGCTATAGGCAGTCAAGTCCAAATCAAGTCTCTGCTTGTTTGAGTGCTGCAAGTCGACTTGCAGCTTGGATAGTGAACCTTTCACAAGGTCTTATATTTACTATTCCTGGGACAAAGCGAGTTGAAGATGTGTCACAGCCTGGCTCAAGGGAATGACAATGAGGAAACCACACAAGAGATTAAGTTTAACCAAATAATAATTTATTTAAACAAAGTTTAAAGTAAGCTAATAAGTGGTGCGTGAATGTCAGTAATCAGTAATGGGTGCGGTGTCTGTGTGAGTGAAGAGTGTTATGTATGTGCAAAGCAAAACTAACTAAGCCAAACCAAAGCAAACCATACATCAAGGAAGGGAGACCAAAGTGGCTGATTCCTGCAGTTTATATAGCTGAGGAGATCAGCCAGCATGGGTGTTGGTAATTAGCAATCATCTCCTGGAAGCCTTCCAATCAGGAGGTGCCAGGAGCTGTCACACCCCCCTCCATAGAAACGAGGTTCAACACGTAACCTGCAAAACAACAACAGTTAGATACGTGCAACATAAGTTACATTACCAAACAAACAAAACAAGCCTAAGACACAATTTATACTCGGGCATGACCAACCACTGACCGGTTGAACAAATATCTCTCTTTGTCCTAAAAACATTTTTTTCCCGCATCCCCGAGACCCAGCAACTAAGACCCTACAGAACGGGAACACACCACAGGAACGAATGCTACCAGGTCTTTATACAAGTAGATATAACCCGTTTCATACAAGGCCAGAAAAAGTGCTGAAGGACCCGCCCATATGTTCTCCTCAATCCCCCTTGACCAGCTACCTGCACCATTTTGATCACTGGCTGTCTATATTTCACAGGAAGCACAATCTTCCCCACTGACCCCCCAGCCAAATTTCTCCCATGAGGGACCCACCTTCTCATCAGCAGGCCATGATGGAGAAAATAAGCTCTAGAAAGGTTTCCGAGCTTACCAGAATGCACAGCACGATCAAATAGTTCAACTAAAGAAAGATCATCCATCTGGTCCTTCACCAATTATGCATGAGAAACGGACCCAAGATCAGATCTTTGTACGTCAACTCTTGGCAGCACACTGAGAGAACGGGTCACTGCACACTGACTGCTCAGGTACCTCAGACCTCGCTTTAGCAGGAGACAATACACACAACCCAGCAGAGGTGGAAGCGTCAGGCCACATACATGCTCCTGCCAAATCATTGCCCAGAATAATTAACACCTTTCATTGACAATTCTGGACACACCACCTCTACATCCCCCTGTATCATACCACAGGACAAATGCACTGTATGGACAGGCACAACAATGGTGTTTAAATCCATTCCTCTGATTTGAACACACCTTCCTGTCTCAGAGTCTGGTGAAAAATGTAAGGCTGACTCCCTAATGAAGCTAGTTAGAGCCCCAGAATCTCTAAAAATGTTGACAGGCACCTTCTTGCTATTGTCAACTAAGGATACAAAACCTTCTGATATAAATGGAGCAAATCTTAAAGCAATGTCAGCTGCACTCATCTGAAAAGGAGGGACAATTTTGTCAGTACTTAGCTCGGAGCTACTAAGCGGAACAGCTAACCCAACGGATTGAACAGGCCCTGTACTAAAACCCTTTTTTGATTTTAACAAAGGGCACTCCTTCTTCCAGTGCCCCTGTCGCTGACAATAATTACAAGTTGTAATAGGATCATGGTTCCCAACTGTGCCTAGCTCTACCTTTAAAGAGGACCTATGATGCTTTTTGACTTTTATGACCTATAAACGTTGTTATGATGATTCATAGTCATGCTTAACCATACTAAATTATCAAATAATGACTTACATGCATTTCGACGTATTCCCTGCTGACCGTCTGGGGTGTCTGTGCAGAGCACTAAACACTATTCTAGCCAGTCGAGAAGTCACGTCTTCAAAGCGGTCTACCCTTTCATAATTGGTGACGTCGCATAAAAATTGGTGATGTGACCACGCGGATGTTTCCATGTATGGTAATGCTGTCACTTCCCTGTTCGCGTCTGCCTCGCGCCCTTATAGGTCCATGCTCGCGCTTCCCGCCACTGAAAGTGTTTCGGAAGGAAGGTAACCAATCACAACGGAGTGGGGTTTGCAGGAGGGGGGGGAGGGTAGCGGAGATGGCCGATGCACAGGCGGAGGGAGCGGAGATTGCCGAAGCACACACACTCAAGTGTTGACAGGATGTGCTGGATCGCCAAAATAAGAGAAAGAGCTTCCCGAAAATCTACATAGTTTTTTGTGATGTGATTCGTGTCAGGTTGCTCTATAGCAGTGTAAAACAAGAAATTAAGACCAGAAAAGTAGTATAATAGGTCCTCTTTAAAGAACCCCCGACTGAAATCTGATTCACCTTTCTCTCCGCTGTCTTTGCGTCCAAACTGTTGACTTTGCTCCCCATAGATACGTTTGTGTGTTAAACCATATTTGTCAGTGAGTACAGCGGCTTCTTTAGGAGTTTTAACCTTTCGCTCATTGACAGTGGCGTGCACAGACATTTTGGGGGGCAGGTGCTCATTGCAAAAAAAAGCGCACAATATATTCTATCGATGAATGACCAAATCATTTTAAGGGTACTTGTACAAAATCCCCCCCAGGCCTAATGACTTTTAATACCCGGCCTGCCACACATAGTGTTTCTCAAAGGAATTTGGGAGACTGTGTTTGGGACCCTGGACCTTCTAGGGGTGTCAGGGGGAATGCTCCCCCGGAAGAAAAATGTTAACCTTTTAAAGTAAAATTCATCAATCAGGTGCACTTTGAGAAGAAAGCTAAGGCTAAATCACCTGTGTCAATGTGGGCTATTTAGTACTATTTTCTGGAATAATTTGGAGACACAGAATTACCAAAAAACAGAAAGAAAAAATATACATGTTTGAAAAAAAAAACTGTCAGTTTCGGATTTTTTTAAATAATCCCTTATCCCGAATTATCTCTTTGAAGTCTTCGTTAGGCCCCTGATCTCCGTACTAATAATATCCTACTAAGGTAAATACAAGATTACTGCAAGTCTGGTAACATAGAAATAACTTGTGGTTGGGACAAAATAATATAATTAGCTTATATAGCTTCATGATTTAGTACCACCAACCCACTTTGCGTAGTTAAAATAAAATGTGTGGACAGCTTTTAAGATATTTCAATAACATTTGAGGAACAGTTCAACATTAAAATCTGAGCTTTAAAAGGCCCTGGGCACCAACTGGTCTTAACTAAGCCTGGTTGTAACTGCTAAGTAGGGCGTAGTTAAGACCAGGCTTAAGAATGGGCGTAGTTAAGACCAGGCTTAAGAATGGGCGTAGTTAAGACCAGGCTTAAGAATGGGCGTAGTTAAAGGGGTAGTTCAGGATTTTAGACATAGGGCCTTATTCCCAAGTTAGCCTTGGTGTTCTTTATCATTGGAGACAGTTTTCAACACATTTAATTCAGTCCTTCTAGTTGCAGAGTGCGCTCGTGCTAAGCTAGCGCACGGCATCGGGGGAATACCTAGCCTGCTACTAAAACAGTCTTACCCACTCCACAGTACACCCGAGGCCAATCAATTATAACGCCAGACTATCGATGTAAATGTCTGTGTTGATAGAATAATTTTAGAAATAAAACCAACCTCGCATCGCATGAATTATCGCATTGTGAGGGACTACTTTCTTAGCAGCAGCGGACTTTTACTTTGCTGTGTAACCGAATCACTACAGCAGAAAGTAAACAGAGCAGCGTGGGACAGAAACTGAAACTGCACTGCCACCAGTCTACCGTCATTCTGTCCCGGTTCTCTGCTGCAGCTCCAGCGGGGGCTGTCTCTACAGACGCTCTTTCTCTTTCTGCCCTTTGAGCATCCCTCTCAATTCTTCATCAGTGTATTCCGGCTCGTACAGGTACGGGCAGCAGCAGGTAAACAAACTATTATAGAGCCTGTAACCTAGGTATTAGTCCGCCGCTGCCGCAGCCTACAAGGAATAAAGTCCCTCAAAATGCAATATGCGAGGTTGGTTTTATTTCTAAAATTATTCTATCAACACAGACATTTACATCGATAGTCTGGCGTTATAATTGATTGGCCTCGGGTGTACTGTGGAGTGGGTAAGACTGTTTTAGTTGCAGGCTAGATATCCCCCCGATGCCGTGCGCTAGCTTAGCACGAGCGCACTCTGCAACTAGAAGGACTGAATTAAATGTGTTGAAAACTGTCTCCAATGATAAAGAACACCAAGGCTAACTTGGGAATAAGGCCCTATGTCCAAAATCCTGAACTACCCCTTTAAGACCAGGCTTTTAGAATGGACAGTTAACATGACTCTGGTCTTGACTCTCACCCTTCATCTTCATCTTCCTCCTTGCTGCTGGTGGATGCTTTCATCCAGGAGAGCAGAGAGCTGCTCCCCTGGGCTGCCTGCTGTAGCTCCCTTTCTTTTGCCTTTTTAACCTCTCCTTTCTAGGTATTATACTGCAATTTGTAAATAAAAAGAGACCAACCATATAAAATAAGACTGCTTGGTTACATTACAACCAGGCACAAGGCTACTTTATCTGCAGGCAATTGGGAATTGCCTGTTTGTCATTTAGCAAATAAATTACTGCATGTGTTAATTATATAGCCTAAAGTAAACCTAAACAACACTAAATATTCAGCATACTGATAGATTCACATGCTGTACCAGTGACAAACTCCGCCGAAATTAGTTGTGTTCATCACGTCATATCTATTTTTTTTTTTTGGGCTAGCTTGTTAAGCAGGACAGTCGGCTAATTTATGCTCAGCTGTGTGGCACTGCACGATATAGGCCAGGCAAAGTAAGGCATTTTGGGGCCAAAAATAGAATAAATTGTAAAAGAATTTTTTTCAGCTCAGATCATTTCTATGAGGTGTCCAGAACAACATACTAAAAGTCCTAAGAAATCCTAGTTGGGGAAACATGTTTAATTCTCATCAATCCGAGATGTGTGCCAATAAGGCGAGACACCAATAAATCCCAATGGGGCTATTTTTTTCCTTTACTCCTATCAAAATGAAACTTTACACAATGAAAGTATCCATGAAAATTTAAATGTTTTGTATTACAAGTTTCTTTGAAAATGTATTTTAATATGCAAATGAGCTATACACTAATCGTACACGCCCAAAATAAACCCAAATAAGCTTAATTTTTTCCTTTACTCATACCACAATAAAACTTTACATAGTAAAAGTATACTTGAAAAGTAAAACATTTTGTATTACAAGTTTCTTTTTAAATGAATTTGAATATGCACATGAGCTCCACACTTATTGAATATCCAATCATCGTACTGCCAATGGGTGATGGCAATGCTGCTTTTAGACTGGCCTCTAACCTGAAAAACTGCCTGGCTTACCTGCCAGGGGTATAACAGGTGCCTCTCATGAATTAGATTTGTCTCTTCAAATACCACTGCACGCAATTTGATAGCACTACATCCAATCAGAGCAATGAACAATGTGACGTATTAAGCCCCGTTCGTTTAGCGAACAGTGGGGTTAACTGTTAAATTGAACTTTTGCCGTGGTCGGTCGGCAAAACAGAACATTCCTCTTACTTGCTAATGAAAGATTTGAGTGCCGTCTTCCAAATTGTAAAGGGTCGAGGCCCCAGAGCACCATACATAGGGCTCTGGCCCGCCCATATCAGATAGAACCAATTAAAACGCAGCTCAGGATTTCTTGACATATTTAATGAGCTTCAATGGAGAGTGCCCAGACCAACAGGCGCAGCACATTTAATTTGCCAGCGCCTAGTGGCAGGTCTGGAGTTCCAGGCTAGTGCCATTCCCTTTCCTATGCCAAATAGACGAGATGTAGAATCACAGCCTGAAATGGCATGGAGAAAGAGGAGATTGTCACACACCTTGGGACCAAGTAACTCCTTTGTCTACTTTATGCACCATATCCATCTTGTTTTTGTTGCTTTCTTTGGTTCTTGTGCCATAAACAGCTCGTGTGCATTCAGATCAGCATGATGCAACAAGAGTACTAACAAGTCTGTGTCATCACCTACTGAGACTGTGTCTTTTGTTCTGGCAGAGGCAATGGCAGTTTGGACAATGAGCACATCTGCATCATGCTTTGCATGGTTTGTGATACACCATTTTTATCTTACAAGTTTCTTTGAAAATGAATTTTAATATGCAAATGAGCTATACACTAATCAAATATAGGCTACCCAAAATATATCCGCATAGGCTTCATTTTTTCCTTTAAAGATCCAAGTGACTGCTGCAGATATTGCTGCGGTTGGTTGCATACACATTCAGTACTTTATGATTCCTCCTATACGTGAACCTATTGTGTATCAGCCACTGGCTCTGTTGCCAGCAGATAACAAAACATCACAGCTGGATGTTTTGTGGAAGACATCCCTACACCTTCACTCTCAAAGGCCATCATGGTCTGGTATGATGCAGATCCTGCATCTTCTAGATGAACACCCTGGGAGAGCTTCAGTAACATTACTTCCAATGATTGATCTTGATCCCAGTGATGAATCCTGCATATACTCAACATTGAGGTTTGTGGCAACTCAAGCTCTGCAGTATGATGTGACCCCTGTTCTGACGTTCGACCAACCCCTTCTGGAAAGCCTTGACCATTATAAGTTAACTTCTAATACAAATGTTTTACTTTTCATGTAGACTTTCATTGTGTAAAGTTTTAATGTGGTAGGAGTAAAGGTTAAAATGAAGCCTATGCAGATATATTTTGGGTAGCCTATATTTGATTAGTGCATAGCTCATTTGCATATTACAATTCATTTTCAAAGACAAAGACAAAAAATGGTGTATCACAAACCATGCAAAGCACGATGCAGATGTGCTCATTGTCCAAACTGCCATTGCCTCTGCCAGAACAAAAGACACAGTCTCAGTAGGTGATGACACAGACTTGTTAGTACTCTTGTTGCATCATACTGATCTGAATGCACACAAGCTGTTTATGGTACAAGAACCAAATAAATTAATGTATAGCTGTCCCCAGACAAATGTGCAATATCACATCTCTCTTCCTGAGATCCTCTGAGATTGTCTTTCCCTTTTGGCAAGTCTGATCTGTATGGGTTCACTTTGGTGAGCCTAAACTGACCTGGTTTTATCTCTGTTTTATCTGGTGCCGCCCAATTACTTCCCTAAAGATCTCTCATTACATTGGTCCATTTCATCACTCAATTTGGCCCACCTGATTGTGTTTACCTGCTCCATTTAAGCAATGCAGCTCAGGGTTCACAAACTTTTGCACATACAAAAGTTGTCAAATAATTTATTTTTTATCAGTTTTAACAATTGATTTCAGGTAAAGAAAAATGTGGAATTGATCAACAAAAATCTGTTATTTCATATAAAAAATACTGGTATTGATAAAAATTAATTAATGATAGTCAAAATAAATAAAATTCCAAAAGGCGAGTTAATTGGTCCCAAGGTGTGTGACAATCTCCTCTTTCTCCATGCCATTTCAGGCTGTGATTCTACATCTCGTCTATTTGGCATAGGAAAGGGAATGGCACTGAAAAAAGTAAAAAATGACACTAGCTAGGGGGGGGGGGGGGGGGATCTAATTCATGAGAGGCACCTGTTATAAGTAAGCCAGGCAGTTTTTCAGGTTAGAGGCCAGTCTAAAAGCAGCATCGCCATCACCCATTGGCAGTAGGATGATTGGATATTCAATAAGTGTGGAGCTCATGTGCATATTCAAATTCATTTAAAAAGAAACTTGTAATACAAAATGTTTTACTTTTCAAGTATACTTCTACTATGTAAAGTTTTATTGTGGTATGAGTAAAGGAAAAAATTAAGCCTATTTGGGTTTATTTTGGGCGTGTACGATTAGTGTATAGCTCATTTGCATATTAAAATAAATTTTCAAAGAAACTTGTAATACAAAACATTTAAATTTTCATGGATACTTTCATTGTGTAAAGTTTCATTTTGATAGGACTAAAGGAAAAAAATAGCCCCATTGGGATTTATTGGTGTCTCGCCTTATTGGCACACATCTCGGATTGATGAGAATTAAACATATTTCCCCAACTAGGATTTCTTAGGACTTTTAGTATGTTGTTCTGGACACCTCATAGAAATTATCTGAGCTGAAAAAAATTCTTTTACAATTTATTCTATGAAAAACGCTATTTTGCCTGGACTAATAGAGGCTACTTTAAAACAGAGACAGATAAATGCAAGTTATAGCTTGGCAACTGAGGCTTTGGGGGCAAACAATACACTCTTGACTCCATTCAATGTATGTGTTACCTCGCTGGTGGGGCAGGGCAGGCCGCGGAGTAGGTGTGTGTGTGCAGCAGCAGCTGTGAACTGCTGCGGCAACGCACCTCCGTTTGTGTCCACTCTGCGCGTTCACGTTGAAGTGTGTGCGGAGGAGGAGGAAGGGGGGCATATTTATTGGGGCATTATTGTCAAACGTTTTTAATCGTTGAGCATTTATAGATGATAATGTCGGCATGGGCCGCATACACTGTTTAAAAAAAAAGAAAAAAAAAAAGAACTTTCAGATTTTTTTTTTTTTTTTTTTTTCAAAAGGGCACTTGATTGGGCCAGGGGAAAAGGGCAGGTGCTTCAGCACCACTTCAGGTCTACCTGTGCACGCCACTGCTCATTGATATAAGTAGATATGAAATCAGACACAGACTGCTTAAATTGTTCCAGCACAACCAGGTTACGCAGTTCTTCAAAGGAAACAACACTGGATGCAGAACACCACCGATCAAAATGTATATCTAGCTCCCTTTCAAAATCCACATGCGTTTGCTTTTCCACTTTTTTCCAATTTCTGAAGAGCTGCCTGTAAGCTTCAGGAACTAATTCATAAGCTTTTAAAACGGCTTCTTTAACAATTATATACTCTTTGCGCTGTTCTGCTGTTAATGCTGCATATGCCTTTTGGGCTTTACCTCTAACCACGCATTGAAGTAACAACGTACATTCACTATCAGGCCACTCCTGTGCATCAGCGAGACACTCAAACAAGGAAAAAAACGTATCTGGGTCTTCCTCATCAAATTTAGGCAGCAATCTGAGATTCTTAGTACAATCCACTCTAGATGAACCAGCAGACCTAGTTATATCAGTACCTGCCATTTTACCTTCTCCAACTAGATCTAGTTTACATTGTTCAATGTCCAGGTTTGCATGCTCCGTTTTTTGTTTTATTGCTTCAAGCGCCAACTGCTTATCCATTTTTGTACGTTCAAGGGCCACTTTATCCATTTTTGTTTTTTCAAGAGCCAATTCTTTATCTATTCTCATTTTGTCATGTTCCATTTGTATTAACATCAGTTCCTTTTGTTGATCAAAGGTGAGACTCCCCCTGGTGAAACCATCGTACTTGGTAAACCCTTACCTTCATCAGAAGCCAAAACCCCTTCTTCCATCAAAGTCGCCTTCAGGATACGTTTGATTGTGTCCTTCAGACGTGTGGCTGCAATTTAAATTTTGAAATGATCAGCAATTTTCAACAGTTGGTCCTTTGTACAGCTGTCCAGCAAGGTTTCAGAAGGCGACTGAATAAATGCTTCTACTAAAGAAGCCATACCGCCAAGAAACAAAATAACCAAAAAAAAAAAAAACTTAATAGCAGTTTCTAACAATTTTAGAAATTAATCACTGCTGAGCACAGTGAGCAAGCCTCCAAGTGCAACTGATAAACTAAGCAAGCCCCCTGGTACCTGCCTAACTTCAAACTAAACCTACCTGGCTTCTGCGGCATACCGGGGTCGAGGCTTTTTTAAAGCAAGCTCAGTTAACCTCAGCCCTGTGGCCAAGGCGTTACGCTCTCGCCCCCACCAGAGACAAGTCTCCACCCAGGATATCGAAAATAAAAAAGGCAAAATAACAAATAGTGCACCGATGGAAGGACAGATTGCTCTGCCCAGCTGGCACACTCCCTAACTAACCAGGGAGATCACACAACTTTAAATCAAAAGCACTCAGATACTATACCCCCCATGAAAAGAAGCTGCTCCCAAACTAACTACCAACCTGTCCTGTGTGCTATTCCTCCAAATTGTTCAATTACTCAATCCAACCACTTATTGACAAGCCCCCCATGTCACAGATGTAGCTATGGGTTCTGACTAATTGTAATTGACAATGTATACTAACAATATTTTAACATTTAGAGGATTATCATTTACATTTAAAAAAATAGTATGCTCCACACTTAGGGTATCTAGCATGAGCAAAAAAGAAATAGGCTACCCTCGCCGGTTAATGGGACACTTGACTATACTGTTGAATTCAAACTGCAACCTTGTGTCAATACCATAGATAGTAGGCTACGTTTAGATAAATCTATTGAAAGTACTATAAAAAACTGAACAGAATGTGCTTGCCAAAAATGTGTAACCTGTGTGTTATTTTTGACTGTGTGTGTGTGTGTGTGTGTGTGTGTGTGTGTGTGTGTGTGTGTGTGTGTGTGCGTAACTTAAAAGTACATCGTGGTCCACCCATCAGGCAGGAGACATATAGGCCTACAATTCAGTTTAACAAGTGCACGCCCACCACGTGCTCAGGTTGCAGATTTTTTGGAGGAGGGTTACCATCTGCAGTCTCTATTTCTGAGATGATTTCTATGACTTGTTTTTAATTTGCGTGTGTGGATTCCAGTGTTCTTGTTTCTGCCGGGGTTAGAATGCCCTTAAAAAAGGAAAAACAAAATTATCTGAAAATATACTGCAGTTAACGGTCGCAGCCTGGAGGTGTCGCGTGCGTATCTTGGGGAAGTGAAAAGCACCGCCTCCCTTCATGTTTGTGTCAGATTGTTTTTTTTTACACTTTTCTCACATTTCAAAAATCTTCAACCCAATTCTTGCGCAATACAATCAGGTTGCGCAGAATTACGCAAAGTGAGAATTGCATAATGCCTCTGGATAGAAATAGCCTAAGTGCAAAATCAGTCCAGAGTTGACGTTGAAACACAGCAAATCTGGAAACTCGGAAACATTCTGGGAATGAAGGAGGGGTCGCGGGGCCCGAGCACCGCCCCGGGACGAGTGGGTGAACTTTGTCACAAATTTCGCAGCTTGACTTATTTAGCCCCCGTGTTTCCCTCTGACAGACAGATGCGTCCAGCGTAGCGCGCTCTGCAAAAATGTACATCTGGTTCACCGTATTAGCCGGACTGGCTGTCCTGTCCTTCTCATTCCTAAAGACATTTTTTCCTTACTTGGGCGAAGACTGCGCGTACATATTCAGGAGCATCAAACTTGGCGTGCGGCTCGTCCGATACAAGAAAGTCAAACCGTTTTACAGCATCTTGGACTGCTTCTTGGACGCGGTGAAGAGGGACCCCAGCAAGATTTTTGTGCACTTCGAAGGGAAACAATACACTTATGGCGAAGTGGACACACAGAGCAACAAGGTGGCCCGGGCTCTACAGGCTGATGCCCAGCTGAAGGAGGGGGATGCGGTCGCCCTGTTTATGGCCAACGAGCCCGCGTACGTGTGGACTTGGCTCGGTTTGGCCAAGCTGGGCTGTCCGGCTGCTCTGCTCAACTACAACATCAGGTCCAAATCTCTGCTGCACTGTTTCTCTTGCTGCGGGGCTAAAGTGATCATCGCCTCTCCGGGTTAGTTATAGTTATAACACGTTCCTAAATCCACCAGGCGCACATAGTAGTGGGGGGCAGGGGTCTTTAAGTCTCTGCACTTATGGTTTCCTTCAAACCATTTCTACTCCAAAAGCACGCCTGTTGCTCCCTCTCAAGTATCCAACGTTGATGAGCTCACATTTTCCAGTTTGGCAACTACCAGTAGTGGAAAATCCATCTAGTCAAATAGCTGACACTTTGTTGGCACTTAGTTTGGGTGTTGTAAAGTGCTTTGGTTTTATTTTAGGAGTTTATAGAACACAACTTATTGTTGAAGGTTGAACCAGCAGTGACTCCATACAAAGCAACTGTGACATTTTCCATCTAAACTTTCCACATGGTTTTCAGTTTAAATAACCATTCTAGACACAAAGAGGTCAGAGTAGGCTATCCAATATTTCACTCAAAACAACCTAATGTCACGGCTTCCTCGGATATATCTAGTGACCCTTTAAAGGGGGCCTGACCCCAAGAGATCCACTGGACTTAAATGACCAACTCCAGGCTCGACTTGGATCAGCTACAACACTAAATTTCTGCTTTACACTTTAATTCATCAGAGTTCACAATCTGGTTATGCCCCTATTAAATAACATTGTGAACTTTTACTTTTGATACATTAAGTACATTATGCGAATAATATAAACTCATTTCAGACAATACCTGGATGGAACCTCATCCTATGACAGCTGTATTTACCATGCAGCTATTGACATGCAAAATAGCATACAAACATTTGATAAGCTAAGAACACGATGCATCACTATCAGGGTTGAAGTGACCTGAGATGGGGGCTCACCAAAATAAACTTTTGCCCAAATGACTACCGTACTTCCCGTTTTCTCTGCTAAACATTTGATGTTTTAGTTGATGTAAGATGTAAGAAGTGTGGGCAGAAAGGATATTTTTTTAAACAGATAATGGTAATATTTTATGTCACTTAACTTGATATAAACATGTCGTAACAGTTTGGTTATAAGGAAAGACAACAGCTGATTTTTTTGTTAAATGATCACCTGATAAACCAAAAAGATTAAAGGTGCAATATGCAATTTCAGGTGAGGGGGATTTGTTTACATTTGCAGAGCCTGCAGCTAGTTTACAAAACATATTAACTCTACATGTAATTCTTTGTATTGAAAAATTCTATCACCATAAATCAAAACTAAATTATTTTGAGGAACCTGGAACCCCAAACGTAAAACTAGAATATGTTTGTAAACCAAACTGTGGGCCCTACTGCTGTAAACAACAACTTGTGAAACAGTAACTTTTCAGGAAGCTTTCTAACTTCAAACAATGTTCCAGGGATCACTTCTAGGAAAGTTAATTTATTCAGTTATGAGAACATACCTTAGAAAATGTTCACTTATCTGACACACTCAAAGTTACATAGTGCACCTTTAAAGTGCACCTTTAATTCCAACTTGTGTTTAGACTGACTTAGATAACACCGCAATGACAACACAAGATCTATTTTACTGCTCCTCTGTTCGATTGGTTACGACCAAAATGGACCGGAAAGTAAATTTAGTCAAATGATGTCTACATCTTAAAGTTAAGCAAATTTGTTTAGGAACAAGAGTTGAACCCCTTTCTTTCCCCGCACTTGGTTTCAGTCAATATTCAGTATCTTTAAGGTAGCATCGCTCACGAAACAATTGTTTCTCCCTGGCTTGCTGCTCTCATAATGGTGATCGAGTATAGTTCCAGTCCTGAGAAATGCATACATTTGGGGCTGAGCTGCATGCACCATGTGCTCGTTCCTACTGGCAACGTGATATAGGCCCCCCTACATGTGCTGCATTGCGCAACAACACAGCGCTCTGACTATATTGTGTGTGGGGCTGAATGCTGCTCTGTGTTTTGCAGAGCTGCAGGGCGCGTTGGAGGAGGTTTTACCCACACTGAGAGAGCAGGGCATCAGTGTGTACCTCTTGTCTGAGACCTGCAACATCCCAGGCATCAACACTCTGTCTGACAAGATCAACCAGGCCTCAGACCAGCCACTGTCCCCAGACCTCAGAGCCAATATCCACATCAGAAGCACTGCTTTGTACATCTACACGTCAGGCACTACAGGTAACTAAGCCAGGAAAACTCCTCTGAAAGACAATGTGACCAATGGAAAGTTAAAGTCTACACAGACAGCCATGAGAAGTACATTCAGTCCGATGTTTATTAGATACAACAGACTAAATCTAATGCTGTTTAATTGTTGTTGAACTGAATTGCATTAGAGTATACGTAGAGATGTCAGTCATATTCCATCCACTGCATTTACAGTATATGATATAGAGGCTAGACATTCGATTTTTCACCCAGTGTATCTTTTGGTCATTTGATTTTCCTTTCTCTAAAGGATATTCAAAAAACAAGTTAAACAATTTAAAAAAAAAAATTCTTACATTTACTGTTCGTCTTATTTAATACATATTTATTAAAACAGCCCAATAATAAATAAACATTAACATTTTAAATCAAATTTGTTTTTGTTTTTTTCATTTTCCGTATTTTACAAGGGAACAGATATGGATTGAATGGAAGAAGAACGGATTTTATTCAGTGGGACTCCTTGAAATGTTCACATACGTATATGAGATTTTCAGGGACATTTAGTCTGCTCTCTGCTGTTCCACTCTTGTATTGTGATATTTCATACACAAGTGTGTTGTTTGTGTTTTTCAGAACAGACTTGGCAGAAATGGAATATAATATTGATAATTATGTTTTTAACTAATACATAATCGCTTGAAAATAAAAGTTAAAAAAAAATGACATTAGAATGAACCATTTATGTGCCATGTTACACCGCCATGTTTCTACAGTAGGAAAAAAACTGCATGTAACTGCACGTCGTATGAAATACCTGTAATGATTTATTATTCTTTGAACTTGGAAGGTTTGCCCAAAGCAGCCGTTGTCACCCATGAGCGGGTCTGGGCGGCCTCCTTCATCCAGGCGGCATGTGGAATCACGTCAGAGGATGTCTTCTACATCAATCTGCCTCTCTATCACAGTGCAGGCTTCCTCATCGGGATGAGTGGAGCCATCGAGAGGGGTAATTATAATAATCCTAATCAAAAATGGAACTAGAGCATTTACACCCCTAGTTTGAACTGTAGGGAATGTGTCTTACACTGAGATAATAATTCTACAACATGATCATTTTGCAGGTGCAACCATTTTCCTGAGGAGGAAGTTCTCCGTCACTCATTTCTGGGAAGACTGCAGGAAGTACAATGTGACAGTGATGCAGTACATTGGTGAAACCCTTCGGTACCTCTGCAACACGCCCAGGGTAGAGAAAAAAAGAATCCGGACCAACTTCTGGTTATGCAAATAACAGTATTGTTCTTGAGGTAGAAGTGACGCTTTGCACTCCCTCTCACTCTTTGCAGAAAATCAACGAGAAGAACCACAAAGTGAAGATCGCCATCGGCAACGGGGTCCGAACTGAAGTTTGGTCTGAGTTTCTGAATCGCTTCGGGGACATTAAGGTCAGAGAGTTGTACGCTGCCACCGAGGGAAACATCGGCTTCATCAATTACACGTCCAAGGTCGGAGTAGTGGGGCGACTCAACTTTGTCCACAGGGTGAGCTCTAACCAGAGGGACAGGGGTTTTAAGCCATACCAGCATCAGCACTGATTACAGGGTGGTTGGGTCGGTCGCTCAGTCCAGACCAGTTTGGTCCAGAAGTGAACTATCCTTATCCAACTACTGGATGGATTGTCATGAAATTTAGTTGAGACCTTACTGGTTTCTAGATGATCAATTCTAATGTCTTTGGTGATCCCCTGACTTTGCCTTTAGCACTGCCACGATGTTAAACTCTTTTTTTTTAGTAAAATGTCTCAATAATTTATGTACAGATTGTCATGAAATCAATTTGGTACATTCAGGTTTCCCTTGTGGATGCATTGTAATTGTGATGGATCCTTGTGGCACCACCATGAAGTCCAAATTTGTCAAAACTTTGGCTTATGAAAAAATGACAAATGACATTCTCATCCGCAGCAATTGTTCTTTTTTGTGTGCTACCTAGCGAATGGATGTTAGCATGTTAACACACTTAACTAATATTGTCAAGATGGTAAACATACTAGCCAAACATTCCATGTTGTGTGGCTGCAGACTCTTGGTCTTGTTAAACCAAAAAGCAAATCCTCATCAACCGTAGATTGTTGAAGTATATTAAAAAACATTTTACCTTTTAATTGATTCCATTTTTCTCTACAGTTTTTCTTCCCCTACACATTGATCAAGTTTGACATTGAGAAGGAGGAGCCTGTCAGGAACGCTGAGGGTCTGTGTATTGAGGCAGCCAGAGGTGAGTCCATGTTAGCGGTGGAAATCTATTTGTCTTTCTTTGAAACGAGAGCAGCAGTACGGCATTTGTTGTCTTCACAGCTGAAACTATTCGGTACATCAACAATGTTGACGATCAAGTTATTGTTAGTCTTTTATCAAGAAAAGACACCAAATGCTAAATGCTTCCAGCTTTTGAAATGTGAAAATGTGCTGCTTTTCTCTCTTTATAATCTTCGTAAATTTAATACGTTTGGGCTTTGGGTTCTTGGTCGGACAAACCCAGCAGCTGTATGTTTCCACTAAGGGTCGAAGGGGAGACTGTGATGAACATTTTTCATGTATTTTTCTGTCAGGTGAGACAGGACTTTTGGTGGGAAGGATTACCCAGAGGTCTCCCTTTGTTGGCTACGCTGGCAACAAGCAACAGACTGAGAAGAAGAGGCTCTGCAATGTGTTAAAGAAAGGAGACTTGTACTTCAACACCGGAGATCTGCTTCGGTTTGATGAAAACAGCTTTGTGTACTTTCAGGATCGAGTCGGTGACACTTTCAGGCAAGATGTGACGGCTTTTGCATTTCTAATTCTTGTCTAAATCATTCATCCGAAAATTACAATCGGGTTTATTAGAATACGTTTTTTCAATAGCTTATTAGTTTTATTAAATGGATGCTGTGCTAAATTCTGATGCACAATTTGGGTATGGATGGATCAGAATTTATATATATATAATGTCATATTTAATGCAAATATCAGTTAAACGTCATAATTTCTAATTATGGTCGGCTTTAATTTATACATCATGAAGCTCAGTTCTTTCCAAACTCATCAAGGTATCTTTCCAGTTTTTCTTCTTGAATTTGGTGCTGATCAGTAAGCTGTTTGGCTTGAGTTTTGTCCTTTTCTCTCCGTTGTTCCAGATGGAAAGGAGAGAACGTCGCCACCTCGGAGGTTGCAGACGTTCTCACGAACGCTCATGGAATTTTGGAGGCAAACGTCTATGGCGTTAAAGTTGAAGGTAAAAACACTGATTTCAGAAATAGTCCAGACGAAATGTTATACCCAATTCATACAAATCTTACAGTACAGAGGAAAAAGATGAATACAAATGTGCCTTTAAAAAAAATCTATACTGCATGTATTGAATTGGAATGTCTGATAAGGTCATGAGGGGAGGATCGGGATGTCAGCTGTCACGTTGAAAGAAGACCACGAGTTTGACTGTTCGGACGCTTACAAGCAGGTTGTGAGCTACCTCCCAACTTACGCCAGACCACGATTCATCAGGATTCAGGTAAAAAAAAATAAAAAATCTTATTTCATGCAGCCTTGTTGTATTTTTTGACACAACTAAAAACAATGTTCTGAAGTTTTCATGTAATACACTACCTCGGTGTGATGACAGAGTTTTTACCATTTCAGTTTGATTTAATCACTAAATGAAGATATCGCACCGATGACTTATCTGATATCTAACATTAAACCTCCACATTAAAAATCTGTGTATCTAGAACTGACTGGGATCTTTTCAGAGTTAACACAAGGCCATGATGAAGGAATGCTGTGGTGTTAAAAAACCTTGGTAGCTCACTTGGTAGAGTGCATTCCATACGACTTAAGTCCTTGTCACAGAAGCCCGGGGTTCCAAGCCCCCAAGTGTCCTTCAGGAAACACTGAAGGACACTGATGAAGAAACTGTGTAACACAGCGTGTTATTTCTGAAATTCTTTGTGTTTTTTTGCAGCCCTGCCTGGAGCTGACGGGGACATTCAAGATGAAGAAAGTGAGGTTGGTGGAGGAGGGTTTTGACCCAGCTCACATCGAGGATCCGTTGTACTTTTTAGATCCCGAGAAAAAGACGTATGTTCCCCTGAGTGAGGAAATCTACAAAGCTATCGCTTCCAGGGAAATCAAACTTTAACGTGGAAAAGCAGTCGGTGATCCATTTCACAAAAGTAGCCGTTCATTCATGGATCTTTTTAACATTGAACTAATCTCAGGGGACACTTGAAACATTTCATTGTGTTTACAGACCAGCTTTTTTGTATTAACACAGTTACTGTGAATCTCTACAGTTTTTGTAAATTAATTAGATCATTCTGACAGTAAGCTACAGGTATGTCTTACTGCCACTGTTGTAATTGTAATAATTAAAGTCTTCTTTTTATTATCTGGTTCTCTAAATTTCTGCTGACCATCATCTAAAACCAAAATGTGTTATCAGTTTGTCTGTGTTAATAGCAAATACTGCTTGACTGCATCTTTAACTTATTACATCAAATGTAACTTATTGAAGGATTGTTTTTGCTACTCTGCCCCCCAAAGTGACCTGTTGTTAATCCACAGGCCTCTATAATCTGCTCTGAAAACCATGTGGACAGAGCAATCTTCTGGCTGGTGGGATTGATTGACCAATACCTTTGGCATGAAATGATACTGAGACTTTGTAACACAAGCTATAAGTCACGTGACGTGCACGGCCCGAAAATATGTCGAAATCATGTTTTCAGAAAAACAAGAGAAAGTTCATACATTTCTTATTGTTTCTTGGGCCAAGGTTTAACTCTACACAGTGAAAGACAGATATTACAGTAGGAGGCTGTTTTCACTTTCAGGTTAGTTTTACACGTGTATACTGTGTACATATGAACGACTGGGTTTTGAGCCGGTCATGGTTCAACACGCAACTAACACAGGTGGGCAGTGGAAACCTAAAATCTCCAGCTCACATTAACCGAGAATAGACCCTTCAGTGAAGCGAAAGACATCTTGTCTCGTTAACTTTTAAAATAAAATAAATATTTACAGATTTAAGATTTGGAGGGAAACGTTGTGAAAGTGATTACCACACATTTGTACCTTGGCAGCTAAACAGTTTTTTTTTTTTTTTTTAAGACTGGTTAAGCGTTATCCTAATGCAGTTAACTAATAAAGTCCTGGGATAAATCTTACACACATTATGTTTTTATAAAGTGAGTTTTTTGGCTGAAATTATTTAAAGGAGATGATTTACCTGTTTGGTCAATTTGTAAGCTACATTTTGTGGTGCTGTTAAATAACATTGCACAACACTGACAGGACTGCTGTATAATTCCACTGCATAAGTTTTAGCTAAGTGTACCTTATAAACTGGCAACTGTTGAGTGTTATCCGGATGGGATCTTTCAGGGGAAAAAAAGGAACAAACTTCTCAATGAAAAGAAGAGAACCAGAAGGGCAAGATGAGGAAATTAATTTACATTAAGAGAAACTTGTTTTTGTGGGAAGCAAACCAACAGGATGCATGTCACAAACTCTGTTAATCTTTAAATAATAAAGACTGGATTTGCATTTGTGTGGGTAGAGAAATCCACTTGATAGCTCGGTTTCCTGATGGTTTTACATGTGGAATAAATTGAGCAGCAGCTGTGAAAGACAGAACACTTTCTAGGCATTGCATACTGAACACAACAGCCAACCTTCAACCCACAGAGGAATCGTTTGTGCTCTCCGGTCAGAAACAGCCTGGGTGTGTTCATATGCAACATCTGGAAGTTTACAAAACACAGCACACTAAGAGCAGTTACTTTAAAAATGAAATTTATTTATTAATACAGTGGTATACTTAGAAATGTGTTGCAAAGAAAATAAATAAAAACAGTTGAAATTAAAAAAAAGGAAAACAAAAATCCAAATAAATAAAAAATAATGTCAGCCACACGGGAAAATAAACTAGTGTTGGGGTTGAAGCGGTGTTATATCAAAAGAAAATAGTACTGATGTGCCATAATAAATTGTCTATTAGTACAAAAATACATTTCAGGGCACACAATACAGCATCCAGTATCACAAATAAAGGAAGGGACCACTCTTCACAGCAGACCCCCTCCAGTACATCTTTTAAAATCATTTTAACCAAGCACTTCTCTATTTTGTAAATAAGAATAAAAAGTTTTTCTGACTGTTAAAAATGCCTTAAGTAGTGTTGTGTATATGTTGGTAGAAAAGTCGGACTTATTACTGCTTATGTCAGTTCCAAGGCTCAGGGGTATAACCAGAATACAAACATAAACAATGTAACCGCTTTCTCTTTTTTAAACAAACATTTTCTCTTTTATACAAAATAACAAAGATGTACAAAAGTTCATTTACAGAGAACCAAGGCCATATACTAGCAATATGTACAGCCACAATTTAAACATCTTCTAGCTTTTTTTGTATTTCCTCAGAACTCCATATGCATAGCAGTAAAAGAAAGCATACCTTTTCATCAGCCTCAATTATTCTCGTGTGCTAAATCCAAGTTCACCGTTTATGAGAAAATGCAGAGACAACTTTTTTCTTCCGTAGTGATCGCTATAACTGAAGAATCCGATGTTTTAAAGTTTCACTGAAAAGTTAATATGCAGATAAGGCATCACTGCTTGCAGTGTACGATGGGATTTTCATGTGTTGAACTTAGTAATAGCAGGCTTCTGGACCTGAGTCATAGCACATGCATAGATCTCTAGACAGCAGGAGTTTGTAAAATCAAGTCAGTATATTTATCTACGGTAAAACATTGCTACAAAACATCAGTTTTAAAGAGAGAGAGAGAGAGAGAGCCCGGTCAGAACAAACGGGCGTCTCGTACTAATACTTAACCTTCATTCTTTTTATGTTTTCATCTTTACGTCTTCCTTCATGAGTTGGGCTCAGCATTTCTCAGTAAGTCCTTCAGAGATCCTTCATGAGTGAAACGCATGACCACAGAACTCACAAACAAAAGTTTTGCATATACCAACTTTGCTGTTTGTGAGTTTTTTATTTTTTTAAGTAATTTTTTTTTACAGTACGCAAAAATCCCATTGCAATATTAAACAAGATTCCAAAATTCTCCTTTTTCTTGCAGTGTTCTGACCTTTTACAAAAATTTGCTACAAATGTCAAAATGAGATTATTCAGTCTGTGGCACTGGTCATGCATTCCAACTCCAGTTCCTTAGTTTAAATAACTTGTTTTAATTTTTTCATTTTTTGCAAGCCTTGGGAAAGCACCAGAAAAAAAAGAAAGAAAAAAGAAAGAGTGCAGCCTTGGGGTAGCTGGACTCCTCCGACTCTCCTTGTGTGTGGGTTTTTTTTCCTCTTCTTTTTCTTTTTTTTTATTATCTTGGGCACAGTAAACAACGTGAGAGTGTCATGTTATTTCTTCACCGAGCATCGTGCACCCCGCCACGGTGGAGGAAGCATGGCAGGGGCGATGGAGGTCCCCCCATTTATCACATTCAGTAACAGGCCAGCTGTCGCCCTCTTCAGAAGTGGTCAATGAGCACAGACACACAGTTTGCACCCACCAGGTAGTTTGGGTCTCCAGGGAGAGATTTGTTCTGCCAGGTTTTGGGATCACCTATGGGGACATAAGATACATGATGTCAGCTGCTAGAGCACGTCTCCTACTCTTCAGAATATTGGACACAAAATAATCATGGAAGATGCTCCAAACAAAATGGATATAAAATAAGTCACGATAAGAACATGCGATTGTATATGCTGAATGTCATGATTGTTAATGCATGAAAAAATATCCTCTCGCTCACTGCGACTTAATGTGATTCGTTAAGGCTTAATGGATCCTTAATTGTAATGAATCTCAATTCGCAGTTACTTTATATATGAATTTATATTACACCAAAGCTGGAGTCCAGTTACATGGAAAACGGCATTTCAGAGCCATGCGTCTGGCCAGCCTCTCAGAAAGCACAATATAGACAATGCATGTCATGCATCTCATATATGCATTTATACAATGCATATATCTATGTTTATAAATATAAATATAGATGTATGCATTGTATAAATATATAAAATATAAAAGATTTATAGTATATTAAGTTGTATGTAAATGGCAAATATAGTATCGCCAATAGTACAGAGAATATATGTATAAGAGAAGCGAATATAATTATTATTTTTATTTTATTTTATTTTGATTTTTTTAATTTAATAAATATTTTGATTTTTGATTTTTTTAAGGCAAGGGGTAGGATTAAATAAGTGTATACTTCTTCCTGCTCCTTTTCAGGCATATCTCAACAACACAGATAATTTTTTTTTTTGTTTTTTTTGTGAAAACATAATTTTTGTTTATTGTATTTCCATGCTTTTCATTTTGTTTTGTATAAAAAAGTTATATATATAAAAAAAAATAAAAATAGACACCTGTGACTGTTTTTGGGGGTCAGATGCAACCATCCACATATTGCTACATGACCCAACTGTCTTGTTTAAGTTTATGAAGCTTGTGGCCCGAGGCTACAATCACTTTTAACAACATAACCATCCAAATCTCTGACTCAACTGTGAGTTGCTGCGTGTCATTGTGGGTAATGTAGGCACTAGGTTTTGGCATAAAAGAAGAATTTGTGGAATTTTTAAAACGGCGTTATTTGGGGTTGTGCTTCTTTGATATTAATTCTGTCAATTCAGTCAGACGGTGTTGTAAAAGTTATCTCTTAAAGCTAACAGAATCACTAGAGGTCTACCCAATAGAGAGTCCAAGATCAACAGACGTTATCTGTTGGACTTCTGTCTCCTCAAATAAAGTCATGTCATGATACTAACCAATCATGAACGTGCATTCTCTGAAAGGAAGTATACATTTTTATAGTTACTGTTATGCTTGTCCCTGAAACGTGAACTGAATTTACAACAGATTAAATAAATGTCATGATTCCCATAACAACTTAAAAAAAAAGTTATAATATTTAATGTAAAATGCATTGAAGGCTGCAACTAATGATTCTTTTTTATCACAGTTGAATCTGCTGATTCATTGTTTGGTCTATCAGAACGTCAGAATACACTTGTTTACTCAGTTTACTATCACATAATATAAAAGACAAGAAGCAAAACTATTGAGAAAGCTTGAAAGCTGAAAAGTATGTTTTGCTCTGAAAAGGAGAATAAATGATCTCTTTACCAGATTTTACTTTTTTCTTTGACAGACTTTGAATTGATCAAATAAGTTGTTTCAGCTCTAGCAGCCCTGTAGCGTTTATTCATTAGGAGAAGTTGCGAGGCTGTGTAGTCCATATGAATCATGCCCATAACAAAACAACTTAAAGAGCACATGCATGAAGAAGAAGTGAAGGGGAATGGGGAAAACAAGATGAGCTGATTAAAATGAATCAGACAACGACACACTCTCCTCTCTAATCAGCCAAGCCAGCCCACGGACCCCAAAGGACAGAGAGAGGACAGCGTACCCGACGAGGAGTCGGAGGATTTTAGAGCAAAAGACCAACCATCAGGGGTCATAGACGCACAGTGAGGTAAGCGCAGCTCCACCGGCTTCAGGAACTTGAGTCCGTGAGGTCCACACATCACCAGCGGACTTAGCAGCGTTTCTCCTGCATTGACACACACACACACACACAACACGATTTAAAATTCCACAAATAAAACATGAAGGAATTCACCAGCACACAGGATAATCCATTACTCAAACACCAAACACAAGGGCACAGTGGAGTCTAATGCTTTCATACTGAAGGAGAATTAAATGTTGACTGACTTGGTAGGTTAATTAAATTACAAAACTCCCTTGGTACTGAATGTTAATTTAAAAAAGAAATCCTCTTAATATAACTGCTGGCACGGATGTCATTTTATATTAAGAGCAGATTTCTAACTGCATATCGTGCATATTATTTATTTACCTGTTCTATCTCTTTGCTTTTTTTTAAATTGTATAGCAACACCACATGAGAACAGGTGTACAAACTCTTAGATATGATCAAATGCACAGTTACTCAATAAAAGGTACTTTAAAAAGATGGAGTCAACGATTCTGGAGAATGCCTTTTCTCAAAATCACTTTGTCAAAAACAGTGAATACTGCTGCACGATCCACGACCTCTCCATACTGTGTGTGCACTGGAAAAAAATATGGTTTCAATACACAGCCTATGCTCTGTAAACACAAACAGGCATTTTGCTTGCTACAGTGGGCCCCTTTGTTAACATACCAGTCAGTTTAAAGAGCCTAGGCTGAGCCTGAACACCAGATTTTTTTTCCAGTGCACCCACAGTAGGGACAGGAAGCTAAACGTGAGGAGATATTTACCGATTTTTACTGAAGTGATTTTGAAAACAAGTGTTCTCCAGAATCGCTGACTCCACCTTTAAGGGACTTTACCCTGATATATAGAAATTGATTCAAATAATACAGATATGACGTTAAATCTTACAATCTCTGCACAGTGGTCACTTTTTATCTTAAGTACATCAGCATTGCAGGTTTTTAAAACTGTTTTTTTCCCTCTCAGATTCATCGACTGTTTGTTGTTAATTGACATATTTACGATATAAAAGGAAAGTCAAGCACCAACCTTTCTCCTTGTCGAGGGGGGGCAGGATGCTGTTGTCCCGACACACCTTGAAGTAGATCTCCTGCTCCACGCTCTCGGGGATGGCACCTTGGGGGATGATGATGCTGACGCCTGTCTCTATGGAGCTCAGCACGCCTCCGTTACAGTTGAAGACTCCCCGGGCTGTGGCCACCACCGTGTGCCCTTCGTCCTCATCGTCGTCTTCCAGCGTGCTGGGGCTGAGGGACGGATTCACGGAAGTCAGTCAGCATCATCGCTCAAAACAGTGTGTAGGCAGAGAGTAAATGCACAGCAGAGGACACCAGAGCAACAAACAAGTCTCTCTCTCTCCCTCTCTTTGGCAGCTCACTAATTACCCTCAGAGAACTTCTTGCTTGCAGCTGGATGTGCTGCTCTTACCTCACGGGGATGGCCTTGGGCATGGCGTTGATGTTATTGTGCTGGTATTTGGGCCTGTTGTCCATAGTGCGTGTGAAGGTGTCCAGGCCGCTGTCGTGATCCAGGGGCTGCGGTGACAGCTGAGGCTTCCCCCCGCTGTTGCTCACCACACTGGGCTTACTGAGGAGCAGGTCTGTCTTCACCTGTGTGTCGTTGGGCAGCAGGTTGTGGTTGAACTTGGGGCTCTCAAACTTGCGCTCGAAGGGCCGCGCTGAGCTTGTGTACGGCTTGGGGACGTAGCGGTTGTAGCTAGTTGGAGCGGGAGTGCCCAGCGTCTTTGGGGGTGCTGCGTCGGTACCGTTGACCGGGGATTTGTCGGGGAGCCGGTAGCCACCTGGTGTGGGTTCGTCCCTGCTGGGAGGCCTGAGAGCTGCCAGCTCAGGTTTAGGATTGGGTGACATCATCGGCTCGGGTATGGAGTTCACTGGAAACGTACATGGAGTAGGATAGAATCACTTAAATACTGGTATTATATTCTCAATTCATCGATTACTTGTCTGATTTGTTAAATGTCTTTGAATAATAAAATAAAATACATTCCTAAAACAATTTTGTCTGACCAACAGACTAAACCCAATGATATTCTGTTTAAAAAGGGGATATAAAACAAAGGAAGAATAGAAAAATTGAAGAAGGTAGGAACCATAGATAGTAAATAACATGGATGTAGCATCCGGGCTGACCTCAGTTATTCACACGGCATCCAATAATCCTGGTTTATGCGCGTCGCCATTTTGTGAGGGGGAGGGAGATAGCTGACGTATACCTCCGAGGCAAAGTGAGGGACAACGGGCGGAGAGCAGTCACTCAAGAGATCGCGCCAATACATTTTAACCTCCAAAAGAATAAAAACTAGCGTGGTCAAAAAAAATTCACCCCCCTCAGTGTTGTCATGGAGATATGACCTAAACATACAGACTAAAATGGTTTCGTGGCCCAGGCTGTAAATAGGTTTAATAAGACTTTGAAAACGGCCTGTCAAACAAGTGAGTCAACTGCTCGGTCTTGGCACCACCCCCCAGTGGCACTTCCGGTTACTACAGTTGTGGTCACTTCCTTATTGGATGCTGGTAAAAATCGCTGAGGTTGGGGCTTGGTAGGAACAGATAATGTTTGACAGTTTTATTTGAATATTTGTCGCATAGTTGCTGTCGGTCATTGTTTAAGATCTACTATACATCACAAGCGGAACAAAAAATTCAAATTCAACAAAAATACATATACATGCAATGTTAATGTACACTAGATAAGCAGGAAAGCTTACCGTCACTGGGGCTGAGCTTGGGCAGTGTGTTGGGTGGCATGGCGGACGCTGGGGGCCCGTACTGTGAGGAGGGGCTGATTTGGGGAAGGGGTTCATATCTCTTTTCCACTGGACTCACTTTCTCTAGAGACTCAACTCTGCAGTAGGCAAACACACAAACAATAGAGTTCATGAGAGCAATTATAATTGGGATATCTGGTGTGACTCAGCCAACAGTGCTGGCATGAGGTGTATGGTCGTACCTATTGTATGGGTAGGAGAGCTGAGCAGGTTTGGGCATATCATGGAAGCGGTTGATGCCAGGCATGGGTTGGCCCATGGCCTTGCTGTCAAAGCTACGGCGATCAAAGTAGGACAACTGTTTTCTGTAGTACTCCTCATCCTCATCTGGGTCGTAGTGGTTGGTACGCATTATATCATCCAGGGGTTTAGTGTGGGGCTTCTGAGGCTCAGGAGTCCTGCAGAGGAGGAGGAAAGAAACAAGTTACACAGCTGCAATGATTTAAACAGACAGGAAGATTGACCTTCAGCCTGATGACAAGAGATGATCTGCAGAGAATACTCCCAGACAGGGAGACTTATGTCCACTAGGTGGAGCTCAAACAACAACAACAAAAATGTATTCCTTTACAAGGATCTCAGGGTTGTCCATCTGCCTGGGATGCTGTAATGAGGACTACGTACCTATAGGTGGACTTCTCCTGCTCCAGGTTGCTGAGGGAATTGGCTTTGAGGACCGGACCAGGTGCACTCACAGGTTTAGGAACATCTGCAGGCTGAAAAAGCAAAAAGAGGGCGTCTGTTTAGTGCTTCTTGCATCTGATCCAAATTTTTTTCACATGAATGGATTGCATGCACATAGATACGAGCTACTGTGCCTAACTTCTCACCAGGGCCAGACGGTTACAAAACAGCAGCACAAAAACAAGCTTGCAGTTTCAAGTCTTGCAGCTCTGCAGTTTTTATGGCTGATGCATCTGCAGCTTTTGGCTTCCTTGGAGCTTTGTTAGTGAGCTTGTGTTCTATTGAAAATACTTCACACATCACAGTACTAGATTTTAAACATCTTTAATAGCTAACCAATGCTCCTACCTCACATTTAGCATGATCCACCTTGTACCAGGCGTTATAATTATATGTATTTAGAGTATTGTCTTAGTTAACTTTAGTTAAATTAATTGTTAACATTTGAGTTATTTATGTTTTGCATTATAGTACTTACTATACTGTTTGACTATGTAACTTTATTTGTTATGATGTTAATAATTATGATGAAGTTGCTTTAGAGTTTAGAGCTACTAGGTGTTTACATTTTTTTGTCTAAAACGTATAAATCCACATGTGGGACAATAGGGTCCCACAATCCTGTGACCCGTTGAGGTGACGGCTGCACATACCTTTGTGAGTGAGGAACTTACCTTGAGAGCTGACGACTCGCCTTCTTTAGCCCTGTCCATAGAAACAGAGCGTTTGTTCTCAAACATCTTGACTCGGTTCAGCACTGACTGCGGTTTCATGGCCGGGTCCTCGTCGTGGTCTTCCCGGGGCGGGGGAGGGAGGGGTTTGGAGCCCGGAGTGATGGCTGGCTCACCGGGAGAGGACAGGGTCTCTGCAGAGATTATGGATTCAGAGTTCATCATGGGCTCGTGCATCCCTGGCTTATAGCCCCGGTTTGGAGGCCCGGGAATGTAGGTGGGCCTCAGACCAGAGTCACCGTAATACTGCTGCTGCTGCTGCTTTGGGGGCTCTGGTGTCCGAGGTGAGTTAATGGGGAAGCCGTGAGGCTCGGCCTCATACGGGGAGCGAGCGTCATAGCCGGAGGGGGGAGGTGGGGGTGGGGGCTCATCATAACGAATGGGCCCGGGGGGTTTACTGTGGCGCGGTCGGCCGTCGTAGCCCAGGACCGGGGCTTCGTCATAGCGCGGCTGAGGGGGGCTGTAGTCCCTCCCTGGTCCGTCCTCATAAGGGGAGCGGGGGCTGTAGGCCATGGGCTGCTGCTGGTGGCCCGGCTGGTACCCCGAGGGCTGCTGGGACGGTGAGGTCTGCTGGTCATAGGGGGGCCACTGTTCGCTGTAATGAGGCACACGGTTGTCGTAGTGCAGGTGAGAGTCAGTTGTGTTGTGAGGCTTTGGTTCTGTGTAGCCCCCGCCTCCTCCTCCATCGTATCCGTAAGGCGGGTGGTCGTATTCGCGGTATGGCTGTTTGTCCTGGTACGACGGCTGGTGACTGTAGCTCATGGACTGTTTCATGCCGTGGTTGATGCGCACAGGGTCCTCCATATTGTACAGATCTTTCTTGTACATCTGTGAAGAAACAACGCTAAATGAATGAATGAATCCATCCCATCGTCATCATTTTGAACTTTTAACCACCACCACATTTGAAGGATAGAAAGCGGTAAAGTCACAATGTTTTTTTCCCTCCAACACCGATACAACTTCAAGATTTAAATAATTACTGTGATATTAACTGATACCTTGAGAAAATGAACAGCATTAACCAAATCATTAAAAAATAAATCTTTCTGCAATTTACTTAAACAAACATTGATTTAAGTGCAATAACACAAGCAAACCTTTGTCCATTATTCAAACAGATCTGAATGCCTGTTTGACAAGATGCCTTTCAAGAATGATAAGCACAGCTGGGTTTTACACAATAACACATTTTATAAATGGTAAACTTACAAGAAATTTGCACATTTCTGAAAGGCCTCATTTCAAACATATGATGTGTAGCCTGTAGACAGCAAATCTAGTTACAGGGAATCCTATTGAAGAAGGTTGATTTGTTGGCGTCTACTCAAAGCAATAGCAGGAAACTATAGGACAGAAGACACAATGCAGTGTGCTGATTGTAAGTTTGTTTTTCCATAAGGAGAATTGCTTGATGGTAATAGTTACCAAGAGTACTGTCTGCAGGTTAGCTTTCATCATGCAACCAACATTCAGTTTGCATCTAATGCAACGTCAAACTACTAGCACTACAACAGACGACACATCTACCACTATGATGCCACTGCAAGTGCTGCTATCGTTCATCTACAGAGGAGAGTTAAAGCTGAAAAGAACCCAAAAACATTAGGAGCCATGCAAAGGAAGTAAGAGGCAACAGTTAGGGCTGGTTGTGGATGTCTTCACCCTGGTCAAAGACTGTACCAGTCCTTCTGGTCTCCCAGCCTACTGTGGTGCATGTGGACTTGTCTGTCACACATTTTCTCTGGGAGCCAGAGGCACACAGTGGGCTCTGTAAGTCACACAGTGTGGGCGTGTCATGCAGAGAGCGAGTGGAAAGCATGTGCGAGAAGACAGGCAGTTAAAACAGCAGGCTGTGGCCCAGGCCCGGTCCGAGTGGCTGGTGAGACAGCGGGTACCTTTGGTTCTGGACCAGGCGGTCCAGACGGGTGGGGTTCGTGTGGTGATGGTGGGGTCTGAATAAGCTCAGGGGCAGGGCTGGGGCTGCTAAGTGAGTCAGCCTGAGGAGCTGCGGCTGCAGCAGGCGGCTCCTCAAGGTGCAAACCCTCTAGCTGTACAGGCTGCTCAACAGCAGGGGGCGTTACCACCGCCGGAGGCAACGAGGACATGGGCAGAGCAGCCTCATCTTGCTGTGAAGTATTGTTAAGAGACATTTATAACACAGCCTGCCAAGGGCACACAAAGTAAGCTCACCCCAACACCATGATCTTCTTCCTTACACTGAATCAGTTTTACACCAGCCAGAGAATGCGCCCTCAAAAATGTGGTTAGAATAGATAACATACCAGTAGCATTTACAAAAATGTTATTACTTAGCATAGGACATTTCATCTTAACAAAAGGTCAGGATACAACACTGAACAGACATATACTTTAAGCCATACATCCATCCCTGACAAGCACAGCCTACAGTAGCCTGCCTGCAAAGCTAGATATGAACTTTACCTGTTGCGGAGCTGCTGCCATCTTGAACCCAGCAGGGTCAATGCGACCGGCCGGGTCGGGCTGCACAGGGTGCTGGTATCCAGGGTAACCCGGTGTGTCCTGAATCACAGGTGGGTCTTCTCTAACAGGCTCTGAAGAACGGGTGATGGCGGGCTCCGTGGGAAGGCCCACCTCGTCGTTCAAAGTCTCGTCTAGTTCCTGGTCTGTGTAGGCTCCGCCCTCCGTGTCTGTGTCCTCATAGTCAGAGGTGTGGCGGCTGTCCGTGCTGTACATGGAGTATTCACTGCCTGGAGCCGACAGGTAGGACAGACGGTCGTCGTGGATATCCAAGTCATCCTCTGTAGTGCCGTCCGCCTGGGCACAGAAGATGATTCATCATCTCACATTTGGCTAGGTGAGAATAACAGAACTCCAAAAATATTGTTTAATGAAATGGAATGAAAGAAAAAAAAAAAACCCTCACAGGTCTGCCTCTCACCTTGCCCTCTGACACCCACACCAACTGGTTCTGCTGTTGCTGGATTGTTTCTTTCAGAGCGCCGTACCAGCCGTCATTCATATTGTTCAAGTTGATGGTGGCTATGAGTAGAATAATTTTTGATCCACAATCACTTCATCAAGAATAAAACATGTAAGAAAAGACAATATAATGTTTTAATGTTCTATGTTATAACTAGTCTCTGCCCACTCACTGGTGAACAGGTGGTGATTATTCTTCCTCAGTTTAATGGCTCTCTCATAGAGCTTCCTGGCACTCTTCCTGGACTCTGGACACAGTCTGGTCCTCATGTTCTTCACACCTTGCTTGTTATCAGGATTTAGGAAGACTACGATCGGGTACCACTGAGCATAGTTCAGCCTGTCCACAGCGTTCGGGGTAATATCCAGCACTGCATGTTTGTCCTTCATTAGATAAGGACAGGAAAGAAATATTCCTGTGACAAAGTCATCTTAAAACCGTTATTCATTTGATCTGCTAAAACTGAGGCATACTCACTCTGTCAATGATCGTTTTGATGGTGTGAAGACGAATGATTCCTGAACTACGCTGGTCTGTTCCTGCATCTCTCGGTTCACTCTCTGGGAAAAGAGGTTAGAGGGATTTATGTAGAAAACATTTTGGAGTTCCAACAGGTTTCACTGTCAGTTGACATTACCTTCAATTTAAGTGTTAAACGTACTTGCAAGTTCAAAAAGATCTGGCTCTTCTCTGGAGAGTTTTTCTCGAGCAGTATCAGCGATGGGCCCAAATATCACCACAGGTCTCAGAAAACCAGCTGCACAAAATAATGAAAATACAGCTCTTAAAAAGGTTGATTTATTCTCACATTGACATGTAGGCTATCAGACATGGTCAGATTGCTCACCCTCTCTCAGCACAACTCTTTCATAAGCTGGGAACTTTGTCTGGACAGGTTGGGAAGAGAGGTCCTCCCTGCTCTTTCTCAGGTTCCTCTTGGAGCTTCGAAGACCTCGAAACCTCCAGAAGTCCGCCCTGTCGCCCCCTGCTGTTTTGGGGAGAGTGTATTGCACGCTGGAGAGCTGCTCCGCTCTGTTGACAAACGGCAGAAACACAAGAGACAGTCCGTAATGTAACACAAGCTAATGGATGTGTCATAAACTTGGCCGAGCTAACCTTAACACTGCCAATACCTAAGGACATTACATGGCAATGTTAATCATAACAAATGTAATAGAAATAGGGGGACCTGAATGTCTACTGTTGAGACAAACATTTATCCAGCCTGTCACTCATTGGGAGATGACTGACGCGTGTGTTTGGTCAGGATGCGCTCACCTGTTTTTGTTTGGGATGATGCCCCTCTCCACCTCTTGGTGGTTCTTGCCAATGCGAATAGCCAACCAGGAGCCAAGCTTGCCGTTGTAGAGGGTGTCCACCACGCGGAACACCTCGCCCTTGTTGAAGCTCAGCCCGTACGGAGATTCCTTCTCGTACTCAAAGTGTGTCCGAATGTAGAAGGAGTCGCCGACGTCCGACTCCACGATCCGCCGATACACTGAACCGGAAAGAGCGGTGAAATCAGAAAGACTGGGTGAATGGGACCAATACAAAGTCATCTCTCAAACTCATCTCCCCTTACTCACTTCACTTACCATCTTTCTTCTTCTGGGCCAGAATGGTGACCTCTTCACCCTTAGGGAGGTCCAGGAGGAACAGCACCGCCTCCTCTCGGATTATGTTTGCAAAATCTACATTATTTACCTGAAATTTGGGAACACCTAGATGTTACTGCTTTATGCTTTCCTCAGAATAACTTCACCGTTGTATAGGACTGTTAAGGTTAATTGAAGGGATTCAGCATTATTGTATATAGAGTAAGCGACAGAAAGACTAAACCTCTATTTAGGTAAAAGGTTTACATAGCTCTTTCTATTCATAGTATTGCCCGGGTAACTGCAGGTTTTACTGCACTGCAAGAACTCAAGCCATTCCTCATTATACTTAGAGAAAGGAGGAGGTGGTAAAAACAGTGAGATATATAGCTTTGAGGAAATGGGACAAACACAGCGAGAGGAAACAGTTTTTGTGTGTGTGTGTGTGTGTGTGTGTGTGTGTGTGCGCGCTCCCTCTGGGCCATTGCTAAGAGACCAGCCTGGAGGTAGAAGAATTTTGGAGCAGCCAGTGTGTGAAAACATGAATTAAAAAAGGGTAAAGCTTGAGTACACATTCCCCATAAAACATGGCTGTTTACAAACAACACTATCAGATACCCATTGTTCAAACAAGGAAAAACAAAAAAATCCTTGTAACATTGCATAACAGCAGTTTTACAAGCAAATGTTAAGCAATCTAATTTGTACAACTACTCTTCAATTTCTAAACAACCACTTAAAATTTCAGCTATCAGGTTATACACTTGCTGTATTACAAATAAAGTATCTGACCCTGAGAATTTGGTCGCCCTCCTCCAGGCCTTCCTTAGCAGCTGGGCTATCCTCCAGCACTCCAGCTACGAAGATCCCCACGTCATTCCCCCCAGCCAGCCGCAGCCCCACACTCTCCCCCTTCTTGAATTTCACCAACTTCATGCTTGGCCTGAGGACAGAGAGTAAAGACAATAGTTAAATTTGCGTACTTACTTTCCAATGCAAACTTCAATAATAAATAGTTGAGTGACTCTTGGATGCAAGCCAGGTTTCAATTTCGGTAATATTGTTTATGCTTTAGTATGCTTGTGAAAGCAAAGAGTCCTACAGAAAATGTGACTACATTTCAATATTTTCTTCAATAGCAATATTGTTGCTATGGATGAACGTCATTTTTAAAGTGCTTATTCAACTTGCCCACCAAACCAGCGCATGCTACAAAATACACATCCGTCCACACGGTTGACTTCTCTTTATAATCAAGTAAACTGAGAACAGAGAGGGCACATAGTAGTTTTTGTTATGTATATTTTTTAGGGCTGTCAAGCGATTAAAAAAATTAATCTAATTAATTACAGGCTCTGTGATTAATTAATCTAAATTAATCGCATACTTATATGACACTTTTTGCCTGTTTATAAACAACTGTAGGCCTATAGGCTACCGTTCGTCTGTCTGTCTCTCTCGCTCGCTCTCTCTCGCTCGCTCTCCCGGTCTCTCATAACTTCTGTCTCCTCTAAAAAAAAAACAAGCAGGCTAAATTAGACTGTCTATCTCCCCCAACAGACAACGCTGCACTGCCACAGTTGCGGTGCGCATAGCCTATACCGACTCATTCACCGTCCTACTCATAGCCAAAAATATTGACACACACACACACACACACACATGGAGGAAAAAAGACAGGCATATGCTAGGAAGAGTGAGAGGGGGCGGGTGTCGATCGCAGGTAGCAAACAAAAGTGAGCACCCACTAAATCAATAAAGCACAGAGTAGACATGCGGAGAATAACATAAGACGTATTCCTACCTTCATGTTTATGTGCCCGGAGCAGCCCATTACACATCCATAGAGCCCTCTCTATGCTTCTTTCTTTACTCTTTAATCCCGTGCGGGCCGTGTGCGCAAGCTACAGGTACAGCTCCGCTATCGTCTCAACTCTTTTGCACCGGGTCAAAGGGCACTATAGAGGTGCGATTAATCTGCGTTAATTTTTTTAATCGCGTTAATTTTTCTGTGATTAATTAATCGAAATTAACGCGTTAATTTGACAGCCCTAATATTTTTAGATAACCTTAATATGAAATGGTATAAAATATTACATATATTTTTCATTTTACCTTAGGATGCTATCGTCATGGGCAGCGCTTGGCACAGGGGCATCAGCAGGACTGACTGGCAGGTCTACGTCTGGCTGTCCAGGTTGAGCATACACCGGCTTAGGCTCTGAACAAAAACACAAACAAACCCAAGTTATTATTGTAAACAGTTGATGACATGCATCACTTGTATTTCAAAAACAAAGAAATACTCCCTTAAACATTGTTGCTACTTAACAGTACAGCACATACATATGTTACACCAAAATACACAAGTGTTTAAAACCACATACAGACAAACCCTAACCCATTTGACACAATACATTCCCTAGCCCCTTACCCTAACCATCACAAAATAAATGCCTAATATAATATAGGTGTATAATATCATATATATCATTTATAAACCTCATTCTGACTGGAACCTTAAAACACAAGTCTTAAACCCTTTAAAGTATAGTGAGAACAGGCCACTTCAAAAATGTCCTCACTTCTATGCGCTAAAACTCAAAGTGGTCCTCACAAAAGTAGATGTACAAGCACTCACAGACACACACACACACACACACACACACACACACACACACACACACACACACACACACACACACACACACAGACACAGACACACACACACACACCCCGAGAGAGAGAGAGAGAGACACACACACACACACACTTAGGGGGAAAGAGATAGAGAGACACAACACACACAGAGCGAGAGAGAGACACACACAGAGACACACAGTGTCCTGAACGGAGAGGTCAAACAGAAAGACAGCAGAGTGCTGCAGGCTGGGGAGGAACGTCACATTCGTTCAGCTCATACGGTTTATTTTCACTTGGCTCCAGGCAAACTCTGCCAGGCTCAGCAGGCATCTGTTTGATTTTTTTTCTTTTCATGGCAGCGTTGTAAAAAGGGCAGAACATATTTAATTTGACCATAATTAAGTCATTGAACGATTTAGGGAAATACCCAATGGCTATTTTTCTGTCAGATATTGCGTATGGATTTGCAATATAATTTTCTAAAGTCAAGATTGAGTTTAACATTCACTGTGTCAACCTTTAAATGGGCATTGTGTCTTAAGGGAGGTAGTGTGTTATGGGGTTAGTTACCACACAGTGTCTCATCAGTAACAGTTGCAAACAACTCTGAAATAGTAGTTTAGTTACTAACTGGGCTAGAGCATCACTACTTTCTGGCTGTACACTTGTTATATAGCTGCCTTTGCTGCTGTTTGCAGTGCTCATATGGTTTGTTAGGCGACTGCAGGCCCTGCACAATACCTTCTTTGTTGCACAACAGTCTTTTCAAACATGATATAATCCCTAAATTGACCAAAGTTGCATCAGGCCATTGTTCCACACCACCAATGTAACGTTTGACTTGCATTCATGTGTTTGTCCTATTTGCTTAAATGAATGGGTATTATGTGTAAACTTCCGACATGTACGCACTACACATGCGCCTACCTAATTGTCTTGTTCAAAATTGTAATTTGGGTTTCTACTAGACTGTTTTCATGGTGTAGTGTCCACAAATCCTTTATATTTCTCACAGTGCCATTGCTGAATTTACTCTTTTTAGCCTCTCTCTGAAACGCTCAGTAGAGCCTGTCTCTTTAAGACCTGTATTCTAAAAAGCCAAGTTTGCTCTGATAGGCCCTGAATCTAACTGTCAGTTAGATTCAGGGGTGTCTGGGGGTGTGCTTTTCAGAGGTAGAGGTAGTGCTAGGTTAGATTGGTAATTGGGGGTGAGGCTATTTTCAGAAAGGTTGGAGATGGAGTTGGAGAAAAAGAGAGAGGGTTGTCTTTTTTCATACTTTGGGAGTCTCTTATCACACTGGGGACCCATATTGACGTTGAAAAAACAAACATGAAAAGTGCATTTAGCTTAATAACATGACTTTTAATGGACAATTGTTATTCCTAACCTGGAAGTGGGGGGAGGAGCTGTTTATCCTCTCTGACAATGGCCGCCTCTTTCGGTTTGGGCAGAGGAACCTCCTCTGCTAGCTTTGCTGGTGTTGAAGCCTGCTTCGAGAGCCGCTCATCATCACGACTTCTGTGACTGTGAACAAAAGAAGATGTTTTGAGACAATTTATCTTTACAAAATGAATAACTAAGACTATAAATATTGTATTAAGGAGTTGTAAAGATTGAAGGAAACTGGAGGGCTTTAAGTCTACAAAATCTGGACTACACGGAACAATACCAAGGCCATACACCACTCAGTACAAAATCCAAGATATATTTTTCTCCTGACTGCAGCGGACACGCACCAGCTGAGCAAAGAAAAACAGGTGAAAGGAACAGCCTATTTGAGTTTGAGGCTGCATCTTAGTATTGAAGGTCACCACTTTGTCTTTCCACCCTTTTGAGCTCTATTTTTAGATCAGCCTATCTAAGGTGTCAGAGTGGATTTTGTCCTCCAGGTAAATTGCACTGTGAGGCTCTGGCTTTATAACAGTCCATGTTTGAATACGCTGCCAGTCTCAAAAGGTAAACGGATATGCAGTGACCCATGCCAATTAATGAGTCAAATAATTGTAAATGATGACAGAGTGATTCCTTTGTTTTTTTAAATTTTTATAAATACTGACATTCTCCATGTTTTCCACATGAGAAATCAAAATGGAGCAGAAGCAAGCACAGCAGGGTGTCCATTGGCTCCATTGACTCCAACCTTCTGGCCACATGGCTGCTCACTGGCACAACTTTACTGGGCAAAACACTCACTCGCTTTATTCACAGGATGAGTGACCAAGTAACCATGGAGGAACCTGTTAGAACCGGCTGCAGAGGAACAATCCTCCTTTTTTTTAACCCATCCTGGAGGAGACCCTACTCTTAACTGCCAACTTCCTTAACCGAGAGAAAAAGTCACAGGTCTCAGATCAGGTTCAGACAAACACAATAACATCCAGTCCAAGCATCTCCTTCCAGTTAATTAGAAATACTTTTGGAAATGAGTCAGTGCTCCAGTAAGCTTAGATGTGTCAGAATTAAATTATAACAACACATTTTTGCTTTTGGCATCTTCATTTATTCACACTTCTGTCTATAATTGTGAATTTTGCCCAAAGACACAATCTATTGAACAGATACAAAAGCTCAGCCACACGTAAAATGGGAGACTGTTGCCACTGATAGTTTGTGACGGCCTCTTCTTCCTTCATTGTTGGAGCCATATTGTCTTTGTGCCATACATGTTGGCCCACTAAAACATTCAGGAGACACAGGGATCCTGGGATACTTTCACAGGGCTGTGTCATCTTTAGTCAAAACAATAAATCTTACTGAATAATTGATGTTGTAAAAAAATGTGAACTCAGCAATATTTCATAAGTTTATAACCTGCTGCTACAAGAAACACTGATTTTTCGGACACAAATTCAAAGTTCTCTACCGCAAAGATGACTGTGTTTAGAGTGTTTGTAAAGGTCCTAACACTAGTTCTACTTTTCTACTAATGCACATCAAATCTATTACTACCACTACTATTGGTTACTATTCACTGGGATACTGTGCCAAACTTACGGTATTCTCCAGCTGTTGAAGTATAAGGGGGAATAAAAAGGGCAAACAAATCTCATTAAAAGTGAGTATTGGTGCGACTGTACTCATAAGCATTGTTGCTTATTGATGATGCATATTTTCATCTTTGGCATATGGCATCAGTTTATAAAACTGCTATGCCCAAAATGGCCTCAAGGACACAGTAATGCATTTTACAACTGAGCAGAGCACAGTTTTGACCTGGTCCTCAACCCTAACTTTAACCAAGATTGACTCATTCGCTGCTCTCTTTAACAGTTGACTTTTATTTTTCTAAGATCAATAGCCAGTGTGAAACAACTCTGGTGCTCTATGGAGTTCAAATGAAGAATTAATGAGGTACGTTCAAACAAGATTACAAACAAAGAAGTGCTGAATGGGCTGATATAAATCACAGAAAAAAATCGAAAGTCCTTCACAACCAAAACAAAAACAAAAACATGAAAAAGGCTGCTTAATTCATTTGGACAAACCCGGAGCACATCGGTAGCTGAGTATGCATGCCATATAACCGCAAAGTTGCTGGATTATCAAAAAAGATGTATATTCTTTTTCTATCGATGTTGTTGCAGCTGTATATAAACACAGTTAAAAAATGTGCTGATACTGGTTACATCGTCACTGCTGTGGTATTTCTATCAGTTTGCAGTCAAGTAATTGGAGCTCTACGAAGATGTGCCTTTTCTCTAAGAATTTTCTTTGTTGGAATTATTGTTGGCACTGGATTGCTTCTGTTTAATATCAAACAGAGAGAGGAAGTACAACAAATAAAGTAGCAAACTAAATGAATCTACAGTATATGAAAATGACAGATCCCTCCTGTTGCATTTCTGTTATCACAGTTAAAAGCCTTAAAAAACATTAAATGTATGGATGTATTCTCTTTACCTTCCATTGCTTATCTGTGGGGGCGAGTGTCTGGAGTGGTCTGAGGGCTCAGACCGTCTGTCTGGAGAGCGGGAGCGGCTGCTACGATGTCTGTCATGCGATCGATTGGACTGATCGGATGCCAGAGAATGGATATCTGAAATGTCTGATCAAACAAAAGAGCAACTGTTTTAACGACTGCAATCTGAAACACACACCGACACGTCTGGGTTTTTAAAGCTCAGCATCCAACACTGGACACCACTCTCTCACCGTCTCTGTCAGAGGCGTTGGCTGAAGCAATGCTGTCATCGAGGTCCGGGATGTTGAGCAGGGTGGCCCTGTCGTCCCTCTGAACCACCATTTTTAGCTTGCCCTTCGACCTTTCTATCAGCTTCTTGGCGTCTATCAAGGAGAGGTTCTCTGTCACTGTGCCATTGATCTGAGAGAATTTAGAAAAATAAGCAAATTAGCCATGAACTCACAAAGAACAGCCAGCACATTGGGTTTAGTAGTAACAGAAATAAAATAAAGTATGTTTTTAAAACATAAATACATTTGTTTCTCTCTTTTTTTTGTCGTTGCAATAAATGGTCATATGAGGTGTTAAGTTTAGGCTGCAAATGCATGTTTTAAAAAAAGCAAGATCATATGCAAATTTACTGCAACACTGATGATGTTTTTCAGGGAGAAATTCATTTGTAAAGATTTGGATGCAGCCCTAACAGGTTCAGAAATGGATGTACATTACAACTTGCACATCATTTACTGAGATAATGTAATTTTTTAAGTGCTGTGAAAGACAATAATGCTACATTTTCAGTTGTTCCTTTCATGTTAAATATTTTTCTTGTATTGACATATCTATTGTTCAGCAGGCTTCTTGTCCCCCTCCCCCCACCTGCTCCCTCACCTTCAGTACAACATCCCCTTCCTGGATGTTGCCGTCCCTGGCTGCCAGGCTCTCTGGGGAAATGTCCTTGACGAAGATGTGGCTGGCCAGGCGCAGGCCATATTCTGCTTACAAAGTGAACGACAGCAACAAAGAGCATGTTAGCACAGAGTTGACATGACCACACTGCACTGACCACACTTTGCTGTCAATCCCACTGGGATTAACAGTACTGATTAAAAGAAGATTAATTGCTCTTTTACTTTAGATTTACTTGAGTTTACTTGGATTTTCGCTGTGGCTGGCAAGTTTTGTTTACTCTGGCAGCCGACCAATGCTGATCTGGATGTCTTATTTTCTCTCTAAAAAGGTCTCGCTTTATGGTAATTGTTGGGTAAATAAAATGGACGCGATTTCCTGGATTATCACAGTAAAACATCCATTCAGTCCTCCGTCTTGATTTAAAAAAAAATTTCTATTCAACCTTTGTTTATACAGGTAATCTTATTGAGACACAAGGTCTCATTCTCAAGAAAAGACCTGTTTGGGACAATATAAGAACAATCAGTTACAGACAGAGGAAGACAGATTACCAATAGTACATACATACAATATCTAAAATGAAAGTGTATCCATCTAAAACACTAAAAACAGGAACACATTTCCAAAGATGCTTTTTCCTTCACCCTTTAAAATGAGGTTTAAAATCTCCTATGTATGGTTAATAAAGTACCTGGCTATTTTCTCCCTTTCTATTTCTATCCTCCATCTTTATAACCCCGACTTTGTGAGCCTCACCTTCATTCTTGCGAGACTTGACCAGCGTGACCTTGGCGGGCCGCGGGGGCAGGTTGTGTGAGCGGCGGTCTGAGCGCGGCGACAGGCTCCTCTCCCGGGAGTTGCTGCGCTCGCGCTCCCGGTCGCGTCTCCCGCTGCGCCGGCCCACGGCCCCTCCCAGCGCGCTGTAGGCCCCGCTGCGTCTGCTCTGCGTCTCGTAGATCTCCTCGTCATAGCTGTCCTCCTCCTCGTCGTGCTCAGACATGGTCTCCCTCTCCCCTAGGCGGCCCATGGGCACGTGCACCTTCCTCTTCCGTCTGATTGTCTGGCCAAAGGAAAACATGAGGTATGTGTATCAGTGACAGTAAGATCAATCCATCACTCGCCCTCCTCGATCGTGAACGTTTCTCCTAACATGTTCATATGAAATATTATAGTGCCTGACTTTAGTTTTACTTGCAACAACTAACAAATGATTAGGGTTTTCCTCCACAAGAATTCATAATGGAATGTAGACAACACTCACAATTTTGGCGATTTTCCCACTTTTGCGAAGCTGCTGGACTGCGTATGCGTGCTCCACATTGTCCATGGAGACGGCGTTGACCATAACGACTCTGTCATTTTCCCTAAAGAGGGAGAGAAGCAGATAACAGACATGCTGGAGTCTTCCTGTAAGAGGCAAGGTAATTTAATACTAATAAACTGGCAAACAGATCGGGATGCAAATAATGGAACAAAATCTTACTGCAGTAAGCCTTCGGCAGGGCCTCCTTTCAGCACGTCTGAGATGACAATGGAGGTCTCGCCGCTCTGAAAATGAGGGTTATCCCGACCTCCTGATATGGCTATCCCGAAGCCAAACCCTGGTGCCTGCACACAGTCAAACATAGATTAGGATGTTGGTTTTGCAGTCTGTGTGGACCAAAATACTGAAGATAATATGGTGTGGTAAATGTTTAACTGCTTGAACATATGGAATTGAAATTATGGTTTGTAATCCAATTATTCTCCTTTTGCTCAAAAACAATCAGCAGTTGTACATGGTTGCATTTGCTATTTTTTTACTGCCAGTGTGAGCTTCTTCTGTGTAGTAAACCATCACAAAATGAAATGTTTTTATTTAGAATCCATAGCCAACAACATTTAGGAGAAGCTCTGTGGCGAGTGTGTTTACACAGTGAGCTCACAGGAAAGAAAACTGAAGGAATGGGGGGGGGGGGATGCTGGAAGCGAAGATAACAAAACATGGAGATTACCGAGATAATGAGACAATTGACGAGTGACAATGTAAGCAGAATATATGGAGCATTTGAGGGAGATAAGAGATACCTACCCTGTGTAGTGTTACTGTGTGCTGTTCCCAAATGACAGTCTCCTCCATTGCTGCGCTCTGGAAGACACAGAAATGTTACAACGTGATTAACACAAGAGGTCCAACACATTCAAATCCAAAGAGACATAATAGGACAGCAGGACATGCTGTTGGCCTGATTGCCTTGTGACAAAAGGAACACACAGAGATTCAGCCAATAGAAAAGGCATATGCCTGGCCAAAGTTCCCTTCATTAAAAACCCCCTTGTAAAAACTAATTTGACATCTTAGCTACATCTGGCAAATACACTGCCCAGCCAAAAAAGAAAAAGTCACCACCTGGATTTTACTAAGCAAATAGGCAAGAGCCCTCTTATCGGTTAGAAACTGCAGGGAATAATATGCTTCAGTTGGCAACAAGTTATTTAACCCTAACTGATGCAGTGTATAGCTTCTTATTTCTTAAACAACCATATCATAAGACATATGCCGTGGTTTTGGAAAAGTTGTTACTCTGTTTCAGAAGGGTGAAATGATTGGCCTGCATCAAAACATAGAAAACTACTGAGGAGAAGTTGAAACTATAAACTACAGCTCTGTAGCCTTAAGACAACCACTTATCAGTGGGACTTATAAGGAAAAAATGCTTCAATTTGCTAGGGAGCATAAAGATAGGACTCTGGAGCAATGGAAAAAGGTTGTGTGGTCTGATGAGACCAGATGGACCCTGTTCCAGAGTGATGGGTGCATCAGGGTAGGAAAAGAGGCAGATGAAGTGATGCTCCCATCATGCCTACTGTACTGTGTGGGGGCAGTGTACAGTATGATCTGGGGTTGCTTCAGTTGGGCTGTTCTAGGTTCAGCAACCTTATGAGCCAAAAAATGTTTTATCAGAATGTGCTACAGCGAATATGTGCTGCAATCAAAGCTCAGGATGGTCCAACCAAATATTTGAGAGTGTGATTTTTTTTGGGGGGTCGGGGTATGTTTCAATGCAACACTTATCGTAAGCCAAAAAACTATCTCTGCTGACAATAAAACATGCAAAAATAACAATTGAAACCTATAAAAGGTGAATGAGCTTTGCACATCTACAGACTGACATTTTTGCCCATTCTTCTTCAGAGCTTCAGATTGAAAACCATCTGTGAACAGCAATTTTCAAGTGTTTCCAACTGTATTTAGGTCTGGACTTTGACTGGGCCTTTCTAACACATGACTATGCTTTTATCTAAACCATTCCATTGTAGATATGGCTGCATGTTTAGGGTAGTTGTCCTGCTGGCAGGGGAACCTGCGTCCAAAACTCAAGTCTTTTGCAGACTCTTAACAGATTTTATGCCCTGTATTTGGCTCCATCCATCTTCCCATCAACTCTAACCAGCTTCCCTGTCCCTGCTGAAGAAAACCATCCCCACAGCATGATGCTGCCACCACCATGTTTCAATGTGGGGATGGTGTGTTCAGGGTAATGTGCAGTGTTAGTTTTCCGCCACACATTGCATTTTGCATTAAGGCATTCAGCAGAGACAGGGAAGCTGGATAGAGTTGATGGGAAGATGGATGGAGCCAAATACAGGGCAAAAAACCTATTAGACTCTGCAAAAGACTTGAAACTGGGATGGAGGTTCACCTTCCAGCAGGACAAGTACCCTAAACATACAGCCAGCTCTACAATGGAATGTTTTAGATGATAGATCAAAGCATATTCATGTGTTAGAATGGCCCAGTCAAAGTCCAGACCCAAGTACAATTTATAATATCTGGAAAGATGCTCTCCAACCAATCTGACGCAGAATCTGAAGTTTGAGCTATAGCAAAGAAGAATGGGCAAACATGTCAGTCTCTAGATTCTAGATGTACAAAGCTGGTCGAGACATACCCAATAGACAGCTGTAATTGCAGCGATAGGTGGTTCTACAAAGTATTGACTGGGGGCTGAATACTTTTGCACGCCACATTTTTCAGTTTTTTATTTATATATATATATATTTTAAAACCATGTTTCATTTTCATTCCACTTCACAATTATGTGCCACTTTGTGTTGGTGTATCACATAAAATCCCAATACGTGTGTGGTTGTAATGTGATACCATGTGGAAACGTTCAAGGGTTATGAATACTTTTGTAAGCCACTGTAATAATATACAATGAATAGTCTCAAACCATATACACATTTGGAAATATAGTATTTGACTAAAGCCCATTTTCCCTAGTCTAAATAAAGGGAGGGAAGCACTCCGAGGGTTTCTGGGCGCCTCACAAATTTAATAAGGATGCAAACTGTCACAGCCACTATGAGCTGAGGGCAGAACCCAGCAGATTATTGAGTGTGTTGCAAGTTTTACACTGTCGCTTATTTACAGACAGTGCTATAGATGGCAGCATAGTGTTGTGTTGGTTTGTATTTGCAGTAAACTCACACATTGTCAAACAGACAGACCACACAAACAATAACAACACAGTCACACTCTCCTTTATATCAGGTCCACAGTATGAGGTCTCTCATGTTTACAGTGAAATCTATTATAACAATAATAAAAACCCTGCAGGATACAATGAGGCCACACTGACACTAAGTCTTTGAAGTCAGAGCATGGCCTCGGTCACATTAACAACCAGAGAGGATAAGATGAAGGTCGACTGAGCATCAGCTGTCGGGTCAGCACCGTGCCCCCACACACCCCGGCCACCGCTCACTTCTTATCTGATCTCTGCTTCTGTATCATTTCACCTCCACCACAATCTCACGACACTTTAGACATTCAATGACTGCATATAAAATACTATCAGATGCATCCCTTTGGGGCAAATTACAACGCCCATTCACAGCACCTAATGCAATAACCCCCACTTGTCATGTAAATTGATCCTTAATAGGTGAGACTATCACACTTTCCCTTCCTGCTTCGCCTGTAATTTTCTTTGACACCTCCAACACTACCAGTGCGGCCACCGAGGCAGAGAAGTCGTTGTGAAGAGTGATCCCATGTTGCGGCACATTAAAGTGTGATGACAGACGAGCCCAGGGAGATGAAACTAACATTAAAAGCAGCATCGCTTTCAGTGCACGGACCTTCAGCACACATCACTGCCATCCCGTTTGGCAGCTTTAAACCCAAAACACTTTGCAAGTGACAGTTCGGCTACATATTGAAGATTAATAGGCATATCAGCAGTTTAACTACCTGCTAATGGTATGGCTAACAAGTTCCCAAAGTGATAATGATGCCTTTATCTTAGATGAGCTGAGGGCAAATATTTAAAAAAAGTCTTATTTGATTTTTTTTTTTTACAATTTTTAAGGAAACAATGACCTTTGTTTCACCAACACACCTTCAACACATCGTCCTTGTGTCTATTGTGACTGGTCGGCCAAGTGCCAAACGGTAGCTGCTGTCTGGGGATACAGGCAGCTGAATAAATCGCCACAAGTGGCCCCAGACGTTCTCAGCTTGGCAGCCACAGTCACAAACTCCTCAAGCAGCTTATGGTGCGACTCACACAAGGAAGGGGGAACAAAAAGTTTGAACAGGGGAACTCCCCTTGGCCTTTTACATTGAATACACTGTGCACTTGAACGAGGGAAAAAAAGAAGATTTCTGAATATTAACAAGACAGCTGAAAACAGAGGCATGGATTCACACTGGGAAGCTTGCCCTTGTGAGGAGGAGGATTTATACTTGTGTCTTCTTGATCAGCACTGTGGAAACGCAACATTTTGTCTAAATGTATATAGATAGTTTGCCACTAAACTGCAAAGTTCTGGAAGGCACTCGTTTCCAGTTGACTGTGAGAAACTCTTAATGGGCAAGTGAATATATTTTGGCCCTGCATTGCGGCAGGTTTATGAGAAATGTTACTTTGTTATCTGTAAAATATTATCATTAGAATGCTTATTGTGTCCGGTACAATGCAAATAAATCACCATGACATTTATGGAATGTAAAAATTCCAAATGGAGCAAAATAGAAGGAACCAAAAGATGTAAAAAGGAAAAACACAAGAAACAATGATTTTGCAAGGTCCTGCAGGCTGAATCTCTCCATCTCCCAACCTACCACTCACACACACACACACACACACACACACACACACACACACACACACACACACACACACACACACACACACACACACACACACACACACACACACACACACACACACACACACACACACACACACACACACACACACACACACACACACACACACACACACACACACACACACACACACACACACACACACACACACACACACACACACACACACACACACACACACACACTTTTCACTCTGAAGGGATGTCATTTTGCTTTCTCCTCCTGCAGCGCTTGTTGCTCTGGTAACAGAGGGGGGAACAGTGTGGTGTTGTTCAAGTGGCCTGACATTTTTAGGCCGTGTCGAAAAAGTTCCTCTCGATTGTGGGAGGTTTAAGAAAGACACGGCTGAATTCATTTAGGAACCAAAGCCTTTTTCACATTTTAGATGAGCACTGTTTACTTGTTGCTAGATGTACGTCTAAACACAGACGGCATTTTATCTGCTGACAATTGTCAAAAACAAACACGTTATTGTTTCTTTCTAACACCTGGCACCTTTCTTTGTATGAATAAAAAAAAATAAACAAACTGACTTTGCAGATCATTAAGACCAAACACACATTGTATGCACACAGCATCAACATCAAGAAGACATACGAGAAACAACAGGGAAGAATGTTCTTTGGTTTGAGTGGCCTGTGCAATGCTCCTGTGTACAGTATAACTAAAGGCACATCAGCATCCATCCAGTGACTGATGGGTTTTTGTAGCACTTCTGTTTACGCCCTTTATGGCCACAAACAACTGGTGCCAACACAAGCCTCTTGCCACAAGCCAGAGCCAGGGCTGGCAGCAGCTCCACGGTGGAGACACACCATGCCGGTTGGGTCATGCTTGGGGGGGATTACAAAAACCAGGCAACTTGGGAGCCAGCAGCACTACAACACAGATGGACTACATCACAGATGGATCTCAAAGAGTGTAGAAAGGACAGGAAAGCTTTGGTCAAAATGGACTGTGCGGAGTCAATACACAAATGGTAAACGACAAAATAATTCAATAAACCCGCTGTGGTTTGAGTCGGCAGAACAAACTATTAAAGTACATCTGTCAAAGAAAATCTCTACCAACTGCCCTTAAGGCTGCTACTTTCCTAATGCAGATCCATTTAGGGTGGCAACTTGATTATTATTTTGTTCAAACAACAGTCCAAAAGGTAAGAGATATAAAACAATATTATGAGAAGAGAAGCAAAGAGAAGCTGCAACCAGACAATTATTTAAAAAAAAAAAATTGAACTGTGTACAAATTGGGTCGAACATTTCACAAAGTATGACATGTTTTTTATAGTATTGTTTTCAATAAAAGGATGTTTTTAGATAAGATGTATTCTTTAAATGGTACTTTTCACAAATGCCCATTTACTATTTGCCCCCCTATTTATTTTTGGTCAATCAGCTAATTGACCAATTATTGCCAAATATGCATCTCTATGGGATCTGGGACCACTTATTATAACTTTTTGCTATTTGTATACATTTTATGGACCAATTTGACAAAATATAATCTGTAGATCAATCAATAATGAAAAAAATATTAGGTGCAGGGCTGCATTACTTATTAAGCTGCATATTATTTAGTCAATTAATCGTCTATCACTGGGTCTATAAAAATATAACTAAATCATTTTAAATATCCACATTACACAAGTTCACATTCTTTAAATTGTGTTTATGTCATGTTTAACTGTCAAAACGCAAACAGGATTCGACTTCAAATAATCGTTTCAGGTCCGAATCAATTATAATCAAAATCAGTGGCAGAAATGTGTTCACTGTTACACGTGTGAGGCAGACATTTGTAGCAAAACATTTTTCAAAATGTATTTTTGCGCCAGGGAAATAAAATGTGTAAAGTATTGTGTGACCAGGCAGTGCCTTCTGGATCAAGTTAAACTGGATATTAGCAAATTTTGGCTACTGTTGGCAAATCTACCCGATGCTTTGGCAGGGCATCTGCCTTTTAGACAGTTATTTTCAATTGCAAATATCTATTTGGCTGGTGAATGAGCAAAAGGAGCTGATCTTTGGGGTTGCATTGCAAGGAGCGGCCAATTGCTCTGCTATGTTCAATGTAGCCTACTGATACATGTTCTATTAATCTAAACATGATATAAAGTGTGCCAGAAAAGTAGAATAAAATCTTTGTTGCCACTGGGACAAAATCCTTAACATACGCAATGACTCATCACACTACCACTAACCATGGGGAAGCTACCATGGCATTTCATTTTGTACTAACTTTTGAGTATCATTAAAATGAAAGAGTGCTGGCACTTCAACTCCGTATTCAGCAGAAAAACAAAAGCATAATTCTTCCGATAGAGAACTGTAAACCCCACCATATTGCCTCAGATCTCTCTGACTCAAAGAATAGATGTTGTGCTGTGCTATGGTTTAGGGGGGTGAGGCAGAATCTTATTCAATTCTGACCGCTCTGGGACCAGAGCAGCTAAAAATAGCTCTTATTAATTTCTGCCGTTGTGATGCTGCAACAGAGTGATTTAAGGGAAACTTGCAGCGTGAACACTGGAGAACATTTAATACCCTCTTGTTATATTAAATGCCACGGATTGACTGAAACAAATGATGCATTACAGCATAGAAAATACATTAGGTTTCTCTCTAGTGGCCATTTGTTGGATTTTTCAGTGAAGCCTGAGGATCAAAGAGGTAAAACGTTTTACCCAAAGCCTATTCAGTGCCAGAGCAGTGCAAATGGTGAGTGCAGTGTTGCTGAGATACTCACATCAGGCATAGTGGGTCTAAATTAAATTTTTTAGCAGATAATTTTGTAGATTCGCTAAAACAAAACCTCTTATTTTTAGTATTAATATGAGCCACTTTTTTTCTGGTGCATCCTTGTCTGGGACTCAAATGAGTCTCCACAGTCAAACTACAGATGGGTCCCACACACATTATGAGCTGCAATAAAGCTAAATCAGGCTCAGACTCCAGCTGGGAAAGAAACAGCTCTCGTTTGCAGTACAACTATTAAATCAAACCCAGGAATGAAAAGGCTAGCATGCCAGCAATGAATAAAATAATACAATCTGAACAAAGATACTGGCACAACACTGTGAAAGTTGCACTGCGGCCAAAGACAGAAAACAACAATAGGATCACACTCCACAGTGGCTTGCTGGCAGTGAAGCAGCAAACAAGTCAAATTGAAAACGATGTGCTGGGAGTGCTGACAACTGCAAAAACTCCCCATATGTTCAGAGAACATACAAATGTTAATGAGAGCCCAATGCCTTAGAGCCAGGCAGGGGGTCCCGAGAGACAAGTGACACACTGCACATACAACATGGTCGGACACTGTACTGTGGGTCGCAAACGGAGGGGAGATAGCGGGAGAGATGCAGCATGCGTGCGTGATAAGGTCAGGAGATGAAGCCTTTTAACTCAGACATAAAACTTAATTGCCAAGCCCTACAGCAACGCAAGACACACACTTAGATTATTTAAAGCAGACCTCCACAATTTCTCTTCTCTTAGTTTTTCTTATTCAGATAAAACTGGATGCAGCGTAGATCAGAAGTACTTACATCAGTTCATCCTGCGTTCATACAGCGGACACAGACAAAAGCATCTCCAACCTCCAGCTGCTCCTCAGTTAATCCAGTAGGAGATTCCTGCAGACGCACATGAGCAGCCTCAGAGCATAACTGCACCAGTCAGTGCTGGGAGGGACTTGCCCCCACCTTCCCTTCCTTTCTCTTTTCTTAGCTCTGGAGCAACTGAAATTACGACCACAGGTGAGGGCTTCTGAAACACACCCGGCAGCTACGCCCTGAGTGTTCCTCTGCACAGTACGGGTCTGTGTCCTCTCCTAACATCTTTCTTCACAATGTATCCCTCCTCTCAAACTCTCTCTCTTTGCACACTCACGGGATCGAAGCAAATCCCCTCTAGCTTGGCAGCGATCTGAGTGGGATCTGCAGTTCCGCTACAGCATGGGACTCCTCTGTACTAGCGAACATCCATCCGCAGTGTAAACTGCTGTATCGGACTTAACCCCTGAGGTGCCGTGTTGAACCGGAGCAGAATCCATCAATTCTCATTGCTGTGGGACATTGTTAGGCCCCTCCTCCCCAGGTGTGCTGCATTGCATGCATAACTTATGCTCATCGTGTCAGTGACAGCCCACAGAAGATTGCTGACCATCAAACCGACCGATTATACGTTAACAATGCTTGAAGACAATAAAATTTGTGTTTTTACACTGCAGCTGACATCACAAACACAATCACCATTAAAGGCATACTATGCGATTGTAATCTAGAAAAACTTGTTGTCAAAATGAACTAGTAATTACTCACCATCAGCTACCTGTCTGTAGTATGTGCACGATTAAAACGGTTGAGTTTTCACACACAGACGCTGCTTTGCTAATGGCGTTCTAAAAAATCTTGCTCAGACCCAGCAGCTGTTTATGTTTATAGTAACCGCAACCAGTACGTCGCAAATTCTACGTTTCAGGGTAACGTGCTGGGCCGGGCACTCGCTCTGAGTGTCAAATATTGCAGCGGTTGGTAAACAGATGTGGGGCCCATAGTAGTTAGCAACATGGCCATTTGAGAGCCTAGGCTGTGTTTTATCACTGGATTTTTTTCCCTCGTATTGAAAGAAAATCTAGCTGGGTTTAATACCCATCTAGATTGCTTGAACAAATTTAGTCCAGTTAAAATGTCACCATCCTGTTATGTTGTCTGTCCCTCTTTCAGTTCAATAGATAACTATTTTATGGAAAAACTCAATAGTATGCACTTAATATCCCCCCAGGGAAATGCTATTATTATACAGACTTTAGCCCAAGTTATAATAGTGTTACTTTCACTGATAATGTGGCATTATCCTGAAAACAGCTTACTACAGTGCAGTTTGCATCTAAAAAGGCAAATAAAAATAAGGACATTGTTCTATCATGTGGAAGACATCTCAGTAGTTTGTGTCCTATCAAAGAGACAACTGGTCACAAGTGTTTAGATCTGATTTAGTCGCTGAATTCCTTGCTGTCTCAAGATTGCATTTTCCATAACCTTTGAAAAGGAAATACATGATAGTTATTAACTGCTGGGGCTACCCTTCTCTTTACAATTACTTTTGTTCCAGGACATGTTTAGAAGACAGGTCAGAAGAGTCTGTGACATGAACTATTTTAATGTTCACTGTGGACTTCTTTTTGTATTGCATGACATCGGGCCGCTCCGGTGGCGTAGTGGATAGAGCGTGTACCATATTGGTTCCGGCCTTCGTTGCATTGGTCGCGGGTTCAAATCCGACCCGTGGACCTTTACTGCAGGTCATCCCCCTCTCTCTTTCTGTGTCTCCCCATTTCAACACTGTACTATCTAATAAAGCTTGAAAATGCCAAAAAAAAATCTCTGTATTGCATGACATGTTGGGAAGGAAGCCATAGTTTCAACTATAAACCATCTCCTCAACCACAGGTACTTAAACATTTCTTACCGCCTGTAACAGACTGATTGCTCCCTATCAAATTCCTGACGTTTACGAGACTGTTATTACAGATTCTGCTTTATGTGTGAGGGCATCATTTGCATGCTCTGTCTTTGTCCTGTTGTCTTTGAACAGAGGGTAAACCGGCCGTGACCAATGACATAGACGCACTGTGCATCCAGATCAAGTCAGTGGGTGACTCAGCTAAGAAAGGAATTGTTACAGATTTGTATGTGACTGTGAAGGAGGAAATTCATTCAAAATACACAAGTTGCAAAGACAGGAAGGAAGAAAAAAAGGAAACATTTTGGATAGAAAGTTGAATAAAATTAAATACACCTTTTTTTTTTTTTTTACAAATATTCAGCCCAGATTCATCATCACGGTAGAAAAACTCAGCTAACACAAAGCCAAGGCTGTGTGGGTCATGACATCCCACAATTCAGTCAGGATAATGATCGAGTTGGACAAGGCTGACAGGCATCCAGTCACCGTTGGCAACAGGGACGAGTTAAATTTACATCCCTCAAAGCAGAGCCCGAGAGTGGTGACAGATTCCACACATACTTTGCTCTCTCCACTAACTTCTGCCGACCAGCCTCCAAATTAATTATTTCTACCATCAACCAAAAGAGGAATGTACGGAACCTGTGCTGCTAATCGCTCCTAGTCAGCACTTCAGTCACTGCAATATGTCTTTTTGTATAATGCTTAATTCATGACTGTAGAATGCGATGTGATGATGTGTGATTTCACTTTGAAAAAGTAACAGTCATCCCTTCTTTGCTAAAGATTTTTCTTTTTCCCTACACATTTTCTTATTGTAACAGTTAAATTATCAAACATATCAAAGGAGTAATGGATCAGCCAACTGGAGTTATTATAGCAAGCCTTATTATTTTCATTTACTGCTGTACTCATTTAAATATCTATCGTGTAAAACTTTCATGTTTAAATGCACCTAAGTGACAAATGGATGGTACAACAAGAACATGATTTCTCTCATACAAATGAATCGAATTAAAAAAAAAAAATTCTTTGACTACGGATATTTTATGCATTTTGTTGTGTTTTTATTACCTTTAACTCTTTGGCTGTTATTACGATTCTAACCGTCATAATATTGACGCCGAGATGAGTGGTGTTATTTCAGTCCATCAGTGTACATCCATAGACAACACACATGTTGCTTTGTGGGAACATATTGTATTGCTGGTTCTCTCTTCTTTTGTCATGACACGTAACACAATCATAGTCATATTGAGCACAAAAATAGCTAAAGTTACTTGAAATCCATTCTGCGTGGTCAGGCTTAATTCCATTATGTCATGTGTAAACAGTTTGTGTACTGTGGGTTTTAAGAGCTTTTCTTTGAAATCAAAAACAACGCCATGAGAGAGAATGAACTAAAACAGTGAAGCCTCAGGTCAGACAGACCCAATAAAGAGCTCACTAAAGCAACCTCTTATCACATTTTCATTTGATATTTTTATAATAAGATAAATTGAAAATAGCCGCTTTACGTCAAAAAAATACCAAATTGGCATTTCTTTCTTGATGAAAAGTACACAAACTAATTAATTTTTAGCTTTCTTTCCACCAAACAACATAATAACATAGAAGAAAGAATATCAAACCTTTGATATGTTGCTCACTTTAAGCAGAATCTATTTCCAGGGCTCCATAGTCAGTGATCGTAACCAGAGTGCGAGTGTGTGAGTCTGAACATATGAAGCAGGAAATCAGCTCCTGAACTCAATCAGGCCAGTGGAAGTTATCAGTGCCCCACACAGAGCACACAGGAGGGCAGGAATGTGCTGATAAGCCCAGCCACTGACCTGCACCCCGCCTACTCTCCGTCACAGGGATGGAAATGAGGACAACGGAGCCAATGAAAAACAGTAATGATAAGGGATGTTGGAGCTCTATGAGAGAAAAGAAGGTCCATGCTGAAATGTGATTGATTGGAGGTTTTGCAAGCCTCTTCATCCTGATAAATCCACACCCCTTTCAAATAGGGATTTACGATGGACCTGATTTATACGAGCACGCTTCTGTATAACTGGAGCTATAACCATAATGCAAATATGCCATTTGTTAACACACTAGACTAACTGTGCTAAGGGAACACAGAGTTGAACTATATATTTTTAAGGAGGCGTTTGCTAGGAAGTCTATAGCTTGGTCATGTAGAGCAGTGAATGTCCACACTACAGCACAGCACCCATCAATCTACTGTTAAAAAGCCTAAAATTGAGATAGAATAAAATAGTTAAGGAACGCAACTAATTAAAGCCTGACCCAAACTGTCATTGATGGGGCCTATCAGTATGGTACAATATGCTTTTCAATCTCTGCTACCTGCCTGCATGTTCTGCCCTATGTACTTTCAATGTGATCTTTGTGGCCTATTTTCCCTTGTCTATGTGTGTTTGTGTTGTTGTTGCATGAACTGCCTTGATATCTTTGCCATCATCTGTGCTTGCCTGTTTGTTCTTGCTCCAACTGTGTGCAATATGTTTGTTTGTCTTTTTCCCCTTCTTGCTCAGGCCTGCTGTAATTATAAATGTAATGTATTTTTAAATTTTTTTTACTGTTATGTATTGTAGGTTGCCTACTGACAACTGGCTGGGGACTACAGCTGGAAATTAGCCAAATAGGCTAAAGCTGCTCCTTCTCAAAGGGGACTGTCCACGAAACTATAAACAAATAAACTAAACTAAACTAACCATATTTTATCCATGAATACAGTTCCTATAAACAGAACTCATTACATTACAAAAAAACATTACAGTTCATTTTGATATGCTCTGAGATGAGGGAGTTTGCTGCAAGCTTTAAAAAACTAACTCTCATGGGCTTGGCACAAGTTGCATTATATTTCCTCTTGTGTCGGTTAGAGCCACACTTAACATGCAGAGTAACATTCGAGTGGATATAATGAGGGATAAGGGATAATGGATTAAACAAAAACCCTACCCTGAAAAAAGATCTATTGGCTTTATGTTGTCTATTTGAGGAAATTATCAAAATAATCCATGGTGCAGAGATACCTTATGTGCAGGCTAACTCTAAATTATATTTATTTATTCTAGTGCTACCTCTAGGCTATCACTAACAATGAAAACACATGCTTCACTCAGTCACACATTTTTTCAGCATAGTTTTACAGTTCTCTCTCTGTACAGCTACAGGAGGTACCAGAGGCCCAATATCTCTCTCCCTCTCAATAAAATAAGCTATTTGGTTGGACATTAACATGTATGCAAACCTTAGTTTCAAAAGAATATAGAGTTTAGTTTGAAGGTGTGCCATGTGTCAACATGACATTAGTGACAGTGTCAGTTACAAGTTATAAAACCGCAACAGGATAAGCGAATAAGTAATTTTTTTCTATATAGCCTACAGTTTCTATAAATACACATCTACAAAATTGCAGTCAAATTCAACTTTAGTGGGCAAAATATCAAATAAATTTGCCCTTCCAAAATCACAATGACTCAGATGACTGCTGTTCCCATGACAGCTTAGGGCAACATGATTTACAGGCCAACACATATGGCTGCCCTTGAGCAGCTAGATATTCTCTTCACCTCGCAACCCCCTGCACAAGACTGCCATCTAAATTATCAAAGAAAAAAAAACAATAAAACTGTTTAATTGTGTAATGAAACCTCTAATGGCTGCCACGAATGTCATCTGAACGGTGCCTCTCTCACTTTGTTTGACTAATCTGTTGCCCTGCCCAGCTGCCATTTAATACAGCATTACTGATCAGAAGGCCAGGTCCAGGGATAAAGTATTTTAGTCCTAGACCCAAGCTCTTAAAAATTAAACACGTTATAGTTAAAAAAAAAAATTGTAACTGAATAAAAAAAATAAAGGGTATTTCTTTTGGGATACCTTTATGTTAATGTGCCTATTTTATGGAAACAAGAGAAATAAAAGACAACTCAATTGTCAACGGAAAGAGGTATTTGCAAAGTGTTTAAAAAGAGATGCTACCAATTATTTGGATTTTCAAATTGCAACAGAAACAAAAATAAACTCCCCATGTCTTAACATTTTACAGACTTTTAAAAGATTGATTTTTCAAGACATTTTAATACAAATGTAGGCTCTATTTTTAGATTAACTTAATGATTGCCTTTTAAGATATTTAAAGGCTCTAAACTAAGCAACCCTCGTCCTAATAGGATACTAGGCGGTATAGTAGTTGAGAGCAAATGTAAACAGATAACACAAATGCTAATCTACAAAAGCATGCTGTCCAGTGTTATCAGGATTCAACAGGTGATGCTTTTCCTTCATGCTAACAGCAGTCCATCAGTTTGTATGCAAATGTAAATAGAGAGATAACTTAAGCTTCAAAGGAGCTAAGCAAGACACCGACCACACACAGCTGACACGACAGTAGGCCAACCATGTTTATGACAGCTGGTTAAAAATGTACAAACACTGACGACAGACATTTAGCCTATCACAGCCACCGAATCAAAACCAGCTATCAAGCTAACGTTAGCCAACTGCTGCCTAACTTTGGTTACCAAGTGGACCATCACAACAAGGTGAGCCATCAGATGACCTTCTCTTTAATACAAAAAATATTTACGTATCATATTTCTAGCAACTGACCTAACAATACCACTCCCTGCTTGCCTCTCACAGAGTGGCCATGGTGAATTGTGTGCCCACTTTTTATACCCGTCTTGGTCAAATCAAACCCCCCTAGCTGGCCGACATTTTGTTCCACCGGCTAGGCTAGCCCATCCTAGCTCACAGTACCTGGACGCTCCGGAAACAAACCCACCGCCCGATGACAGCTCAACCACAAGGCATTTCGTGACTCAAAAGCATCGCTTATGCAAGCTCCTAAAAAATGGAGGTCAATGGACATCATTTTGCATGCTTTCCATTCAAAGGTATCGTTAGCATGCTGGGTGAGTAGCTAAGCATAGCACGTAGATGCAGTGTGCTAGCACTGAGGTAGCTCAGTTATTTCGGCTTGCACCGTTATCGCTTGTATCCGCAGGGGGACACATCCAGTCAGCTCCTGCGGCTAGAGCGAAATACACTCCCTCACCAACTCACAACAGTGTACTCACGGGATAAACAAAGAAACCCATTCACCTTCGCGAAAGCAACGGTCCTCACGGCGTGCTGGTGGATATCTTAAGAGAGAAACGGATGGAAAAGGTCTTTCTGGTGTTGCTCCAGAGCAGCAGCCGCCGCACTGCAATGGCAGGCAGTGGATGAAGCCTTCCTTCTCCCCCCTCTGCTCTCACACTTCGGCTGCCGTCACCGACGCGGTGACAGTGACAGCTTCGCCTGGAAGAAACCATTCCGCTCCGTCGGCGGGGGAAGGGAGGGAGGGGAGCAGGGAGGCAGAGATGCAGAGATGCTGTCCACAGCAGCCGCAGCAGAAGCAGCAGCAGATACCCAGCAGCATCAAGCGCCATTCCAGCGTGAGAACAAACGATCGGCGAAGAGAAAGAAAATACACCGATGAACCTTTATCGGCTCTATAGCAGTAGGCTATACAGTAATAGGCTATAGGCCTATGGTCCGAGCGACTGTTATCAACCTATACCATCTAGGTAGATCAATTAGGAAATCACTGCACGGACTAAAAATAAATAGGCTAGGCCTATATAAAAAAATCGAAAAATTCTCCCACAATTCTGCTTCAGTGCAAAGTCCCGGATTTCATCATCCACAATGAGGACATTCAATTTTAAGTAGGCCTATGCCGATTTAAACGAAATAGCTAGGCCTAATGTTATAAGAATATTATAACACTAGCCTATTCTTAAATGGGAGACTATTATTAGTTTTGACAATTAGGATACTTATTTAGTTTAGAAAAATAGATGTTTAACCTCCACAAACGCATACATTGTGTTGGTGTGTCAAAATTGATTGTATTATTTTATATTTAGCCTTTATCTATTTTTATGTTCATATAGATAGGATATATATATGATTATAAAACTCTTCAAAGGGATGTGTTGAGCAGAATAAGAATAGGCCTATCTGATATACTTTTTTGCTACAGCAAATGGCAAAACCATTTAAAATAGGCTTCCAGCTTTTAATGGGTTAACAACTCTATTTGAACTTTGTTAAGGATGAAAAAAAACCTTCCTTTTCATGGTAATAGGATTTCCTAAGATGTAAGTAGGCCTAACATTGTGCACGAATAAATGAAATCTCGGCCTTTGCATCGCTTGACGTATTTTGTCTTTTAAAGACGTTTTAACCATCAAGCAGAGAGCTAATAAATCAGGTCGAGGACGAGGGCTATTCAGAGCTGTTTGCAGTGACAGTAAAGCTACATTTTCTTCATACACCTAAAGACGGGCCTTTAAATCGTCCTTTGTGTCATCATTTTATGTCAGACTGGTGGCCTAGTGGTTAGCAGTACTTGTTTTTCGTGTTAAAACTATGACTTTCTGGGATACTTTTAAATTGCTTTGCCAAAGCATACAATAATAGGTTGTACACCTGTAAACATTGCACATGTAGATATCCTGTTGCTCTTACCTATACGCAATGCTTATTATCTATATGAAAATGTTAAAGAACCAATATGAGATGAGGACATTTTCATGTTGAGAAGGCCTTCATATTGATCTAACAGATTGGATTTGAAAATATAAGTTAAGTTTGATCGATTAGGCATCCTTCTAACAAAGGACTTGACAAGGACAAGATGTTAATCCGTCATGCCTTTGTGTGCCTGTGTGTGTGTGTGTGCATGTGTGTGTATGCACACAACAGCTAGTTATTTTAAAATGATAGCTCTTTGCCAAACACGCATTGTAGGATGAAAATCACAGGCGGTATTGGTGGATGGTATTTTACATTGTTGTATTGTGCCGATTGCAAAAGGCGCTATGAAAAAAAATGTGGAGATCGGTTTTAACTACAGCAAACATAAACTCTTTACAAGGAGAGCTGAGGCGTCTTAGTAATGACATACTGCATAAAGTCATTTAAAATGCAAAGGATATAACTAAAATCCACCCTACGGTCACGATGCTCAATACTCCTTCCCATGGGGCATACAGATTTAATCAATATACAGTAGAATGGAAATTGTGCACTGCACCAAACCCCACTCTTAAGACTCTATCGCATGCACTTTGGTTGTTTTTTTCTGTGCTGCCTTTTTCAGAAGTACCTTATTCCTTGCAGCACTTTCTGTTGTGCATTTTATCACTTTGAAATCGTGTGACCGCTCTCATCACCTCTACCTCTGGCACTAATGAGCACAGGAGAAGACAGGGGCAGAATATAATGCTGGGGGAGCACAGAGGTCCCTGCAATGTTGCTGACGTAAGGAGACTGGGCGCAGATTCCATTGGAGGATCGCAAAAAGAGAGAGGGAGTGGGGCGGGTGCATCTTGAACGGAAGAATGCGAGTTGGCCAAGGTCATGAGAATTAGATAAACAAGGGCGGTCATATGTATTCTGTAGAAAAACTAAATATGATGAATAGCTGTCATAGATATAGCAAGGAAGTTTCCCCATGAAAAACAGTAAATGTATCTGTGACCACGAGCCTCTACAGATTTGTTGATTGTCAATTGATAGCATTAACAGGCACACCTTTGGATAGTATGTCACTGAGCATGAACGTGGTTAGATGATGGCTTTTGTCATCATTAGTTATCATCATGCATTAGAGTATTAGATAATCTACTGGAGCAGAAAATGTAATTGAGCTATCAAAGGCCTCTAGAAATGCATGAATATAAACTTTTTTTTCTGCAGTTTGTGTCTGATTAAATTGGCTTGGATGTGAGTTTACCCCGCTTAATGTATCTCTCGAAGCCCTTCAAATACCCTCTGTTAATGCTTCGACAGTGTTTGCATCACCGGCTCCAACTGCACAGAGGGAGTTTCACATGCCGTGCAACAGAATTATGCAGCCCCATTCTCCCATCAGCACATTTAGATGCACACACACACACAGAGGATCCAACCCAGAATATATGACTGCAGGAGCAAATCACACGAGTGGAAAAGCAAATTAGAAATCCACAGCAGGTTGTCTTTTAGAGTGCACTGGCCCTGACAGTGAGCGAGTCACCTCTCAGCCGCACAGGTCATGAAAACAGCCTACTAAGCAAAGCCTGGCGTCGCTATATCTATGAGCTTTAATGACTGCTACTATCAAATGACATGACAGACGTTAAACATAGCACTGCAGCGGGGGGAAATAAATGCATTTGTCCAATAGCGGGGGGGTGAAAGAAAAAAGGATATTACGTGACGCCATGTTGCCATAGCTGCAACAGGATACATTTAAAAAAACATTGTGCTTCTTATCCTGTTATCCATGTCTTTTGGTTTTACCAATTGGGACTAGCCTACAACACTGTAATCTCATAAAAGGAGTGAGCTGGCTACTGTACAGAGGCTTGTATTTCTGTGATTTCTGTGTCGTCCTCTGTCACTATCACTGACCTCTAGCACGAGGATGCAGCACATTGACTTGACAGCCAGCCTATTAGTTCAGGACCGAAAATTCCTTACACAAGGTTTCATAGGGCTTTCTCGCGATGACATGGTGCAGCTGAAATGAAAGAGACAGGGCTCTACGATCCGGCGAGCATGAGGTATGTTATAAAGGCAGCAGTTAAAAAACACTTAAAGGTGCTTTATAGAAGAATGAGCTGTGACCTCGGTGAAGCTCGGTTGAGACTGTGCAGCAGTAAAATGCAGCTGATACCTGCAGGTTTAAACAGTTGAAGCTGCAGCATTCTGAGCTCTGTCCAGCTAATTAACAGCTGATTGTACTGTATGTGCTTGCACCACCTGTCCCACCGACAAAGAAATATCTCATCTGGAGTATAACATTAAGATAATGCGTTAGAATACAGATATACATTTTGATGATAAGCGGTCTACTCTGCTTTTCGGGCTTCTGTGCGCTCAGCTTTTTCAACTAAACAACCGATTTTGTAGTGGACCAATTTTGTTCTTCATGGTTTGCTTCCTTATAGTTGAAAATGGAATGAATAGTTTCTATATTTTCCAAACTATTGTATCGTTAACTAGCTGCTAGAAGATGCATCTGATAATTTTTGGTTCACTGGCGGCACTAGTGTCTATTTTTTTTAAATATTACCACTTTAAATGTGG
>NC_137234.1:13013867-13033867 GCF_949987685.1 Ammodytes marinus
AGACTGAGCAGTGAATAAATGCTTACGCTAGGGATTTTTTTTTCTTTTTTTGGGTGGTGGAAATGGGGGGTTGTTAGGGGGGGGGGCTGCCTCTGTCCACAGCAGACTGCAGCCAAGGATGAGATTTTAGAAGTGAGATGGGGGGCGAGCAGAGCTAATAAGAGATTAAGACTTTGACCAAGGCAAAAGCTCAGGGCCCAGTTGGTGACTGATCCTGATCCGTTGAGGAGTAATTAATTTAATTGTGCGTTTCATCTTGGGCCAGTTGCATCTGCTCCCGCCGAAGAAAAAAAACACTCCAACTCGCTTCTCTGCAACGAACTCACCTAGTTAAAGCCCCTGCAGCAAACAGTCCCTCAACATTTTCCGAAACAGCTGAGAGGGCAGGAAAAATACTGCATTAAAAACAGATCTCACCCCAAATCAAGGCACATGAAAGGGTAACAGCAACCTCAGTTTAGCATCGACAGTACACCAGGGGATACAGTTTAGGTTTGTGTGCGGCAAAATATGTTTTTCCCATTGCCAAGATGAAATGTAATGTGTAAGTGAATATGCAGCATATTTAGAATCATCTCAATGTCGATCAATATAAAAACACATAAAGCAAGAATAGCATATCCCCTGAAAAGGTGACAGTTTACTATAATCCCAGAGGTTGTCTTTTTGTCTGGTTGCATACGAGACAATAGAAGGTGTTAAGAATAACGAGATATTTCGTAACACTAGAACAGATGGACTAATGCATCTCCCTAAAGCCTTAAGACTGTAAACACTGCTGATTTGACATGTGACGAGGTGTTGTTGATGAACACAGAAAAATAACTATAAACAAAGGCATCGGTTGCAGAAAAGACTATAGTCCCCCCCCACACTCCATCTCTGTTGTGCTTTCTGCAGCCTTAGCACTAAAATCTGATTCAAGCTTTCTGTGAACAAGTGTGCTGCTTGCCAACACAAATGACAGCGGGAGTGGGCCAGGGGCCAAAGTCCTCCCCTGACTATCAAGAGAGAAAAGCAATCAAAAGAAGCAATCGATATAAACAAAGTCTTAACTACTATTGATTAGTTCACCCTACGCTGATGGCCATGATAGTTATGGACCTAGATTCATACACTCAGTTGATTAATATCTCGGCTTTTCAGCTGAAACGGCCAATCAGGCGAAATGTTGTTGTTAGGTACTGAGTGCAGATCATCCAACGGCTCGGTGGCAGTGTTGTGTCTGTTGTGACATTTCAGCAGGATGCAATGGAAACTGCTCCTCAGCTCAGCATCCTGCAGTCTCATCACTCACTGTAAGGCGGACCGTTACTTCCATCAGCTGCATTTGAGTTTGGGCAAGTCAGCAAGTTTTCCCTCTAGTGCACACACAGCCTGTGCAAAAGAATTATACTGTGGAAAGGCCAGGAGCCCTTAGCTGGGCGCTCGATCTCTGGTGAGATAGTGGCCTCTCTCGAGCGGTTTGAAGTCGCCCTCTGAGAGGCAGCAGCAGGCCGCAAAGACAAATTACATTCTGCTCTGTATGTGACTTAGAGACAGGAGATGATATGAAAATACAGTGACACTACTCTTTAACTTTTTTCATTCAGATGACGCTTAGTGATTTCTGTGTAAGGCTCCAAATCAAGGCCACCACTGACTAATCTGTCGATCATCACAGCCTTAAGGCCTCCACCTCCATCATATCACAGACAGGTTTGCTACATAGGAACTGATCAGTGATTTTCTTAATTACTTCTGAAATGTAGGTCTTCTGTTCAGAAAAACAGTGTTGCCAAATTAATTTGTTCAGCCATGTTAGTTGCATGACGTTTTTATATATCTCCACCAGCAGGTGATAAATTGATGGATTGCCATGGAATTTGATTCAGATATCCATGTTGCCCGGAAGATTATTATTATTATTTTTTTTTTTGCAAGTCCCTACATTTTCTTGTGGCACAACAAGCAGGTCTTGGTACAAAAAATGGCAGAGGTAACTGGGCACCATATACGATTTATTTTTCTTGGGTGATCCCCTGTGCATGCAGCCTCCCAGACTCTTGCTAATTAATAAATCAGCATGTCAGAGAGAAGCTTGAAGCTATGTGACTGTGACACTCAGTCAGCACCATTAAGCTTTGAGTCCTTACCTCTTTTATTTACAGTCTATTGTCCTTACCTACACATATAGGTATCATGGGGGATAAAAAAACACCTATATATATTCCAATTGATGACCAATACTTGTGTCAATAATTCAAACAGCTTGTGATGTGAGGTTTGAGCGTTTGAGCTTATTTCACACTCGGTTCAAGGCTGAGCTGTCAACATGATATAATTCCCCTGAGGCTGAGGCCCTCCAGCAGTCTACTGCTCTGTCTGGACACAACAAAGAACATCTGTGTATTACGCTTGTAATTGTCTGCTTTGATTTTTGCACATCAGAGCATTACATTTAAAAGACTGCTTTGTAGATCAAAAAAGCCTTCAAGTATCTAAAAACTCTCAGCAAACCTCATGATCATTTAGTGATAAAGACAAGAAACCCCTTGAGCATTGTGGAACATTTTGAGGCATTAAAGGATCAGGACACTTGTTTTTCTGAATGCAAATGTGTCTGTGTGCATGTGTCCATGATTAAATTGCAACCTTTTAAACTGGAGTATTCGCACATCGAGCAAACTTGGATGCAGGTGCGTTGGATAAAAAAAGGTCAAGCTGGGCCGAATCGTTGGATATTTAATAAATGGAAAAGCAGAGCAAAAGCAGAGTGTGGGATCTCTTTTTTCATCCAAGTAAAATAGCAACCTTGAAATGTCTTCTTTGAATATGAACAGTTATCTTTTGAATACATTTGACATAATATATAACATTATTTTGGTATAAGTGTTGATGAAGAATGATATCAGCACATTTACCTTTTCAAAAAGATTAAAAAGTTTAAGGTAAGGTATTAGAAATGGCTGAGTAGTCAACATTTAAAGAGATTGAATAATAAAAAATGATTGTGGCGAAATGCAGGTGTTTCTGCTTGAGTTAGGTTAAGACACAACGTTTGTGTCCCACATTAAAGGAAGGGTTCAACAACCCATGAAGCCACAGCATCTCCTCTTTTACATATAGGTTTTTGAATGCATTAAACAAGGCCGTATGACTGTTTGCCACTTGTTTCCAGTCTTTTTCACTCAGCTCTTACCGGCTGTTGGCTATAGCTTCATTTATAGTGGACAAATATAACATTGAAGATCATTTTCACAAAATGTCGAACAATACTTTTAATTCAGGAAATGCATTGACATGACACAGGAACAATTCATGCAGATACCAAGTTTCCATAAATCAATGAGTTCAAATGTATTGCAGTGTGGTGCAACAAAACAATTTCAAGGTTGCATGCTTCAAAAAACATTGACAACAGAAAGATGAATCCTTCACCCGCCATCATCTCTAAACTGTAAATGATATGATGAAAATGATACTATTTCACCAGATTTGATATATTATTTTTCCTTTTCCTTTAATGTTGAGGAATTGCACTCATCAAAGCACACCCATGCACACTTTCAGCCTATGCATGGAAACACAAGAGATTTGTAGGTTCTGCTTAATAGTCTAAAAAGGCCATCATTTGTGATATGTGACTACAGCCCCCTTTGCGTTCTGTGTATGGACAGTCCCAATCTCATATGTTGCACATTTTCTTTCAGAGGTATTTGATGATTCTATGTTTACATTGCATGGTGTTTATCACAATGCTTTTAGGTTTGTATATGACAAACAGATCCAACTTGCTTTGTGCTACATTTTCCGGTGTTACAGTGTGTGTGGGGTAGGATTAGTTTTTAATAATTAAACAATGCAATGTATGTAGGTTATATCAGATACACTACAATCAAATACACAGACATAAAAGTCCTTCCCATGGACTATTCATCCATATCTGCATAATTCCTACACAACTCCTTCACAACTGAAACATATTCCAGTGGGATTTATTTTCTTAAATAATTTTAATTTTTCTTTCTGACGGTATTGAGGCCTTACCGTCATAACCACATTCCAGGTTGCATACTTATTTTCTGTACTTTTTGGTCATTCATGGTAGTGTATTGGGTGACACGGCTCGTTAATGCACGGGGTTTTGCCCCTTTGAGTTCGGTTTACTCACATTGGAGTCGTGGAGATCGATGCTGTCGAGACTCTTGCTCCTGTGAATGCGGCCCTTGATGCGGCGAAGTGATGGTTTGCCCTGAATGGATGTCACTGAGGAGGCTCCTGTGATGGAGCCGGCTGTAGGGCTGGCGTGGCTGGGGTAGCCGCCGTGTCCGCCGTGTCCGGGGTAGCCGCCGTGTCCGCCGTGACCTCCGTCGCCGCCGTGACCGCCGTGACCTCCGTGACCCTTGCTGGGGTGTATCCTGAGACCAGCACGGAGGGAGGACAAAGACAAAAATAACAATACATCAGAGCTAGTATGAGAACAAATCCAGCATGGATGTTTGTTTCACAGCATTGACATAGTAGCTCCAAAGGCTAGACCGAAGAGGAGGAGGAGGAGGAGGAAGAACACAGTGGTCACGTTTTCTGCTTTTCAAAAGGCCACTGCTTTTTTCCCCCTGTTAGAGAAAAATGGCATTTAAAGAAATCTATAATTGGATTTAATGTCACAGCGGCCCTGTAGGGGATCTGGTTAGAGTTCAGGAAGCACTGCAGCTTTCGAACACATACTGTAGGGGGCCTGTGCAGCTCTGTGGGTCCACACCAGCCACACTGAAGCTGGGTCATGGTGAGTTGTGGAGAGGAGGCACACTTGGCTGACCTATCCGCAATACTCTCAAGAAATGTTTTGCCCTTCACAAATGACACAGTTAAGCAGCACTGTTCAAAACCCCATGCTGACATTACATCACACACAAACCCCCTAGCCTCTGTTTTTCTTTTGTGTTTGCCATGCTTGATGCTTGATAATTAATGTATAATGTGCTGTGTTTTTCACAAAATTAATTGTCCCCATAGGGAAGAATAAAGTTAATATGTTGATTTTGGTCTAAATATTTGGAGAATTGAAGACGTTAATTAGCTGATTTACTTTTACTATTTAAAAAAGATCTCCTGCCTATGGAGGAGAAACCCCAGCTCCATAAATTATTGTTTTTAATGGCTTATAACTTAAAATAAAGTCTTCAGTCGTTAAGGGTGACCTATTAGAAAGTGGTACCAATACATTATATTATATAACATTACTAATTAGTGAAGCTAGGCAATTCAATTTGATTGTTAATATATTCTTTTTAAACAAAAGGTCAAAAAGTATTAATTGTAACTTTGAAAATGTGATGGTTTATCTGCTTTTCTTCTTTTTTTTTAATCACTTAGAATTGAATATCTCTGGGGTTTAGACTTTCGGCTGTACAAAGCAAGGGATATGAACATAACACCTTGTGCTTTAGGAAATTGTGGTTTTGTTTGCCCAAACGACAGCATTGTGCTACAAAATGTCACTGTTACCCACTTCCCTCTGGCTTAATTTAGTAAATTAAAAGCTTGTTTTCGAGGAAACGCGCGATCCGGTGATCCTACAACAAGCACAGCATAGATCAAAATTGGAACTATTGTTAGTGGCTGCTTGTCTTCTCATCTCTCCCGCTCCTGTCTCTTTGTGTTGTTGAAGACAGTCACTCTTAATGAGGATTTACCTCACGCTTCATTCAATGAGGCAAAATCCTGTCTACACAATGCTGCTCGGGGACAGTAGATATCCATTAGCGTGCTCAGCAGCCGGCCCCGGAGGAGCTCCTGAGGTTTTGGAGACTCAGCAGGGGGAAATTATGATGGAAAGGAATGGACAGAGATGGGAGCAAAGAGAACAAACATAACCTTCCACTTTCTCTCAGCATTAATTCAATAGTTGCCTGAAGCGGTGAAAGGGGGCTTACTGGCTGGTAAAAATGCACCTCAAAGACATTTCTGCAATACGTCTACTGTCAATTACAAGCAACCACAGATTGTTCTCTTAAACAAATACACCAAACATGACCAATGAGAAAAGCAGCTTGGACTGTATACCACAGGCCCACTTTCAGTCCTGTGCATTCAGAGGGTTCGTTTTTCTTGGATGTTGGTTTTGAAATGGATTCCGGCCAAAACTCTTCAGTCCACAGAGGCAGAATGTAACACAGTGCCAGAGACTGTGCCGACTCAGATATAATGTGAAGTGAACAATTTTTACTCTGCTTGTGTGGTGAATTCTCCTTCTCTATCAAATATGCATGTGTACTGTGTTGCACTCGAGGTTTGATGGAACACATGCAGTGTAAAGCCGTGAGACTGGATGTTAACATCTCCTCTTGTAGACTACACATGGATTCAGCATATGACCCTGAATAATACTGGCAATGGTATGGAAAGTGAAAAGACCATTAAAAGAAATGGTTGGATATTTTGTCAACCATGCTTATTAGATTTATGTCAGATTTAGATGACAAGATGGATTCCACTTCCATTTCAGTAAGATGAGTCAGGTGACATTGTCTTCGTCTTTAGCATACAGGAACAGCTAGCGTGGCACCTCCAAAGTTCACTAATCTCCACGTTATATCTTGTGTATTCGATTCCTACAAACATCCCAATGTTGACACTGCTCCCAAAAATAATCCCAACAGTTACTCCCTGAAAAAACCCCACAACTTGTTGGTTTTAAACTTTGGTTTCTGTACAGATGAAACATACTAATGTCCTATTAGTGTTCTTTAGGGGTGATGGTAATCAGATTTCTGTTACCTTTGCACGGAGGCAAACTTGCTGTTCCCTGTGTTCCCAATCTTTATTTAATGGAGAGACATGAGGAAAGAAAGCCAATAGGAGCATTTTCCAAAAGGATCTTTTGGGGGACAATCATAGTATTGACAAAAAACACACTCAAGTCCAAAACATCTCCATATTTAAATAACTGTCTCTTTGTATCTGACTGGGCTAGTCATAATAGATCCTTGAAAGGGCGGCATATATATATTTTTTTCTTCTTTTTGTTTTCAGATAGCTGTGTAGAGACGGATAATGCACTTCATGCATCTTTATCACTAATCCTATATTCACCGTTTTGTTGTGTGTCTGCTTGACCTTGATATGACGACTGTGTCGGGATTATTGTGCCTTTTGCAATCTTATCTGTGAACAAAGAAAAATCCACTTTAAGAGAAAATGCCATAAGATCAATGCCAAGACCCCGGATGGCTCTCACCTTCCAATACAGGGTTAGATGGTGTAGTTCACAGATAAGGAAAGGTCAGATCAGAGGCCTGATGCTATTACAAAGAAAGGACGAGGGACACACACGCATGAATCAGTTGCAGGACTTTATGCCGTCACTCAGTGCTCTTTCTTTCAGTCTGCCCAAAGGAGCCAATCGAATGATTAGTTTGAGCTATAAAGGCTACTGCTTAATCAGCAGGTCAATAGGCAATGTTACGCTTCATTCCTCCCATCTCAGCTACAGCTAACAAAACACTTAACAAGGAGAGCAATCCTGACCAGTGTGTGTACACACAAACAGACACAATAAAATATGCAAAGACATACAGTCTTATTCAAATGAGTTGTCTCTAACTTGCAACCACGCTATCTTTGAGCTTTTGTTATTGTTTTCTGGAAACGAGGAAATGTGCAGGTTAGAAATAAGAGGGAAGCGTTACATAAATAACAGACTTGTTGTATTATCCCTGCAGGCCTGCAACAGAGTGTAAAGTTCATTAAGCCAGGTTAATGCTAATCTCTGGCAGTGTGGAGGGGGGAGTGGGTTTTTAAGACTGCAGGCAAGAGGAACATCTGTTTGCAAAGACTATTTCTAATTTAGAGAGCTGCTGATGCTGCTATACGGTCTTCATCAAAGGCAAGCAGAGCTGCCCCTCCTAATTTTGGGAGAGTGATGCACATGGCGCACACATTCTCTGCTTGGTGGATGGTCTAAGTGTGTTCAGGCACAACGGGAAGCAGCTCTGACCATTTAAAAAAGAGACTGAATTAATGTTTTGATTAACCAAATAGCCACCTTAAGGAACAGGATACTTTACTTCTGTATTCAAATGAAACAATTTCTGCTGTTCTAATTGATGAGTCCTTCAGTTATGGCACATCCTATCAAACATAGTATGTTAAATGTATCCTTTTTTATTTTTTTAGTATGGAGCGACAATGATTCTTTTTCAAAGATTATTTGTTGGCATTGATATCCTTTATTATTGAGGACAGAGAGATAGGTTGGAAACAGGGCAGAGGGGGAAGACAAGCAGCAAAGGGCCAAGGGCTAGTTGAGGTCTGGAAACAAACCCCGACCACTGCAACAAGGACCTGGGGCCTCCACGGATTCTGTTTTTTGCATAGGAAATTTTCTTTCCTAACGAAATTACCCTAAGTACTTGGAGGAAAGTTGGTTTCGAATTCTAAAAATGCTTAGGAAAAGTGCGTCGATTCAACCTTTAACCCTCCTTTAGCATAGGTTACTCCTGACCAATCTTTACGAAAGGAAAGGAGATATTTGTATACCATAATCCTTTACGGCGGCAATATTTGAAGCAACAGGCCACCGAAGAAGTTTACCGACTCTACGCGAATACGAATGAGAGAGGCGGTAAAACAGAAGAGAGGAGAAGAGAAGATAGGAAGATTTAACTCGATTAAAACAAAAAACATTATGTTTTGTAAGTTACTGTTACACTACAAAACAATATCTTACATTGTTGATATTAGACAATATTAAGAGATAGCCTACAGTGGCAAACTATCTGGTTTAATGAATTTTGGCTGTGATTTACACACTTGTGTGGATGCATGGATCGAAAGATCGCTTGTTGTAGTCCATCTTCGGAAAATAGTAGTTTCACGCTACAGACTTTACGTCAGAAATAGGCCTACTAATCGCGCAACGACGTCGGTTAGGAAAAGAGAGTCGAATTCATTCAGTCGAATTCATGTTAAACAGAGCTGTCTTTTCCTATGTTCGAAAGAAGCACCTTTTCATCTCTCCTTGACCCAATGAAGTTTTCCACAAAGGTTGAAAGGAGATTTGACTTTCCGAATAGGGCCCTGGCCTTAATGGTACACACTATACCAGCTACTGGTGCCCTATAGCCGCGTTAATAAGTGTAGAGCAGCATTGACCTATAAGGTCACTTTAATCAAAATATCAATATCATTAGTGAAAAAAGGTTAAACCTTCAGAGCGTCCTTCTCCAAAATCCTGGCAGATAGACGATAAGGGAGGGTTTTTTGTCACAATGATGCCAGATGTTGGGTAAGAATATGAATTACTGCTCAACTATGTGGCTCACCGATAAAGCACATTCCATTAAAGGTGGATTCAACTATTCTGGAGAATGCTTGTTTTCAAAATCCCTTTTTGTCAAAATCAGGGAATATCTCCTCACGGTCCATTACCTGCACACTGCTTTGTCTATCTCCTCACGATCCACTACCTGCACACTGCTTTGTCTATCTCCTCACGATCCATTACCTGTACACTGCTTTGTCACGGAACAACACTTAGTGATAACTTACACAACTAATTCAATTTATAACTAATAATTACTTTTTGGTAATTAAAGGTGGACTCCTGTCCTGTATCCACTGATTTTGACGACAAGCGTTAACCATGTTTAACACACACAACGACAATGATTTTGCCGAATGGTCAGTTGTGACAAAAAGTAAATGCAGTAAATGGAGCGAAACATTTCAACAACATTCAATAATTAAGAATTTAGAAACAAAAAAAACACCAATCATAAATCAATCATTACATGAAGATCTCCTTATCTTCACTGTATCTCACAATAGTTGGTGCTACTGCTTTTTACTCCAGCTGGGGGAAAAAAAATCCAATTTTACAAGGTCAGAGCTTGCAGAAGAGTTACATAACATGCTTAGTCTTTTGTATCGGTGCACTGCTGATGAGACAAAAAGCTCCTTCTAAAAATCCACTTAAATATGGAGATGTATGTATCAAGAACAGAAGAAACATGAAAGGGGTCCCTCTTTCAGAGATATCCCTTATCTTCTTCTGGATGGGGGGGGGGGGGGGGCAATTAGGCTAATAAGAGAACGACTTGAGAATATGATTAGCCAAAGAGACAGAGATTAAAAAATTATAAAAGAAATATAAAAAAAAAAAGAAAAGCTGTAATATGTGACTGACCTTTGCTGAGGTTACAGCAGCACTGCTCTGAGTGCTCATAAGAGAAAGAGCCATGGACATGTTATTTTAAAATATATTGGAATACCCAATTACACCTACACACTGTGAAACCATCCTGTTGTTCACATGCTATGTGCATAAATATTAAGCATTAGGTAATTTCCCATGTAATACAATTCAGGTTGTGGATGTGTGAGTGTCTGCATATCTCCTTTGACCATGATAATCTTTTTCCAGATAAAAGTGACGCTCCGGCGATTTCCAGCTCCAGTCTTTTGTCCTTCACCGACGGAATGGTTGGGGGGGTTTGATGATAATAGCAAGGCTTCTCACACACCAGAGCAGATCCAGTATAAATGCATTGTTTGGCTGATCCATAATGTGCGATAGCCTAACATTCTGAGTTTTTTCTGTGAGATGCATCTTGCTATCAGATTGCCATTGAGCCCATTGACTCCAAATTAATTATTAAATTATTATTATCTTTGCTTTTTGAACAAGATGGTAATCCAGCTGTAATTAGGGATACTATGTCACACACGTCGCAGCCCCGGCAGCAATCTGCTAACGGCCAGGAACAAGGACTGAGAGGAAAACCGTCTTAAAGTAAACAAATTAACAAGGCTGCAGGAGGACAAAGAGTGAGAGAGAGAAGAAGAGAGAGAGAGAGACACACACACAGATAGTTATCACTGCAACATACTCTAGCATAGGAGGCACACAGTAATGAAGGCACTGGATAGGTGGATAGAGACACAAGAGACAAACACACATGCAGAGAGCAGAGTATGGTTGGAAAATGTTTAATAGATATGACAATGGAAGATGTACAGAGAGGCCTGTTTGTAGCACAGGAAATAAAAACAATGAGAGGATCATGTTTCATGCTTTATATTTTATTAGTTAGTAGCAAACACAACAGAAGTGTGGATAAAGAGGAGGGTCAGAGGAGAAAGACTGATGGTTTACCACATGGGTTTAGCTTGATGGTGACAGTTCCAATGGCAGCAGCAGAGAAGTGGAGGCTGTATGGTACAATTAAGGCACATGAAGTTGGAGGCAAAGAAACAATGATGAGGCTATGACATCATCCATACGCATTCAACTTTACAAAGTGATGGAGAGAGGAAGGACAAACACATTCACTCATAAAAACTACCAGTAGCATTACCTACTGTGTATCGACCACAGTGTGTTTGTGGTAATTGCAACATGGTGCAGATCGGCTGCCTGCAGTGGCTGAAAGGAATATTATGTCATTTTTTGGGGAGAGTGAACGGGCACACCGTGACTCCGTGACCCGCTCATTATTTGACGAGATGTGTGAGGCGACAGCTCGGCTCATTGTAGCCCCCCTTCCTTTTTTTCTCCTTTCCCTCCCAACCTGCATCATCATCATCCTCATCATCACCATCCGCACCAAGATTCATACTCACCACATATGCTTCCTTGGAGGAAGACAATGGTCTCTGTTGGAGGCGGTCACCCCCAGAGCCAGCTGCATTACAGTAATGTATTTCTGATAATTCACCATGGTACTTGTCCACCGCTACTAAAAATCCAACCCAAGAAAAGCACAGGTGACCATATATTTCTTTATTCCCTGGCATCCGCCTCCGCTGCGTCTTCCATGCTCAGCATCACAACGCCATTTCCAGCGCTGAAGGACTGACAGTGAAAACACTCCCCAAGGAGCTGAGCGAAAGGTGCCGTACCGCTGCGACCCATGTCTGCAATGACACTGACCGTGTTTTTAGCGTTCGCAGACGGACCGCCGATCCATTCGATTTTTAGGTTGTTAATTTTTTGTTTGTGTCTTTTCCTTTTTCTTTTCTTTTTTCTTTAATACGGCCAGCATCTGGACATTATCTCCTTCCTCCTCCCTTCTATCCAGGGCTGGAAACACTCTCGCTTAAAAAACGCTGCAGCGCCCAGGCGTCCGTGTGTGTGAGGTAGGGCAGAGAGTGTGTACAGTGTAGTCAGAGGGGAGCGACTGTGAGAGAGGGGAGGAGGGAGAGAAAGGGGGGAGGAGGGAGAGAAAGGGTGGAGGGAGGGAGGCAAGGGACCGATTCATGTGGAGGGGCTCAGTTGTAGCATCTGTGTAGGAACTTATAAAGACCTACTTCACCGGTGGGAATATGAAGGTGTAGGCCTATTGAATTCAAAAATCCTATTTAGTATAAATGTGCAAAACAAATTGAAATTGGTTCATCCTAGCCTGAGAAAAGGCAGAAAGAATGTTTTATGGTCTCACTGTCTAACCCTACATTTTCCTTATTGTGACATCACAGTAAGGGCTAGGATTAACAGGACAGCTGGGCTAAGGGAAGACAGAGGGAAGAAAAACCTCATTCATTATAATAGTGATTGTATAATGATAGAACTGTATAGGTGAAGTATTCCTTTAAGTCCACAGTTTACCTTCTATATATTTGTGCAACACAAAGCCTACTTCCTGTAAGCAAAAACTACTCAGGGGGGCTTAGCGTAACTATAAAATCCTTTTTTGTTGGAGAGGGCTATTTTATTCTACAAATAGACATTTTGACTTGTCACTGTATGATAGCACAGGTCAACATGATAAAATGTTAGTGAAAGTAGAATTTCATTTTGCATGCATTGGTTTGAGGCACAACTTTTAATGATTTGTGCCGATTTCTAGCAAATTGGTAAAAAATAAATGCAAATTTATTGCTATCCATACTGTTTTGAGATTATTACGCCATAACAGTAGGTGGCGCCTATTCTCCAGTCAGGGCCGAGACTGGGGCCGCTGCAACAAGGACTAAAGGTGAATTCATACCAAGGTGAATACAAAGGTGAATTCATTTTATATACTATCTATGATTCATACTAGCCGTGTACGCGCATTGAGGGTGCATGACATAAACACAAACGTAGACCCCTCGACGGTCAAGCGCGTGCAGCCCAAAATGTATAACCTTGCGCCCTGTGCATGCCCATCTCTATGCATAACGGCACAGGACTTGTTTGGAGTATGAATGCAACTGCGCATACGCGGACCGCTAACTTATAAATCAGCGGACGCCAAGCGGCAAGAATTAGGGCCCTTTATGCCTAATTTTCACTGTCAGTGCTGCTCAGATCGGGTCAGCTAGGTTACGCTAGATCTGTCTTGCGTCTCCACCGGCGACACTACCCTTTTGGTAGGGCGGAGTTTAGAGCATCGAGCCGTGGAACGAGTGCTGTCAATCCAGCTGTCTCTCGTTTTTGCTTGGTCAAACCAGCTGCTCCTATGTTTAAAGCTTTCTTATTTTGGGACCCTACCCTACACAACTTTTGGCTCAGTGGAAACGAGGCATTAGCCTTTATGCTATCAACGTTTTTTTGTCTCTTCAGTGGACGTTTGGAGATGTAATCCGTTCCATTAACATCTAGTTTATTGTCTTTTAAGTTCCTATCTATCAAATAGTGAGTTAAACAATGGTGATTGAGCATATGACCCACTGATGAAAGCGCCTGTATTTGCTGCTTTGCGCGGTTATACTATCGGAGGGGCTATGTCGTATTACCTGCGCTGCAGCGGTACGTTCCTTCACTCAGGACATGGCAGTATCAGACTCAGTAGTACTGATTTCAGACCTGTGCATTCCAGAACAACTCTGAGGTTTTTAATTTAGTTTTTATCTTTACAGTCTATGTATAAGACATAATCCTAGGTCCCACATTTCAAAATGGGTGAAAGGGTCTTTCTGCACACACAAGTTCCCGATTTTCTTCATGCAATCAAACGCAGCATACATGCCTGGGCGAGTGTTTTCGCTGCCGAGTGCCAACTGCTGTTGCGATAAAGACTTGTTCTGCCTGCACTTCTCATAACTACAGGGTCAAAATGTTGGATCAGAACACATTTTGCAGGGAAGAACTGCCAATATCCTGAATTCATACAGTCAATAATATTTGGTTTTGAAAGAAACTCTGGTCCAGAAGTGCCTGCAACTACATTTATGGCGACTAGAAACGGCAGATAACAGCTTTAGGTGACGTGCTGTAGGCTACGTCTTTAGCCATTAACATTTAATTTTGCTTTTATTGTTCCACCAACATATTCACCTCAACTAAGCATTAAACGTAATATGTGGTACAATATATAATGTTATATTTTGCTTGGCTATTCCACCTTTCAACTCAAATTCTCAATGTGCATAAAAAAAGTTGTTGGAGACTGACTGGGTCTTACATGCAGGGACACTTGAATAGAACAGAGCCATCGGTAATGTTGCTGTGTATTAGATAGGTCAAAATAACTGCGTTAAAAAGGTCTATTACTTGTTGCTCTTACACTTAGAAAACACTCACTGAAAATGATGAGCTTTCAGACACAAATTGTAGACTTTATCAGGGAATAGAGTGAACTGGAAAATATGTGTTTTATGCTGATGATGAACTGATAGCTTACTGGACATTTTCCTGAGCTTTCAGTTGCATCTCATGGTCTTCATCAGCACATATTCAGAAAGTGAATGTTGTGCTAAGAATTTTTTTGTCAAAACTTTTTATATCAAAGTTCAATACTGAGCCCTTAATACCACATGATATACAGCCTATCTGCTCTGTCATCCCCCAGGCTAATATAAAGCGAAACTGAACGTACTCCAAGCCTTTAGTGTCCTGACATAATTGACTCTTGTAAATGAGCAGGGCAACCAAATGTCATGGATTTCTGCTGTTCATCTTACCCTATGTAAGATGGATATAAAATCAGAAGTAGTCAGCACACCTAGAGCCAGTTAAAGCCATCTTATTGGCTTTTCATACATGACACAAAATGGCAGATAAACGGGGGGTTACTTCAACATAAATGTCATGCCCAATGAAATCATGGAGCTCACAATTTATAGTGGTGAAGAATATATCATTTTCCTGAAACGTACTGGTGACAGACAGCGGATGGCACCATTCATGGTCGTCACAATCTCAAAACCTGACCATTCAGCCCTGGTCTGTTGTGACGACCGTCTCTCATCAAACCCCTGAGTTGCGTCGTTGAAATACTTGCATATACCACATTATAGAACCCCCACCCCATCATGACAGAGCGGTCCAAAGTGTCTGGTGTTGTCCCGTTGTGCTGGTGTGCAAGTCCAATTGGTCAATACAGTGCAGTGTGTGGACTACAGCCATGTCTACGATGTGTCAGAATTCGATGCCTATTCAATGCCGCAAGTTGACAAACTCCGGGATTGGCCTTGCATGGCTCGGTTTTCACAACATTGGATTTGACCAAGGGGCTACCCACAGACACCCTTGTCTCACAACCTTATTCCACTCCATATTGGTTGTAACTTAGCATTCACAACAGGTAGGGTTCATTCTCAAGTCCCTAAGGCAGGCGGCGCTCACAGCCAATACGAAGTAGAACTCGGCTGGACGACGGTATGTAGGTATCTATAGGGTACAACTTGGTTTCTTGGGCTGCTTGGTTACTACAGACTGCTCAACAGTCCTCGAACCTACCAATCTGACCGAAACAGATCTTAAGTATCCAATTTTGTGTACATTAGCTTAGCTCTTTAACAACATGTCTTATAAGTTTTGATGTAATATTTAATACAATGTGTGTATCTGTGTGTGCCCTTGTGTACATATGTATGTGTGGTGTCTAAACATTGTTGGTACATTTGTTGTGGAGATGATAGGTCTGTCTGTTTGTTTGTTTGTTGTTGTTGTTTCAGTTCATCTCCCCGGGGACTACAGGTGGAAATAAGCTCAAAGCTAAAGCTGGAACCCAGCATCTCTTGGAGTGTTTGTGTTGAATGTATTTTGTTCATGGTCCTATTAGAACTATTAGTGTCTCAGATCCAGTTCAGTGGACGGAGCAGTTTCAGCTGTTATTTTATAGGGTCAAACAAACCCTCTGTGGGGAGCCACTCCTGTTTACACCTACTGTACCTTTATCTCCTTTTCATCCAGCAGACCAACACCTCTGGGCTGGGGGGTAATTTTCTCCCAAGAGGTGGCAGGAATCAACTGCCCCATACTGCACATTAAATGGAGTCTTGCTAAGTGGGAGGGGAACTACAATACAATGGGGAAAGAAAGCCTGGCGATGAAGAGCGTTCTGTGCTCTCTGCTACTACCACTCGGGGCCAACACCCTCTCATTGAACCATCTAAAAAATTTTGGACCACTGCATAAAAGCCCACTCTTTGTGCTTACTTCCTGGTGTAGGTCAGGCGGCGGGTGAATGTGGCAGCAGGCTCACTGAACAACAGGTTAGCCCTATAACTAACAATATCCAAAGACAGTCATTGATGTTGCCATTGAATTTACCAAATGTGCGTATGTCTTTGGACAGGCTTTTTTTATTCTTGAAGTATAATCTTTAACATCCCTGGTGCATTCCGAATAAACTAGATTTGATTGTTTCATTGAAATTTGTTACACTCTACTCTTATGGGTGTCCATCATAGTGCACAATCAGCTTACTGCTTTAAATTATGAAATGTTAATATACAGAGAAAGTAATGATCTTTGGCAATTTTCTTAAAATTGTAAGAGTTTTGTCGTCTATACTGTACCTGGATGCGAACACCTGCTTTTGGACAGATTAATAGACCTATTCTACTGAACAAATTTTATTGGACTCTTAAAAACACCTCTTGTACTTATTTTATTGAAATTATTTTAATACTTGTTATACACATGAAAAATGTACACCATTGGATTATGAACCCCTGGTGGTTTGAACCTCCTCTATTTGTCACAACCATATTTTGTTTTGTGACTTTCCTTTCCCACTTGTGCACTATTTCACACCCAGCTGTTTTAGGAGATTTACATCTTGTGAGGTTTCCTACCTTTTTCATCGCTATGTTGGTAATGAATGGTTTTGTGTTGGCCTAAAACATGAATTCAGAGTTAGCTACATTGGTGCTGCTGAACAATATAACTCCCTATATCATCTTCAGATAATTATTTAAATGTTTTATTTTAATTTTTCACAAATCATAAGCATCATTCATTACTTCAGTCGCATATATGCAGCTGCCTTCTCAGTTCTGCTGCAGGTTGCACGGTGACATAGTGTTTGTTGTGTAAATTCATAGAGGTGCAGTACTAAGTGGACTGTTCCCACACTGACTGTCATTGAGCAGCAAACAGAGGCTGGCTAGGGTTGTTTTTCAGTCAATTGACTGACACGCTGGTGCCTTTTTAAGCTTCAAAGTAAGTCAATTAGTCTAGACTTTGAAGAATTAGAGGAAAGAGCCACCTTCTCACCTGAGTAGAGAAGTGCACTCTCAATAATAATAATAATAATAATAATAATAATAATAATAATAATAATAATAATAATAATAATAATAATAATAATAATAATAATAATAATAATAATAATAATAATAATAATAATAATAATAATAATAATAATAATACATTGAACTTGAGACACTGCTGTGTCCTACAGAACATTGCCACCATATACAATAAGATAGGCAGATCATGGCATTGACCACAACGGTGTCGGGGGAGGGAATCCCTCTGAGGCCAATGTTGCTAAAAATGTATTCACCCATGACATTGTAGGTCTCTATGGATGAAAGTATCCTCCATTATGTTCACCTACACAGACAGTGTAAACCTCTCTTTGGCAGGCGTAGGGTAAACATATAGAACTGCATGTTTGGATACACGCTGTGTGGTTACGTAAATCAAACATCTCACTAAATTTGTTGGAGTTAAGTCAATGACAAATGACCCCATTTCTAAAATTGACATCAAAGTTTATATAGCCTTGTCGTTTTATTATTTAATTTACAACAAGGTCTGATATAATACGCAGAGAATTAACATCAGGCCTTTTCTGAAATGTTGTTGTTTTGTGGTTGCCAGTTGATTACTTCTGGGTGAGTGGAAGCAGAAAACCCCTCAGGGCATTGACGGGACCTAAATTCAGCTCGTGCTCATATTTCCGACAAATTCTTCCATGCAGTACCTGCTGGTGTGAAGGCTTTTAACCTTATCTAGCAATGAAAATGAATTAATTATAAAATAAACAATAACACACTACACTTTAAATACACTTGAAACTAGCATTGATTCTACAAAGCTTGTGCGTTTGAAACACAAAATATATTAAGTACTCAGTAAAAAAATTAATTATAATGCAAAGCTGGGGCATCATTGAGGATTGGGGGCTTTGAATAGTTTTTCCTGGCTTTGGTCTTGGCAATATGAGTTAATCACAACAATTACAATTGACAGTAATTTGGAGCCCAGTAAAACATAGATTTATTTCTAAAGTATTTGTACAGAATTGTGTTTAAAAACTAATTAGTGGGAAATAACAGAAAATAGTTTAGATAGCTTGGTGGAACCCTCACTGTATTTAGATTGTGTGGGATATTTCAGTTTCCCCATACGTACAGAAAAGTGTGAGTCCTGCCTGCACACTGGCAGTGACGTCGCCACTTCCTGTTCGGCGCCTCTTGAACCCAGTCAACGCTCAAATAAAACACAGTTAATGGAATCATCAGAGCTGTGCTCTCCAACAAACCAGCGACGTACACTGTCACCTCCAATTGACCAGGATGCCATTCAGATAACTCTCCTGATTAATCCGACACAATGGATCATCATTATCAAGCATGTTAGACACAGCAGCCATTAGTAGATGGGAAAACCACCACGGACACACACACACACACACACACACACACACACACACACACACACACACACACACACACACACACACACACACACACACACACACACACACACACACACACATTACAGGGAGCATGTACGGGAACCAGTAGCAGTGTGTCAGTGTGGAAGTGTTGAGACAGCAGTGGGTCAGTGGTTGTGCTGCAGTCTGAAGCCCACTGCATACCCATGCACACTCCACTGCAGCACTTTGATTTCACATTGGCATCCCCCCTCTGCATCTCCGAGATAACGGCTCGGAGTAGCCTGCCCCATCATTACCCTTCTCACATGGCAACCCGCTGCTGACATATTTTATTGTATAACACACCCGCGCACAAGCACGCTCATGCTCACACAATGGGATTCACAGGCACACGTGAGCGCTGATAACAAACTGAAGTACTTTTTTTTTCTCTAGCCAGTAAATAGGACAGACGGGGCTGCCCTTCTTTCTTGTGTCCTTACACTCTCTTGTCCACTTTAGTGTGTACAGCAAAAATCAAAGCTGGTTTATAGGACTCGGAGGCTGCTCCCAGAGGAGACAAACCTGGACGAAAGCCCTATAAGAACCACTACCGCTGTAACACTGTGATTTATTACTATTGCACCGAACAAAGAGGAGAAGTTCACTGAGAAAGTCCTCCTCACATGAATGCACTGCGCCAAGAAGAACAAGAGGAATGAAACACACGCGCGCACGGCACACACAAACACAGTCCCACCTCTGTGCTGTCGCAGTGCTTTCTCTCTATGTGTGTGCTGTGAGGTGAGTCATCAGCACAGAGAAGCATAACCTCACAGCTCCAGCTAATCTCTCCTCTTCTCCTCCTCCTCCTCCTCCTGCTCCTCCTTCTGAACCTGCCAGCATCTAATATTCTCCACTTATGGATGAAGGCACGCTGACTTACATCATCGCTGCAGCCTTACATATACATATAAGGCCACAGATCCAAACACATGGGACAACACATCTTCACACACGTCCTCCGTAGTGGAAAGGGATACATCATTCAGTTTAAAAACAGCGAGTTATCCATTCATAATCCTGCATTCAATACACTTAAATCAGTATTTTTTTTTTAAATTGGAGTTTAGATTTAGATAAGAGTTTTTTTATATACTGGTTTAAAAAACAACTACAGCCCTAGAAAAACAA